>NC_071411.1:7575757-7878787 GCF_017976375.1 Cuculus canorus | reverse complement strand
CTCTGTTAGGAAAGGCTTTTAGTGTTTCCAAAACCCTGAGCAAAACTTAGATGTGTGTCAATTTGCTTTCATTGTCATGGGGAATTAATCAGTAAATCAGTTCACAGCTTGACAAGTGCATTCAGATATCATGGAGGGATGGAGAAGTGGCTGAGCCTGCCCAGAGGCTGGCACCTATAGCTTGTGATCCTCAGTTCTGGGTTGGTGCCCCAAAGTGCACCTGTGGACCCCAAAACCAGCACTGTGGTTCAAGGCCCTCACAGCAAGCAGATTCATTCCTGCAATCATCCCAGGAAAGAACATTTCTCAGATCAAATCCCTGCTTAGGAACAGTACTATAGAGGATGAAGCTGTGTAGCTCTCTCAAAGGATGATCCCAGACTGGGGCCCCAAGTGACAACAATAATGTTTTCGCATTATTCTCTGTTGTACAATGACAGGTTGGTACAGTAGTGGAGTTCTTTATGCTGAAGTGAGATATCAGAACTTGTGCTATCATATCTCCTGTTTCTTTGGCTTTAGTGTGTCCTTCGTCTCCATCTATAAATTTTGTCTGGGCAGAAAAAGGGAACTTTGGATATTTGTCCAGGGTGTCCTGATGTCCAATAGCCTGGTCAGGACAGTAACTTCTATGAGAGTGCTGGACACCCAGAAATGCATAAGGCACAGTCACTGAACTTATTCTCAAGGGCTTTGCTAAGTTTCTAGCATAGCTGACCCTATGTGCATGGCAAAGTGGATCTGGACATATGCAAAAAGTTTGGTGCACCTAGAACTTGTCACATAGTGCATGAGCAAGCTCAGGGGCTCCGGACTCAGTTCCCAAGCACTGTGTGCTGCCTACCTGTATTTTTAATATTTTTTCCCAGCAAAATCTATAGGAGAAATACAGAAGCCTTAGTTATGCGTGCCTGATTAATTCCATTGTGATCACTGTTGCCTTATATTGAATGGGTAAGAAGCTCTGTAGGATTTTTCAGGTGTGAAAAAAAAAACATCAGATCCCCTTTGTCACAGTGTGCAGCAGCACAAGGGGTGGTGCTGGCAAACAGGAAGGTAGCTGGACATCTCCTCTGGTGATAGCACATGTTTGGGTCTGTTTGAGCTCACCAAAAAAATCACACCTTTGTGTCGCCAGCTTCAGCAACAGCTAACAGCGCAGTCTTGTGCTCAGGACTTGAGTGGTACTTATTGGGAGTGAAAAGGTTGTGGCCCCACGATGGGTGAAACTTGAGAAGCAGGTTACACACCTGGGATTGATACCATTTATTTTTTTCCGTACAAGGTAAATATGGGATTTCACTGTCTCTCCAGCAGTTTAGAGAAAGTTAGGAACTACCATAACTAAAATATAAAGAAATTGTCTTCAGCATGTAGAAAACCCAAATTTGGAGAAAACTCTAATGTGTCCCAATGCATATGTAGGTCATAATAGTGTTAAGACTGTAACTTTTGGTTGTTTTCATGGTAATAAAATCACAAGGGAATTTCATATCTGTGCAGCCATCAATTCAAATTTCATTTAAGCCTAGTCTGATCACTTGGGATTTTAGCTGTATCTAACTCTCATGCCCTTTGCATTGCATCAAGCTAAACTTCACCTACTCAGGGAACAAGGTTTTTGATGGAGAGAAAACAGTAAAGCAAGGTTTGCCAAAAATCTGTTTTGGGTAAAAATATTTAAGGTCAGCGTTTTTAGCAATGTAATATGTTTTACATCAGTGAAGTTACACTAATGCAGAATTTGGCCCCGATGTTTTTGTATAAATGTAGTATCTAGGAATGTGATGAGCATGGATTTATGCATTATGCATTGAGATAACATGGAGAGGAAGAGCGAGGTCTGTGCATGAAAGCAGAGCCCTGAGCACCTCTGGGTCCTTTGGCCATACCCACCGGGGTGAAGCAGCACCTGTAGGCTTGCCTCTGCGCCGCTGCTGGGCAGTGTCTGCTGTGACTTGTTGAGGCTGAACATCCCCTTGGGATGAGACCGATTCACATTTGCCAAACTGCAGAACGTGCTACTGGCAACTCTGAAGCAACACAGAAGGATATTTTTGCCAGTTTAAGGCCCTGGGCTTGGGCTGAAAAGAGAAGAGACTGCGGTTTAGCTCTGCTTACAGACATTTGGTTCAACCCTCTGTGCCTCAGTTTCCTCATAAAGCCATAAAATGAGGATAATACCTCATTTTTTCCTGCAGGACAGTAAGGCCCATAGTCCCTCAATATGGAGAGTAGGGATGATGCTCAGTTCCATGCTCTCAAAAAAAAGCACACAGACCTTTTGTCAGGTAGCTGCATTCTGAGACCCCAGACTGCATTTTCCCAGGGGTCTGAAAAACAAAAACCTCAAACTGGAAAACCACTGAGCTTAAAAACCTACTGCTGCTGCACCTGGCACCCTGCATGCTTCCTCAGCTGAGCTGCACTGCTGCAGGAGTTAAACATGGATCCTGATCCATACTGAAGAGTGCATAAGTATGATATATGCATATAAAAATATGTGTTTATATAAAAAATCAGTAATGACTGTAATAACACTGGAGGGGGGAGGTTACCCCAAAACCCAATGCTTTCCAGCATACTGGAAATCACCTTTTTAAGCTCCAGATGTCAGGCAGGAAAGGAGCAGGCATGAGGCTATGGGACAGGAGTGAGGTCATGGGATTTGCACTCCTCTAGGGACCTGCTGATCTCTAGGGATCTTCCAAAAGCGTGCACCCCTCCAGGAGCCTGCACCCCTCTGGGGAATGCAAACCTCCAGGGATTTGTAAACTTCCAGGGGCTTGCACCCCTCCAGGAGCATGCACACTTCCAGGATCGTGCACCCCTCCAAGGATTCGCACACTTCCAGGGGCCTGCATACTTTCAGGGGGCTACACACTTCCAAGGGCTTGCAGACTTCCAGGAGTGTGCACCTCTCTGGAAGCTTAGAATCATAGAATAGTTTGGGTTGGAAGGGACCTCAAAGATCATCCAGTCCCAAACTCCTGCCACCAGATCCGGCTGCCCAAAGCCCCATCCAACCTGGCCTTGAACACCTCCAGGGATGGGCAGCCACAACCTCCCTGGGCAACCTGTGCCAGTGCCTCATCACTCTCGTGGTGAAGAAACTCCTCTTTATGTCTAGCTTAAATCTGCCCCTCTCCAGTTTATACCCATTGCCCCTCGTCCTATCCCCACAAGCCTTTGTGAACAGCCCCTCTCCAGCTTTCCTGGAGCCCCTTCAGGTGCTGGAAGCTGCTCTAAGGTCTCCTCTGAGCCTTCTCCAGGCTGAACATCCCCAACTCTCTCAGCCTGTCCCTGTAGGGAAGGTGCTCCAGCGCTCCGATCATCTTTGTAGCCCTCCTCTGGCCCCGCTCCAACAGCTCCATATCCTTCTAACACTGAGGATTCCAGAACTGGACACAGCATTCCAGGTGAGGTCTCACAAGAGAGGAACAGAGGGGCAGAATCCCCTCCCTCGCCCTGCAGGCCACGCTGCTTTGGATGCACAGTTTTGAGGACACGGTTGGCCGCCTGGCTGCGAGCGTGCCCCTCTCCCGGAGCACCACCGCTCCAGGGGTGATCCCCCTCCGGGGATCCTGCCGCTCCCGGGCTCTGTCACAGCTCCCGGACCAAGCCCTTCCCCAGGGTTTCCCCCCTCCAGGCTTCCCCCTCTCCCGCCGCTCGCCCCCCGCCGCTCGCTCCGCCCCGCGGGGCCGTTCCGGGCGGGGCCGCGGCTCCCATTGAGGCCGGGCTCGGGCCAATGGGGGCGGCGAAGGCGGCCGAGCCTCTCCGCGGCCTCCCCCGCCGCCGCCGGGCGCCCGTCATGTGAGAGGGATATAGTACTACGGGAGCGGGGCCGCGCTCCGCAGCCGCGCACCCGCCTCCCGGGGGAGCTGCGCCCGCGTCCCGCGCTCCGGGGGCTGCTTTGTGCTAATTGTGCAGTTTTATCGTGACTTTTTTTTTTTTACTTTTTTTTTTTATTCCTACAATCATTTTTGCTTTCTCTTCTTATTTTTTTCTGGTTTGTTTTTATCGTTTGTTAGTGCATTTTTTTTTTTTTAGTGTTTCTGCTTCTCTTATTTTTTTTTTTTAATCGTTTCCGCGTTTTATTTTTTTTTTCCGTTTGTTTGTTTGTTTCTACATTTTTCCGTGTTGGTTATTTTTTTTTTTTTTTTAATTTTTTTTGTGTCTGTTCTTCTGGTCCTTTTCGGCGTTTTCTACCCCCCTCCCCGGCTTGCAGAGGAGTTCAGGTAAGGATGCGCGGGTGCGCATCCCTCGCACCCCGCTGCCGCAGCGCCGGGATTGGGGGGTGATGGTGGTTGAGCCTCTGCTGCCCCTGACGGGGGGGATAGAAGGTTAAATCCCCCCCCCGGCGATGCAGCAGGGCTGCGGACAGGGGTCGGAGGGCTATTTCCAGGCTGGGGGATGTTATTCCCGGTCATCTTGGCTGTGTTTCTGAGGAGGACCCCAAAAGCATTCTGAAAAGGGAGAGACGGAGCAGAAAAAAAAAAACCCAAGAAAAATAATCACAAACCCTAAAATAACAACAACAACAATCTCCAAACAAGCAAGAAAATCCTTGGCAGCTGTGGAAACCTGTCTGTGCTTGTGCTGGGGAGGGGGAATTGTGTCCCCCTCCGAGTGGCTGATGCCAGGTGTTATTTTGGGGTACCACTCGCTGCCTTGGGGTGCGGGGGCTGCCTGGGGAGAAAGTGCCAAAGTTTGGAGATGGGGGTGTGGGTAGCTTCCAGGAAAATAAGTCTTTGGGAATGTTTTTGCAGCGTCCCAGAGGCAGTGGGGTTGAAAAGAAGCTGGTAGACCCTAAACACCCCCTCTCAGTATCCCGGGAGCAGCACAGTCACCTTGCAGAAGGGGGAACAGCAGATGGATTTTCTTGGCTTTTGGCTTCTTTTTTCTTATTATGTTGTTGTTTTCTTCCCCCTCCCTAATGCATTTCTATTTTAATTTCTTAGAAACTTAGAAAATTCTTAGAGCCTGGTTTATGGCTCTATCTAGGGAGCTTGAGTCACCCTGAACAGATTTTTAAATCTTCTAGGGGACAAGGGAATACCCTAAAGAGATTTGTCCTAAACTAGAAAGAGCTGTTGCAGTATAAGTGGGAAAGGACTGTCAGCCTATCTGAGCCCATATGCTGCTGTGTGGATTGACCGTCCAGAAATGACAGGCTGGGAAATACATCCTCGTGTTTCAGCAGGTTCCCAGGACTTAACATTTCAGTGTTACTTGGAGTCAGAACATGCCTTCTCTGTTTTTTTGGTGATTATATTTTTGCTGTGATTTTTTTTTTTTTTTTTTTTTTTAGCTGGCAATTAGATGGACAGGTTTTAAACAGAACAACATGTTTCTGGCAGACAGGACTTCATAACAACCCAGGGAACTCTTGGAAGCCAGTGACCGCCGTGTGCTGTTGAACAGCTGCTGTGTTTCACTCTAGAAGTGGTAGTTTTTCATGGACTCAGGCACTCTATAGGTGCTTACATTTCCAACATGTTTTCAGGGCTCCTGGAGATGAAAGCGCTTTATGTAAACAGCATCATTAGTTTTCATAGCTTGTGTTGCCCTGCCTTTTTTTTTTTTTGGTTTCTGTTTTTTATTCTGGTTTTGGCTGTGTCTTCGGGGAAACTAGGGGTGAAAACCTTTTGGTTGTTAGTTTGGCCTTTAGGATAAAATATAGCCTGGGCCCGATCCTGCATTCCAGGCATTCCCCAAAATCTTCTTGGCTGCTCTGCAAGTTTTGAGAGCGTACAGAAAGCAGATCTGGCCTCTAATGTGCCTGGATGTATTTGCCTCCGACAGTCTCCTCTCTGCTTAAAATCACTCCAGTTACACCGAATGACGTTGCTCCTTGTCAAAAGAGACAGAGAAGGAAGTGTGCTGACTGTTTTCTGCTGAAGGATGTCACTCACAGCAGTTGCTAGGAGTTCGTTAGGTATTTTTTCCTCTCCTTTCAGCCTTTATTCAAATTAGGATTTAGTTCTATTCCCAGTGGAATATATGTATATTTTGATATGTGGCTTCCTAGTTCTCACAGACATTTAAAGAAAACTTGGAACTTCTTTTTTTTTTTTAAGATAAAGAACCTTACCAGCTGCTTGTGGTGCAGGCTCTTTTCATCAGCTTTTATGAGGAAAAAAGCACATTGCAATCCAGATTTCGCTCACAGCTCCGTTCTTCAGTTCAGGCTGGAACAATGCAGGCATAGGAGGGAGGATCAGAAACCATCTGAGGGCAGATCCTCCTTTCTGCCCCCCATTTCACAAGGCAGTCCCCACTTCTTGGTGGAAGACAGAATTCACCCGAGCAGTTTGTTTCT
Organism: Cuculus canorus; assembly: GCF_017976375.1. Taxonomy (NCBI): domain Eukaryota; kingdom Metazoa; phylum Chordata; class Aves; order Cuculiformes; family Cuculidae; genus Cuculus; species Cuculus canorus. Next base: position 7,872,465 of record NC_071411.1, on the reverse strand, counting down.
TACGGGATGTCAATACAAACTTCTCAGAAGCAGATTGTGTTTTCTTTTTCAAAACTGGGAATTGCTCAGCGTTGGGATTTCTGCTGGAGGAGCTTTCCATTAAGAGAGAGATTGAAAAAAAAAAAAAAGAAAAAGAAACCAAACCACAAAACAAACAAACTCCTGTGTTAGAAATAGTTCGGCTCTTCTGACTCCTCACTTTTACTATAAGACATGATTATAGGCTAAGGTCACAAAACAGAGCCACTAACCTCTGCTTGAACTTCCTCGTGTTCGGCACATGTGGGTTTTTCATTATCGGTTCAGAGGCACAGCTGACTGACAGGCCATGCAGACCAGGAAAATGTGCAATCTTACTTTTAAGTCTGTCTTTCAGCCTGCGCCGGAGGTAGCTGTATCTTTAAGAAATATGGTTTTCCCCCCGTTTCCTGTGAAATATTAATAGGTGCTGCCAATGGGATGGAGCTCTATCAAGGTGTTGTATAAAATATCTCACTCTGCATTCGCTGCAGTGCTAAGCACATAGACACCTTTAGATTTGTCTCCAGAGGAGGCAAAGACAGGGCAATTTTTTGAGATGAGGCAGCAAGGATGCTCTGCAATAGCAATAAAAACCATCCCCTTCCCTGCACAAAACTGGGAGCTATTGACTATTCATGGCAAAGCGTCCAAAGCACAGCAGCAGAGCCTGTGGAAAATGACAGCGTGTAACAAGATTGACTGGCATTTCCTTCGTGCTAGGTCACATGCCTCCTAATTCACACACACACAAATCCTCATAGGCTGATCAAATGACTTCTATCTCTGCAGTCCACATACCTTCCACAGAAAGAGTTGTTTTATTATGCACATATACAGCTCTGTTTTCAATCAGTCACCTTGAGGGAATGACTGAGAGCCAGTGTTTGCTCCGTCCAGAGCTCCCTGCCTTTGCTCTCTAAGAGGCATACTCTCCCTCCCGAAGCAATGTATTTTTTTCCTCTGGGTGGGTGAAGAAAACAAATACACAGATGCCCTTCCTGCCTTCCCCGCCCCAGAAACCTTTCTAGGAAGTTTGCTTGGCTTAAGAAAGTGCAGGGTGTTCACCACTGCCAGTGAGTATGGTGGTGGGCTGCACTAGGAAGGATGGATTTTGCCCTTGTGCCTCTGTAGAATTGCAGCAGGATTATGGCTCATGTGAGTAAGAGCTTGCAGGATGCTACCTGCTCACTGCTTTGACTGGAGGAGGGAAACTGGGAGCACAGCTGCCTGCTGTGGGCTGTGACGGATTGAGATGCGGAGGGTCCCTATGAGCCCTTCCAGTTTAGCAACTGGCATGAGGTTCGGATCACCTCAACCCGGAGAGAGGAGTATGGAGTGATGAGGTGAAACCAGCCACCAGCTGGCTTGCTTGTACATGGTAATTAGCTCAGCGCAGTGCCAACCTTATTAAGGGCAGTGCAGGTGATGATGACGTTGGCACACTGATTCATTACATCTGGAGGGGAAAATCCGCCTAGTAAATGCTGAAGCACAGTAAATATTTTTGGCTCCTGACAGATTGATCCTTGCATTATGCTGATTAGCCTATATTTGTGGAACTGAGGAAGTTAAAAATAAGCTTGGTGGAAAGCTACAAGATAAGGAAAGGATTTGTTTTTTATGGCGACCAGCAATAAACGTCTTCTTTTTATTTGGTTTTCTTTTGGGTGGTTGAAATTTCAGTGCTTTATTTTTTCTCCCCATTCCCTTCTTTGGCTCTAGTTTTCACTTTTAGGTGAAAGCCCATAATATATTTTCTCTTGCCAGTAATATTCTGGAAGGGAGCTGTAAATTTGGAGTGCACACAGTTGGGAAATTATTTCTGAAAGAATTCTTTTGCAAATACGTGGTGCAATCCTGCAAAACACTTTAGCCCTGACAGTCCTTAAGGGGTGGCACAGACGTATCAAAGTGCATAGCAGCGTGTATACTCGGGGAGACTGAATGCTTTGGACTTTTCTGTGAGCTAGAGGACTTTATGAGCTTTAGTGCATGGAGATAAATGATGAAACTGACTTCTGACTGTTACTGTTTTGTTCTCCTGTACTCAGGCTCTTATCTGAACTTTCACCACCTGGTATATGCTGTTGGGATATCCATAACAGATCGCCCAGGAATGGTGGATCACTTGCTGCCTACTGATGAATCCTTTTTATCTACAAGATCTTCTCTTGGATACTTTGGGGACATGACAGCAGGGGTGAGGTCCTACCAAATGATGCCCTCTCCCTTGTCAGAAGATGACAGTGACTCGTCCAGCTTCTGTTCTTGTTCGAGCCCTGACTCACAGGTTCTCAGCTCCAGCTATGGAAGCACGTCCAGTGCAGAAAGTCAGGACAGTATCTTAGACTACTTATTGTCCCAGGCATCTTTGGGGAACACCGCTGCATCATGGTGGGACAAAAGAAGGCTTCAGCCCATAGTGAAAGAGGAGTACTTTAGGATGCCTGAATTTGCTGTGGATGTGGAAGATTCTGGACCATTTCAGCCCACGCTTGAGGAAATTGAGGAGTTTCTGGAGGAGAACATGGAGTTGGAGCTCAAAGAAAGACCTAAAAGTGAGACCAAGGACTTGAGAGCTTGCAGCCAAGTTTCTGTTGCTTCGCTACAGCAAAAAGACCATATGTTACCCAGCACTAGTTTAAAAGAGAGTAAAAATGAACCGTTGAGCAACTCAACAGAAGGTGGCCAAGCTTCAAATGGAGGAATGTCTGTGGAGAATGGGATACCGGTTATGCTCCAAATTCAGCCTGTACAGGTCAAACAGGAATCCAATACAAGCCCTAGTTCCCAAGGACCAGCACAAGAGAACATTAAAATTGCACAGCTCCTAGTCAACATCCAAGGACAGACATTTGCCCTTGTGCCTCAGATAGTTCAGTCGTCCAATTTGAACTTGTCCTCTAAATTTGTCCGCATTGCTCCCGTCCCCATCGCCGCCAAGCCAATTGGGCCAGGAGGCATGATTCAGGGTGAGACAGGAATCATCGTGGGCCAGAAATTTCAAAAGAACCCTGCAGCAGAACTCATTAAAATGCACAAATGTTCTTTTCCTGGTTGTACCAAGATGTACACGAAGAGCAGCCATTTGAAAGCCCACCTGAGGAGGCACACGGGAGAAAAGCCTTTTGCATGCACGTGGCCGGGTTGTGGATGGAGGTTAGTATTGGAGTGCAGCACTGTCCTATCCCCCTAACTCTCTTTTGCTCCTTCTACCTAGCTTGCCAAGCAAGTGGGCTTGCACTCCGATTTAGAAACTATTTCTGTTCCCAGAACTTGTTTGGTTGGTTTGAGAATTAAGGCCTTTTTCTTACTGTTGGGTAATCTGGAGGTTTTGGTAAATTAAACAGCAGAACATCACCTGCTGGCACGGACTGTTTAAGTGTCTTAAAAAAAATAAAAGGAGTCCATTGTAATTTGTATTTCGTTCCAAGAGGGTCAGATTAAGCTTGTTCCTGCAGGCAATACCTTGGGTTCATATCGGTCTGGTTGCAACACGCCAGGTGCAGCAGATGCTCGGCTGGTACCAGCTGAGGGCTGTGAGTGAACTGGATGGTTTAGAGCCGAATTGCTGCGTGTGGTGTGTGTGGCTCTAACTGCACGAGGCTAAACATGAGCGCAGAAGGGCTGAGTGTGGCTAAGAGCAAAAGTATTCTGTGCAGTTTCATAGAAAATGCACTCCGTCCCACTCCTTCTGGAAGTGCTGGCAGTGACACTCCAGCATGCCCTGAGTTTCATTCTGTGCGTTGAGTCAGAAAAATGTGTGGGTGCCACTGAAAGTTTGCAAAGAGCTGTCAGATGTAACATAACCAGAAGGCTGAGGTGGAGTTAAGCATTGCTTGAATGGAAGATTGCAGAGTTGATTGAGCAAAACATTTTGCAGCAGGTTTGATTTTTTTTTTCTTTCCTTGTTTTTATCCTAGTTGAAAAATGAAAAATTTGTTTAAAAAAAATCAATCTTTTTATTTTAAGGAAACTTTGACAGAAGCTTTCTTTCCTCTTTCCAATTAGCTGTATTACTAGTCTACCTTCTGGCGAGTGTTAATATACAGCACCATGGATTATGATAGGAGAAAACAAGATCTTAACTCCCTTGTATTAAATTAAACCAGGTTTATTTCTAAAAATATCCTGCAAAACTTCAGTGAGCAATGTCTAATGAGCAAATGTGTTGTGATCATGGGGAACAGGCAAGGTAAAAAGTAACAGGAGAGGGTTGTATAAAAATGCAAGTATGCGAGACATGCATTGGTTAGAGATGGCTGGATTGGTTTGAGGGAAAAGGTCAGAATGGGGCTGAATCCTCTACTCCCAAACTGGACCAGTTTGAAGTTTGTCTCTTGGAAGGACTGAGGAGATCAATGCAATTAGTTTCTTTGGTGGTTTTCTTTCCCGCTTCTCAGTTTATGCTGGTTCTACAAGCCCTGATGGTATTTTCTTTTCTCTTATACTGGTGGCACTTCAGTAGCCGGGCTCAGTGGCTCAGTTGCTTGGGATGCCCTGAAATTAAAGCCACATTATTTAGCTGATTGGTCCTATAAGCCGCAGGCTGGTTTGCTCCTGACCTGCAGTAGAGAAACTAGTTTCTTTTTATTTGGTTGCCAGAGTACATGTGCACAGGTGGCAGATGTGCCTCCTGCCTGTGAGTATGCCTGTGGGTATCGTGTTAGCTTTCCTTACACTGAGATGTGAGCAAAACTCTTGTTTTTGTGACAAATGCATGTGGCACATCAGGGTTTGATCCACTCTCAGGTTTATATGAACTCTCCCAGTGACTTTTATGGCTCAAGATTAGGAGCCTGAAGTGCTTTCTGTGAGGGTCCTTCTCCAGAGCTCTGTTTTGTTATAGAGCTGGTGTTCCCCAGGATGCAAAACCAAGGGGAACATTTGGGGAAAATAGTATGTGGTAAAGGTTGGAGATTGAATTTACGCTGCGGTGCCTGTCTTCTCCCAGAATTGCAGCGAATGGTGTGCAGCAAAAGCAGGATGCAGGTGTAAGGTGGGCCAAGAGAAGTGCAAGTCCTGCAGCCTGGCTTACTCTGAAGTTTCACTTTTAGCCAGTCACAGTTTTTAAAGATGAGAAGCCCAAGAGGGCTAAGCACTGTAGCTGTGAGGAAGGTGTGTCCCGAACACAAACAGCTGCCAGAGGGGCTTTTCAAACTCTCTGTTGCTATTTGTCTTGTTGTATTTCACAGCCCAGGCTGGTACCCCACTCCCCAACACCCGCAAATTCCGCTCTAAAGGGGAAGTTTTATAGCCAGCAGGAGAGGTAGTGCTTGAGGATCTGTTTCCTGCGCTCACAGCGATCGTTAGTGGTGTCCTGAGATTCTTGCACATCCCCTGTGCACATCAAAGGCCAGACCCAACTGAGCACTGAACTACATGGTCCCCTTTCATCAATAAAATGTGTTTACCTTTTCCAGAAGTTCAGCAAGTGCTGTGATCTCACATGAATTAAGTCAAATGCATCTGGACTCTGTTTGCTCCCAGTTTTATATCATACCAAATGAATGTGCTTTTAAGTGCTTTAAGGACTGAAACGCTGCTTGGGTCTGCTTTCCGCTCCCTTTTCCTGCATTCTTGTGTTTGTGTATTTATTTTGTCACAGAAGACACTTAAGATCTGAGCTCACTGAAGATAGTAGTTTCAAAACCAAAACAAAGTGTTGCTTAGCACAAAGTGGCTGAGCTGTGTGTGGGGGTTGTTAAAGCTTTCTCAGCAATCTGGGCAGCTCTGCTGTGGTGAAGTTGCATCCTTTCAGTGCACCAAGGTAGAGGTGTGCACATGGCAAACATTTTCCTAACCCCTAGGATGGCTACAGAGCCCCGAACACCTTCCTAGAGGAGGCTGAACCCTGCTTGCTTGTGCTCTTCCTTGTCACGGGGCAAGAGCTGTTTTCCACAGGCTGCAGAGAGGTGTTCATAAGTGACTGGTGACCCGTTGCGTTCAATACCCTGCTGTACTGGTCAGTGCACTGATCCATGTCTTGCCACTTTATACCTCTGGCACACGGCAGCCTTTGGTTAGCCTGGCTCTTGAGACAGCTCTGACCAAAAAGCTGAGCTGCAGCGTGGGCTGATGCCCAGCAACCATGTTATGGCATGGAGCAGGAGAAGCTCTCGCTTTCCCTCCCCTGGCGCAGCAGCATAGGAAGCTGCAGTTGTTGTAAGGCTTGGGGGGATTAGGCAACTGCATTTAACTGCCCCACTGCATCGTTGATCTGGCAGTGCTTCCCCGCAGCCAGCTCTGCAGGTGACAGCGTGCACTACAAGCTCTGCTTGGGTTTGTAGGGAGGGTTTAAAGGATTATAATGCATGTGGCTGGGAGTGTGTGTGGGACTGGGAGAGTGTGGGGAGGGCCATACATGGGACAGGGCAGGTGTCTTGCAGTGGCCTTTTCTGCTGGTGCTGTGCAAATGGGTTTGCAGGTATGAAGGAGGAGCACTGTTTTACTGTAGTGGTGCTTTGGGGCTGGGCAGGATGAATCCAGAGCCTCCCCTTCACTAGAGAGGAGAGGTTCATTCTGGGTCAGTCTCGGTGGCCATAGAGTACTAGGCTGAAGCTGTTGACCTTTCTTGCCCTGTGAGCCACATAACAATGTCTTCATTTGGCCAAGGGACAGAAGATACATCCTACATATCGAGGAGCTCTAGGATTTGTCTCCAAGCGAGATGCAGTTACAGGTCCTTTGAGGTCCCACCAGATAGGAGGATGAAAGAGGTTCTTCTAGTTGATGTGGGATTGCCCAGATCTCTCCACCTTTATTTTGAAGGAGGAATCCTTCTGGAAATGGCAGTGACTTGGGTTAGTGAGGTGTTCCTTGGGGGTACCTTGTTTTTGTTTGAATTTGCCATTCTACCGGGGATTATTTGCAGTTTTCTTGGGGTGGTCTGCATGCCAGAACGTGCTGCAAATATCATTTCACTGTAGTGCCAGCCCACCAGATCCTCCCGGCTTCCTTCTGCTAACCTTTGTGTTGTTTTTTTGTAAACACACCGACAGCTCGAGGTTTATTTCTGTGGGCTCTGTAAGTTGATCTTTCCATGACTGCTGGGGAACAGTATTGCAACATTCCTGCCTCTTCAGCTAAGGACATCGTTACGAGGCACAGTGTATTTTTATCAGATGAACTCATCCAAGCTCCCAGGGTATGAACGGAGCTGCTCATTCCTGATATGCTCCTCTTTCTCCTCCACCATCCAGGCAATCCCCATTGAAATGCACTTGCATAGCTCTTGTGCAGGATCAGCCACGTGCTACTGCACTTCTGTTGCAAATGGTGACCTTAGTGGCCAAGGCCATGGGACAAGGGAACCTGGCCACATCTGGTTTTACTGCTTCTCTGAGTGATAAGCCTGTATATAACAGGGTAGCTCTTTGCAAAGGTGATTTTCCCTTTCTGCTCTCTCTTTTCCTTGGACATGGTTGCCGCCACTGGTATTTTCCTTGTCCGGTGCTGAGTCCTACTCAGGCAGTGCGCCTCAGTATAATATCCCATCTTTTCCAGAAAGGTGCTTAGTCCTACTCATCCATAGCTCTACAAGAGTATTCCTCCAAGAATGTGACACAGGGACTGGCTCACTGCTAAGGACCTGGGAGAAATCCCTGGCCCTGTTGCTCCCAGATCCAGACTGTGATTTTGGGAAGCCATGGCTGGAAGGAGCAGGGTTGCTAGAGAAAGTGAATGTGCAGGCACTAGGGGTGAAGAGAAACCCCTCTCATAGCCTTTATGAAGAAGACATGTCCTGAGCGAGGAACAGGTTTGTGGCTTCATTAGAACATCTAACGCTCTTAACCCTTTCACCATGGGGATAGGGAAGCAAGGACAAGGCAAAAAAGGCAAGTGAAGGAACCTCCCTTAGAAATGCCCCTGGGAGAGATGTGTCCACACCATACCTTAAACACAGTGAGTATCTACATCTGCTTTGCACTGGCTGCAAACGCCGAGTAGCGTCACCAGACTGAAGAGCTGCAGGAACTGAGGGGATCATTCCCAGCTTTCCCAATGCCTGTGCCCTGTTCCTCAACCAGTGGCAGGAGATAAGAGCTAATTAAAACCTTTATGTAGAAAGTTATTTTTCTTGCATGAAGGACTTATTCATAGGAGCCCAGCGGTCCTGTTTTCCCACTTTCATAAAAATAGCATATTCACTCTGTTGGTGACGTGATATTTTGCTCCAGAAGGGCACATTTTTCTACATGTTCTTTCCCCCATTTATTCAGCTAGTACCCATGACTTCATTTATTTATTGTAAATAAACAGCTGATACCATTTCTTTCAAGCTCTCTTTCAGTGCTGCTCTTTGTTACTGCTCTGGTGACAAAACACTTAATTGCCCTTTGTCAGGCAGCAAATTTTTTGTACCCATCTGGAGGAAACTGTTTTAGTGTGACATTATTAATTAACTCTGTGGCTCCCAGTCAGGTCCAAGCTGGAAATAGAGCTAGCCCTGCTGTTAAGACCACAGGATTAGCTGATTTGAGTTCAGTAAAGCCTATGGGATTCACAGTGGCTGTTTGAGGATTTTTCTGTGGAGGTGGAAGGTGGGAAACGTCTAAAATTGAAATTACTCTAGGAGATAATTTTGGTAATTAAAGGCTCAATCTTGATTTAAATTTATGCATGAAGTAACCATGCTAATGGCCATTGAGGCTCACGTGGATTTCTGCTGTTACAGTTTTGAGCATCTCTGGTACTGAGATGTTAATGACTCTTTATTTAGTGTGCAGGAACACGTACAAAAGGCAATTTTTCAGCTGATAAGCCATGTAGCTGTTGGGTAGCTGTGTCTGGCAGTTGTCTGGGGTCTGTCTCAGACTAGGTGCAGTTACTGGATATCCGTTGTGCTCCTGCCATTGAGGAGCTCGGAGCAGACCTCATCTGCAGGATGCTGGTTATTATTTCTGCTTGAGAGTAGTCTGTGCTTGGATTTGCAGGAGAGAGGTTGTGGGACAGGCTTTGCAGGGGACTTGCAGAGGGATCAAGAGCAGCACTGTTTTTGTTGAGCTGTTCCCATGTTATTGGGTTTACGGCAATATTTGTTTAAGTGTTGCCTCCCTGCATTGCTCCGAGTCCAGAGTTGACATGGGATGAGGTTGATAATTGTGTGCTTCCATCACTGCTAATGACTGCTGGTTCGGGCCAGACTGGCCTTGTTGTGTGTACCTTTAAGTTTGCTTGTTTGGGCTTTGCTGCAAGCAGAGTCTCCCAATGGCCTGAGGGGAATTATTTTTTCTGCTGTGAGAGACTCGGAAATGTAGAAATCCATTTATCTGAATAGACTTCTCTTCTCTTCTCTTGCAGATTCTCCAGGTCAGATGAGCTGTCCCGGCACAGGCGCTCCCACTCGGGGGTAAAACCCTATCAATGTCCTGTCTGTGAGAAGAAGTTTGCTCGAAGTGACCACTTGTCCAAACATGTCAAGGTGCATCGGTTCCCACGAAGCAACCGCTCCATCCGCTCCGTGAACTGATTGGTCCCACTTTCCCCTTCCCACCCAGCCATCCTACAGCAGCTGATGACAGCACTTTGCTCACTATATTTCTAGTGATAATTTATTTGTCTCTACAGAACAGTCAATGCTGTTACTTGATACCACCAAGTCTGAGTGTCCCATGTCCTTTAAAGATGATTTGAGAATGATGTTCTTTTTGGGTCAAGGGAGGGGGAGTGCTTCTTCCTTTTTGTCTCTCCTTTTTTTTTTTTTAAGGATGTTATTTTCTTTTCCTTCTATCTTTCCTTCCTTTGCTGTTGCTTCTTTTGGAAATTACAGTGTTTTATTTTTAGCTGTTTTCTGCTGCACAGGAAAATGTAAGAGTTGCTTGCTGCTAGTTAATTATAGCCCTGGCATTCCTCAGGGCTTTGCTCATGTACAGGCCATTCATTGTGAGTTTTTATTAAGCTGCTCTATTTGTCCAGTTTGGAAACAGCAAATTCCTTTTGAAATGAAAACAACTCCTTTGTTTTTGGGTCGCCTGAGCCAAGGATTTGTAGGGACTGGCCATAGGAGGAGGAAGAGTGGGAGTTGGGGACAGGGGGAGGCAAGGCATGGAGAGTGCTGGAATGCGCCTCTATGCCTCTCTGACTTCTCCAGCTCGTATTTACCTTTTCCTTGGCTAGAGCTATATATAAATATTTATGTATATATATTCATACATACATACACATATATATTTTTAAGCAAAGGCATATCCCAAGCAAACCTGGAAGCTCAGGCTGGATGAAACGGCTTGGAGTGGAGCCTTTTGGTGTGGCTGAGCACGTACTGTGTGCTTGCTTCTCCTGTCCTGTGCTGCCATGAGGGAGAAAGGATGCCCTTGTGTTGAAGGAAATACCACTTTCCTTTGACCCCTGTTTGCAGCATCCCCTGTCTTTAGCTGCAGAGCTGTTGTCTAGCGTGTAAAGCAGCAGGAAGCCATTCGTGAGAATGGCTGAGCTCTGTTCCCGTCTCTGCTCCTGTTGTCTTGTGTGATCTTGGAGGAGAAACCAGAGCACCAGCCGTGGAGGTGCCCGGTGGTCCTGGTGAGCACTGGGCATTCCAAGCATACACTGCGAGTCAATGCCTCGCTGGCTGGAGCCGAGTCTCCATTTGTCTGCTGGCCAGCAGAGTCTTGTAGGATGTGCCTGTCCCCACGGGAGGGTGAGAGGTGTTATAGCCTGGTGGGACCGCACCGTGAGATCTTCTGTCCAAGGGTGATCTTCAGTGGTAATCCTCTCCTTACCGACAGCCATGTCAGAGCTCCATGCAGCTGGGGTGGGCGAATGGGTGAGAACAGTAGCCAAAAGAAACAAATTTGTATGGTAGCTGGCTAAGAAGGGAATTTAAACAAATAATCAAATTATAGCAGGCAAGTGATTTTGTTTGTGTTTCTTCTTGTTTTGTTTTTCCTTTTAAACTCTGGCAATGATTGTAAGAAGCTTTAGAAGAAAGTAGAATTCAGTAATTAGGAACAATTCTATAATGGATGTTGCATTTCCTTTCCATTTGCAGACAGCATCTGTTTGTCTTTTTGTTGGCAAAATGGGAAATAGGAAACTGCAATTCTAGTGCTAAGCAGAGCAGGAGCCTGTGCTGTGCAAGAGCAGCAGGTCTAGCTAAAGCAAATGCATTCCTTTTGTCCTCTAGAAATTAATATAAATGAACTATCATCTATTGACTGGTTTATATCACATCCTATGAATGTATGTAAATAAAACTGTACATAGATGCATATCTATATAAAATATCTTTTAATAACGTATCAAAATTTGTGTAAATTGGAAACAAAAATACCTATAAAGCCAGTGTACATAAGTTACAATTCTGTATATTTTCTTTTGTTCTTCATAAAAATATATTTACTTTGACAATAAAATGAAAATGGAAATTTTAAATCCCTTCTTGAAATGATTATTCATTAATTTCCTTTGTAGCCAGCTCTGTAATCAGGACATTAGTGTTTGAAATTTTGATTCACCTGGATGTAACTTTTCAGGTGCTGGGTAATAGGGAGATGATGGAACAAGATGCCTTCAGAAGTCTTTTTCATCTCAGAAGGATCTTAGGAGGTGTGAGATACTTCAGCTTTCCCTTCACTGGAGTGTTCATGCCTTGCCTGGCAGCCGTACTGGGATCCGAATGCCCTCTGTGGTTTCTGACCGCTGTGGAACAAGTCTGCAGCTGCAGTAGAACTGTGGCTAATAAATTAGAGCAAGCAGATTTTGAGGAAATTCAAGTTCTGATGGTTAGCGCGAAGGAGGAAGGGCTTCCGAGGCTGCTTGAGACTGTGATGGTGACTCACCATGTGACCCAGGACAAAAGACTCAATTGCCATGTGCCACAGTTCCTTTTCTTGTAAAATGGGGGTAATAATGCATCATGGTGATACTGTGGACTTACTTTACCTTTGCGTGACCCTTGGATGGAAGGAACAAGCAGTAAGAGCGGTAGTCACAGGATTAGATTATGAAAGAAAGGCTCAGCACCACGGAGGTCTTGGTGCCAAGGCACATCGGTTGGCTCTTCTGTAAATCTCATATCTGAAAAAGTGATGTGAAGGATCTGTGGTACGAAGCTTGCCTCAGGCCTGAGGAGAAGATGTCCTGTCCTACAACAACCATTGCTTCCCATTCATTACAACAGGGGCATGAACACGATGCTCTTGTGATCTGCAAGCCAGGACATCTGTTGCACTGTGCTTTTGGTTGCTTGGTCTCCATTGGAAGAAGAAGCCAGCAATGTTACGGATGTTAAAATCACTTCTGAGAGTCCGCGGGAGCAATGGTGCAGTGGGTCCAGATCTTCTCCCAGCAAGAATCACTCTAAGACTAATGGGCACATAGGTATTAAAGTCTCTTCCCTGATGAACAGCCCTAAAAAATGTCAGCTGATGAGCCTGGGATCTCCAAACCCCTGATAACTTTTCCTAGAGAACCCCTGTGAGTCTGGCAAGAGGACCAAGGGATGTGGCAGAGTAAGTTCTCTTCACTCCAGGTTGTTACCCCATGAGATGAGCCTGAAGATCAGAGTCCTAAGGACAGCTGTTTTAAGAGTGCCAGTCGCACACGTGCTCTAAGTAGCAAGCCTGTACCAAGAGGATCTCCAGTTCCCTTCTGTTCTCACCCTATCGACATAATGCATTTAATCAGCTGCTTTATCTTAACTATCTCAGTCTCCTCATCTCGTCTGGAGTTCTGATATTGCTGTGACATTGGGCAATTCACGCTGCAAGACACTCGGGACAGAAGTTATTATTTTTCTGCAATAAAAGAGGCGCTGCTTAAAGCTGAAGCGGAGTAATGCGAAATACCTGCTGTTGGAACACAGCAGTGCAGAAATTTAAGATCTAAGCTATGTTTTAGCCTGGAGTATTTTCCATGAAACACTTACTTAATTCTCTCTTTCTTTTTTTTCTTTTTTTTTTTTTTCTCTCTTCTGTTTTAAGTAGTTTGTGAGTGGGGGTTGTGTGGGTTTTTTCTGGCTAATACCTGGAAGGGAACTTAAGTTTATGTAAAACTTGCAATATTTTGCTCAAAGGAGTAGGGCCATGTTTGCTGTGAAAGGCGAGCTAGTTCTGCATCAAAATTAATGATGTTTTTGCAGTTCTGTCACAAAAAGTAGAAATTTCTGAGAGAAGATTTTGATGTTTTTTTAGTGTGAAATTACTGCCCTGCCTAGGCTGTGCTGATTCATGGGAAAAATATGGACTTGCCTTAATCCTGATTGCCCACCTGAAGAGAAATATATATCCTGGTGCTTTGATGCCGTGACTGTCGGTGAGTTTTTGATGTCCCTACTTCAGCAACTGCACAGCAAAATACAGCATGGCATTGTTATACATACGCATAAATCTCATTGACTTAAAACACCTATAATATAGTTTCTGAGATGTGAATGGAAATGTGTGCAGTGTTAGAACCTTCACGTGATTGTCATCTGGTTCCGAACATAAGATCCCTAAGTTTCTAAAAGGTTTTGCTGGCAATTTCTGGCTCTTTATAGTCTCTTCACCAGAGCTAGGCAGGGGTGAAGGAACAATGTCATGAAAGGTGAGGAGCCGTGAGCTGGGAAGGTTGTACTTAAGGTAAGGACTAAGCAAAAGGAATAAGAGTAAAGTAGTATCTCTGTAAAGTGACCTGACTTCTGTGACTGTAAATGCAGAGCAGTGGAGTGATGTGTCTGAAACCACAGAGCAATGCAGAGGGGAAACGGGAATAGGACTAAGAAGTCTCAAACCTCCTTTGCCCTAGACAGTGCCACAGACCACACATCAATAACACGCAGCAGGTTATAGAAGGCAAAGAGTAATAGGACACGTGAGACATCAGATAAGCAAAGAAAAGTAAAGACGGGACACGAGATAAAGTCAGGCTGCTCCGATAACGTCTGTGTTTGAAAAGGATACCAAGGAGAGAGGAACAGGAGCTCACTTGCTAGTGTATTGCACTTGGGAACCACCAAGGTAAAACTCACTAAAGAGGGTCCTGCTGCCCTGAACAGTGTTATGTGTTGTTTTCTTTTTTCGCCTGGCAGTTTGGGAGGGAGCTCAAGATGCTGTAACCCTGTGGAAACCATCAAGCTGTAACCAGCCCATCAAGCAGGGGTTGTGATGAAAGGTGGCAAATCTGGCTCCCTGGAGGAGTGCTTTGGTTAAGACCCTATGGTATTTGCAACGGTCCTGTTTCCCAACCTACCCCAGGGGCTGTTTCTACTTAAATCTTTCTGCTGGAAGCCTTCTCCTTGTTCAAAAGTCTACTATACATTTAATCCAAATAACCAGGTGACTCCAGCACGAAGCCAGTGGCAAAAACCCCAGTGTTAATGATTACCTCAGGCCCCTCGGGTTATGTAAGCCTCGTTGTGCTCTACCACGGGCTCTCAGCTCAGACCTGCCCTCCCTGTCTGGGAGAAATACCAAGGACCTGCCAACACACATAGAAAGCTGTTTGGAGCCAACTGGGATTTTCCTTCTCCCCTTTTGACAGCACCTATGAAACCCGTTATTCACTCAGTTCGGCAATTGCCATGCTTTGCTTCCTTGTTATTCAGAGACATTGCTTTTAAAGAATTTCTGCTAAGCTTCAGAATAAGCCAAGGACTGCCATGGCTGATCCGGGGAAAACAAAATCTCAGCTAAGGAGGGACTGCAGATCCTGGTGGGTCCTTGGTTTCCCTTGCTTGTTTCTTCTGAGACATCTATATTTTTGTGGTTTTCAGTCTCTTATCCCACAGGTTTTAGTTTCGTTCTTGCTTTTTTTTTAGAGGGTAGGGGCATTTGAAAGTGTGTGCTGTGTGAAAAATAGGTATTGTGGAAAATCTTCTATCCTTAACATCTAATCTGTGTTTGCATACAGCTAGAGGAATGGGACTTAATGACTCTTTTCATCTAATAACCCTATATAATGAGATTTGTAGCTCCTCAGTGCTCAGCATTTTATAGGTCTGAGCTTTGATCTGCTCTGCCAACTCAGTGCAGGTCTTCCTCCCACTGGAGATGGAATATATCCTTCAGCTCTTGTCGTTTTTCCTACTCAAATATCACTTTTCTTATGGTTTTGTGATTAGCCTGACTCAAAACTCATGTGAGTACTTAATCTACAGAGCTAAGGCTTGATGAACTTCTTATTCCTTGGAGAAGTCTGCTGTGGAGAACTTTCATCAGCTCACCTATTCTGCCCGGTGGAGTATGTATTCTTTGGCCAGCATTTTGCTGAGCCCCAGCTTGCTATTTAATCATCCTGCAGTTTAGAGTAACATCTGACAAAAAGTTGTCCATCAAGAGCAGAGGGCAATGTCTGCATCTCTGCCAAGTGCAGCAAGCTGAGGAGTTAGGTAAAATGGTAGTCAAATACACGAATGACAAGAAACTGTTGTGAAAGCCAGCTCTTTGCTTCCTTGCACTGGTGCATATCTAGTTACTGTTCCCCTGCTTGTGTTGGAGTCATAACCATCCTGAAAGGGAGAGAAAACTGAGGTGAATGTGGCCTGTAGTTTTCTGGAAGGGAGACGGGGAGGAAAAACATAACCTCCAGCGAGTTATGGCATAACAGGCACAGTTCTGTCTTTTCCAGCACAAATAGTGTGACAGGCTCTTTTTGGAGTAAAGGTTCTGCTTGTTGCACAGGAAGAGGGTGGTCTGAGCCAGCATCACAGCAACCTGTGTATGGTGCTCTGGAACACTGCTAAAGCAACAGCAGCTTTATAGCATAGACCTTAGTGGACAATAGTCATAGGTTGTGCCTTGGATAGTTGGAAGACATAAAGAGAAGGTGCTGGAATTGCTCACTGTTGGTCCTTAAGGTCCCCTTCCTTCTATAAGGATAATGCTTTTCTTCTCCTGACTCTGTAGCTGATTCTTGGAGTGGCCTCAACTAAGTCTTAGCACTTCCCAAAGCAGAAATATTGTTTATCCATATTACCCAGATACCAGAGGCCTCAAAGATTACAAGGCACTTTCAGATTTTTAGTGGAAACACCTATCCAGGAATTGTTTTATATGTAACTGAGGGTGGAGTCCAGCAACCCACAAAAAGAAAGGTACAAAGAATTACTGTTCCATATCTGAAAAAAACTCTGGCATCTATTAAGTCCAGTGGGCACCAGCTTAAGACCTGCTAGTTATTCCAACATTATGGTTGCAAATACCGGGATTGGGCTATTGGGCTGAAAAGCGTCCAGGCATTTAGTAAACTCGCCTTCCATAAGTGAAGGAGTGACGTGAACGTTTGAGTTTGGCTGTTGCCTGCTGACATTTTCTGAGAAGTCTATAAACAGCAGCCAGGTAGTCTCTCACTTTTTGTTTCTCTGGTGTGTGTTGTTTTTCCATGGACAACGTGTCCCGGACCTTAGAGAGTTGGCTGGAGCTAGATTCATTCAGACCGAGTGTCCCTGGTGACAGATAATGCAGTGGGGAGGGCAAAGGGCTTGGAAATTTCATTATGTCAGAATGTCCATCCTGCAGTCAGAGCGGCTGGAAAAATACCCGGACTGCACTAATGGCAGCAGTGCCACAGTTAGGGGTCTTACGGACCCGTGCCTGTGCTGGACCTCGGCTCTGCTGCACCACTTCTCCAGTCTGTCTAGGATACTGGCACCACTGAGTTGAGACAGACACATGGGCATCGAGGGACAGGGCTGGCACGGGGAGCCCCTTCCTGTAAATGAGACCTGTCTGCCTTGGCCGATGTGGAAATGGCCTCTGGTGTGGACTTGTCCCTTCTGGAAGTGCCTGATGCTGTTGGGGAAGGTCAGCTTTGGCTGGAAAGGAAGCATGAAGTGATGAGCACTCCGTCCTCTCTCAGAAAATAGAGTTTGTTACAGCTGACAAGTTTGCTGGTAAACTCCTCCTCTCGCTTCCTAGGAATTAATGGCACAACTGGAGGGTGTTCATTTACCTGCCACCTGGGACCTTTAGTCTTCTCACAGGCTATTCTAACAACTGATAAACAAATACACATTAGTAACACATTTCCTTTCAAGAGAACATGGATTTTCTTTGGCACTGAAGCTCGCAACAGCCCTTCTCAAACACTGACCGGCTGCCTGAGCATTTACCCCTCACTCAGCACTGCTGGCACTGCTTTGCAGGCGATCCAGGCTCGTGTGCGAGATCAGTGACAACCATGAAAGTTTAATGCAAATCAATCTGTGTCATGCCAAAAGGAATGATTAGCAAATTAGAATTGGTCCTAATGACTTCGTGTGAGTTAGCTGATACCCTGTGACAGATCCCTGGTGGATGGAGGACCATGAATCCAGAGCAAACTGGAGCTACCTTCCTTGCTTTACTCCTGCATTTTCGTGATAATCTCACTGTATCAAATTATCTGTACTAAATTAATAATATTTGGCACTTCTCTAGCATCTTCCAGCTGAGAAGCAGAACGTGCTTTCCAGTGAGGAATTAAGCCTCTTAAGCCCCCTGAAGAGCAGTTGTCACCTTCATTGTGCAAAAAGGATTTAAATTATTTGACCAATATCTTTTAGGGAGCTTGTGGCAGAGCTGCAGAGCAAACCCAAATGTACCAATTCCCTCTCAGACCTGAGCCTTAATCACAGCTTAGTTGCTTGATGTGATTTTGTGATGCGTACACACTGATGTGTAGATGCAATTAATTGAAGCACAGCGGGAGGGTGGGTGGGGATGCCCTCTCGATAGGCTTAAGACCTGCATAAGGTCAAGCACAAGGGATGACAAACATGTTCATTTTGCTGATGTAGCATGAGTGATGTTGGTGCAGATGTGCTCTGGCTCTCACAGCTGCGACAGGACCTGGGGAACAGTAGGGGAACAACTTGGCTATATCTGCTTGTGACTTTTCAAGTCCTTGCAATGGCCCTCAGTGACCTCTGTAGATGAGTTAATACTCATCTTCTGTGGGGACCATGTTGGCTCCCACAGTAACTAGCAAGAAGTTCAACTTGATTTTATTTTCCCCTGACTTTGTCACCCCATAAAGACCCTCCATGCTACTTAAGATTTAACCCTTAAGGTGGGATCAAAAAGAGGCTGATTAGGACTTTCAGAGGTTTCCTTGCACTACAATCCAACTTACACCTTGCAGTACCTTCCTATACATCTACCTACAATCTTTGCTTCCTTAACTTTGACACTTTCTGCCTACCAGGACTCTTCTCAAACACATTCATTTTAAAGAAAGTGACGGGGTGCTGATGCACTGTATGTGAGCTCTCTATCTAGCTGTTATCTATTAACACAAACATTTTAGATTGCATAAGAGTGCCCGTTTTGAAAGTTAGTACAGAAGATACTGTCCAATGTAATCTCTGCGGTTTATTCTGATCTTTTATTCAATTTCTGCATCTAGATAATTTGCACTGAATTTAATAAACTCTACGCTTTGTTGTGATATGTTCTATGACTTTGAAGACAGTTTATTGTATCAATAAATAACTAGTCACTAGCTGGAGTGATGTGCTGTTGAAAGAGAGGCTTGTACCTGTCTTATTCATAGTGACTAAGTAAGTATATGTAACCCACAAAGAAACTTCACAAACAGACTCTCTGTGTCAGAGATGCAGTATGTTTGCAGAGCAAGAGATAGCCCGAGTCAGCTGGCGGTCTAAGAAAATGTACAGGACAAAAAAAAGCACATTTGGGGTTGTCCAGAAAAAAGAATTCCTTTTCATTAGAAAAAAAAAATGAAGGAGTTCACCAGAAGATGTGAAAAAGTAAGGGAGCAAGAGGGACAGGAGGATTTCCAATGTGGTTGTAGACAGTCACGAGGGATGCTGGCTGTGCTGGTTCAGTTCCCAGAGCTGCTGGACTGGTCTCTTAGCGTGGCTATGCCATTTCAAGACCTACCAATGTTGGGTGTGTTGAAGCGATGATCCTTCTTCATCTTCTTTTCACTGAGGCTCCCCTTGTAAACGGAGAGTGTTGTGATTTTACCAGAAAGTCTCCATTAATGAGCTAGTGTCAAAGACAAAGTTTCTAATGCAAAACGTTGCGGTTGCATGGGAGTGTATTTAAGTGAGGTGTTTGGGAACTTGGAGCGGTCATGCAGCTGTAGAGAAAGAACAAGAAGTGGAATCTTCCCTTGATTTGTCCTTGAGGACCCCTCATGAGGCCACATCTGTATCTACATTAATGGAGGAACCCTGGGACAACAGGGTGAGAAAGCAGTGGAGTGCTTGCCATAGCCCACTGTTGGCACCTCCTCTCTCCTCATTCAAGGTCTTCAACCAATCAAAAATTGTCTGTCAAATTAATTTCGGGGGGGGTTCTCTTCTTTTTTTCAAAATATTTTTATACTTTTTATTTTGTCAAATGGGAATTTCAGTGACAATTGTGTGGTTTTGTTCAAACCGCAGTAGTTCTCTGAAGTTGATTCTTCCTTCATTTTTAAGTGACCCCAGAAATATTATTTTTTATGACCAAAGCATGAACAGCTCACTGGAACAGATTTTTTTTTTTCATGTTTGTATACATTTTTAACATGAAAAAGTCCACTTTTTCCTCCTTGGATTTGGAAAATATCCACCTCAGAGTCCCATTGCTGCAACTCCTAAGAGCAACTTTCCAATGAAAGCCATTTGTATGGCATCAGCATGAAGACTCCACCTGTGAAGACCATTTCAAGACCATTTTCTTGCTCTGGGCAAAGTGCAACATTGAAGTGAAAACTCAATTAAAGTCTTTAGAGCTTTCAAGTGGGGGTACTAGAATATTTCCTAGAATATTTCTGATTAGTGTTGCAATATGACAGCAGCCCCCATAAGGGAAAAGACAGAAAAAGTCTAACAGAGAAATAAGGTTTAGAACTTCCAGGTCATAATCTCAGTCATTCCTAAACTCTGTCGTTCTTCACTGTGCTTTGCTTTCTCTGGTCAGTGGTACTGTTGAGGTAACGTAGCGGTATTAGCTCCTGTAATTTTTCAGACAGGCACACGGACAGAGGTGGAAACATGATTTGCAACTTTTGACATCCTGCCTTATGTTTAATCTGTGAGCCTGTGGCTGCCAGGTTGGTAAACAGCACATGGATTTGGAGCCTCTCCTGTTCAGGCTCTGGGTGCAGAGACCAAGACAAAAAAACCCGATGCTCTCAAGTGAAGACTCAGCTCTGTCAATGAAGGCTGAAATCTTCCTGAGTTTGTCAGTCATGGCTTCATCCTCAGTTTGTATCCAAGTGGCCTTCCCACTCAGGGTTAATGACTTTGCTTGCTAGGTTAATACAGGAGGTGATTGGTATTCTCACCTGGGTCTGGGTCTAATCAGAGATCTCAGCTGAGAGCTCTCCGGGCTCCCATAAAAGGAGGAGCCTGGGAGGGTGGGTGGTGAGGAGATGTTTAAGGTTTGGGTTGCTCGAGGGAGCACTAAAGGAAGGAGACTGCAGTAAGGACCAGTTGGCCTGTGGGATCTTTGAGGAATCAACCTACAGCAGGTACTGTGTTAAGGAGGCTGTGATTGATATAGTTAAACCTTTGGGATGGTGGGGTTTTTTGGTTTTGGTTTTTTTTTTTTTTTTGAGAAAAAAGAGTCTTTGAAGGGGTGAAAGAGGCTTGAGGCTGGACTGTTTGCTTGTGTTTAAGCCCAGGTGATGATGAGTTGTGCTTGGCTGGGAGGAAGCTGAGATACTCCCCAACCAAGGTGTCTGATACAGGGCACTGGTTGTGTTTGGCCTCGCTTAGGAGGATGTTAAGATCGATCCCTGGCTCGCCTCAAAGTGTGACCCAGGATCGTGTTCCTCTCTGAACCTGTTCTTTTTCCTCTCCTGGCACAGAAGAGGGTTGCCTCTTGCTAGTGTAAAAATAAACCTCTTGTCAATTCCTTATTTTCCTCTTCTCTGGATGAGAGGCTGTGCTTTGAAACATAAAGGCAGGTCTACAGGCTGGTTTTTGGAAGGCCGGCAGGAGCGAACACAGTTTAGCCTCTGAGCTAGAGAGTTTCCTAGTACAAGGCATGGTCCAGATTTTTCCACGTGTGGGCTTGAGCCCAGACATCACCCTGACAACATGTGGGAACATAAATACAAACAAAAATAATTTCCAGATGAGGGATGTATGCAATGTTTTCTTTTACTGGCATTTATGCTTGCTTATTTGGCTGAAGTTGAGAATCAACTCTGCTTATTGCAATAGGGTAGCAGGAGTTTGCTAGGAACAGCAAAACTGCCTTTTCAGCTGTGTCTGCATCCCAAGAGGGATGTGAAACCCATGGCAGCCACCTTGGAGAGGCTCTGTGCAATTGTCAGAGGCGGACAGGGCCTAGGAACCAGCAGGAACAGTCTTGTCAGAGCAAAACCTTTTGGGAGACACCAACTGCCCTGTAACTGCTTAGGAGCCTTTGCTTTGTGGCCAATCTCACGAGCCTCCTCCTCTATGAGGAGGTTTTGCAATTTATCTTCTTTCACTTGTGAATGATATTGGTGCATTTTTTTTTTTTAAAGCCATTTTTGTCTGGGAGAAGCCTTAGCAGCCTGATCTCGGTGGACTCAGGGCTGGTTTGGGTCATGTGCCTGGTGTATCTTGGGTCTCCTGGTGGGTGGAAGGGGAGATACCAGGGACATGTAGCCCCTCGTCTTATATTTGCTCCAACTTTTTGTTCCCTTCTGCATTGTGCGCTTTACTCAATCTGTTTTTCATCTTCCCTGAAGCCAGGGCTAGGAAAGCAGCTCCTTTCTTTTTATACCAGAAGATAAAACCATGATTTCTTATGCGTGTGTGTGTATATATATATATATATATGTGTGGTGTATATATATATACACACGCCACTTATGGATAGTACAAAAACATGCTGCTCTAAGCAATGCTACCAGGATGCTTAGACATGATTCTGTACTGCAGCCCTTAGAGGAGGTTCTGGTCTACGTGGCCTCTGAATTTCTTGCTGATGTATGCCTCGGGGAGAATCATGGAAGACAATAACGATACTTATAATCGATGAGAGGAAAAAAGGGCTGACTGGTTCTGGGTGCCCTTGTGGCTATGTATCCTCTTTGTTTTTGGTTTTTCTTTTCACCCTTTCCTTTCCAGAAAAATTGGTCTGTAGCTTGATTTTATTATAATAGCCCATTTCTAATTTTGATGCTTTGAGTGTGTATGTCTAAGAGGTCTAAAAATAACTAAATAAATCACTCAAATGAGGCAGTAAGCAAATAGATTTGCCCACCTGTTTATTAATAAACACATGCCCATGAACCTATATTTCTATATTAGAACATGGCTCTGTCTCCCGCGGATATAAAAAGAAAAACACCTGGCAAAGAGCAAGGGCAGTAAGGCAAGTACAAAGTTTCCACAGTAAACATATTTGTGTTTGCTGAGCAAGTGTTGCCTTAGGAAGGCAGGCAAGGCGAGCAGCTACCACTGGCTTGCAGAGACTCGGATTACTGAGCGCAGAGCAAGTTGACTCTCCAACAGCTGCAGATCTGCAGATTGCAGTTAGTCATACGGGGGGAGTATTTGAGAGAAGGGACATGCAGGCATCCTTCCCAGCCTCTCTCCATGCTGACTGCATGTGTGTAAAGTCCAAGTGCACTTCCTCCGTGGAGTCTGGCTTCAGAAAGCAGTTGGGAGATCTGCAAAGCTGAGCCACAGTGTGTTGTTATCTTTTTCTTTTTTTTTTTTCTCTGGGGTTCACTTCTTGAAGGCTGAGTGTGTGCTTTAATCTCCACCATTGCAGAAATCTCCACCAACTTGCAGAGCAGCCCTCTCGCAGCATCGGTGTAGAGGGGGTTCAAGGCAAACTTTTCCTAGTTGGATTCATGTTCGTTTAGTGGCAAAGCTGTAGTGTGAGGTAAAAGATAAAGGAGACACGCACAGGAGGAAGCTTGGGGAAGAGTGTGCCCAGGGCATGCCAGGGAAGGGAAGATCAGGGTATTCTGATGACAAGCAGTGTTTGTGTGCTGTGAGGTGAGGGTAACTAAAAAAAACACACCAAGTGGATGCATCCATCATGATGGCTCCTTTCCTTGCCTTCCCATTCCTGTTTGAGAGCTGTGGTGTACAGCTCACCCAGCCGCAGAGCTATTTCTGCTCCCTCACAGGATCAGCTGAAACATGCTGAACAAGGGGCAAAAAGATAACAAAAAACCCAAAACCCACAAACCCTTGAGCAAGGTACCGTCTAACTGGGACGGTTTAAGATGCGTGGCCAAATCTGGGGCTGTGTGGGTGGCTGTCTCGGGTGTTTCTACGCTGTTGTCTAGTTCTGCAACAGACTCAACAGTTCAGTTAAGGATGGTAACTCTTTATAATTAAATAAGTAGTCTTGCACTGGATTAAGACGAGCCTCCCATCTAACTGCCTCTAGCTGCAGTGGTGCAACGATGTCAGGTTCACACAAAAAATTATCTGAGTCTGTAGCATTCAGTTGTAACTAGGCCTGCATTCTCTAAGATATTTATAGAGCTCTGGGTCCTCTTACTCCATCAGCACTGGTAATAAAGATTTTTTTTTTTAATGAGGCTGTTGGATAACATGATCACGCTTCACACATTTATTTTACACGGTGATTTTGCTGACAATTAATGTGCAAAACCTGAGTGTTTGAATTACTGGCACGGTCTTAACTCTGGGTTTGATATCTGGGGAAGGAGGATCAGAAGTATTAGAAAGTATGATGATTCACTGATGCGTATGTCCCTGCATTTGGCTGCCTGACCTGCCTTTTCTGCCTGGGATCTCCTATTGTTTAATGAGAAGCACAAATTGATGTTGAATTAGGTCACAAATGGCAGCAAACTTCTATTTATATTAAAAGCCTTGAATAGCCTGGAGAAATCCTGTGAAACAGACTTGCCATGGCCTAAACCTCCCGTGGAAACTGTGTCAGGACAGGACAGGCTTGACAAATTACTACCTTAGTAGTTTCTTGTTGCATACAAATGTTTTGTATCAGCAGCTACTACCTGCAATGAGATCTCACAAGAAGAAACTATAGGCAAAGGAACATTTCCAGGGCAAACAACTCTCGTTTGAGCCAAGATTGGTAGTAGGAAGTAGAGATGCATTTTTCCTCGAAGTATATTCCTTAAAAGCTTTGTTCAATTGTGATAAGTATTAGAGATGTCAGACCTAGAACGGCCATATCATAGCCACAGGAAATGGCAGAAAGTAATGGTCAGTCAAGGTCCTTTTGGCATCTGTGTACTGAAGAGGTGTTTTGTGTTACTAAAGTAAAAGCCGACCACGTGAGGTCTTTCATGAGTGTGTCCTTGTGGACAAGCATAAAGTAGCCCCAGTTAATATGTCTCTCCTGGAAGCGTGTAGATGCTATTTCATCGATTTTAAAAATACCAGGTAATATTGAAAACTGTGGAAAGAGTGGCCTGCCAGACACTTGAAATAGCAGTGAGGGAGGCTAGACGTGTTTAAGCAATAGCAGGGGATGGGTCACTTAGTTTTGCTACAGCAATCTATCTCCATTTGGTTCTGCCTACTGGTCTCTAGACAAAGCATAATTTGCCCCTGGAATGGTTGTCCAAAGGACAGAATCTAATGAAGCTAAAAATGCTCATTCTCCTTAGCTCCTAAAATGAAAGTACAATACTGTTAGATTGTGGAAAACCTTACAAATTACACGCTTAGATACACATATTAAGTGATTGTCAGATACAAGATCAGAGGAAATAGCTCTCTGCCTAAGTACGTTGTTGCTCGATTCCTAGTAGGAGGCAGCTGCCAGAATATGCGGCACTGAGGGACTGATGATTATTTGGGATGTGTAGAAAAATTTCAGTGGTGTCACAGTTCCACATCTATTTCTGAAGTAGGTTCACGAGGCAACTGCTAATACAAAGTGAGCTGCATGTTTTTAAACAAATAAGAGAATTTGAGTTAAACATTAACTTTTGGTAGTTTCAACTCTGATAGCTTTGGCCTTCAGGTTGATCATTTAATGAGTTCCTTCCTGTTGCTACAGCAACTGTAGCCCTGGAAGACCTTGATGTTCAAGTCAGCAAAACAAAATAAAATAAAGCTTGTCCTGAAATTTGCTTAGGCTTCTATCAATAAGTGTCTGTGCTCAGAGTCAATTGTTCAGACAAACAAAACTTGGAAATGTACCATCGGGTTTAATGCAATCCTTACGCAACGCTATCCAAATCCTTTGCCTCTTGCACACTGTTAAAAATAAATAAAAAAACCCTACAAATTTTATATTTTGTGTCCTCCTCTGGCTTTCACCAAGATATTCACTGTTGTTTTAAGAAAGCAGACTTGTTTGTTATTCTTGCTGACTTATCATTATACACAATGTAATTTCGGCCCATGAACACGCAAGCCCTCGGTGTGCTGTTTACCAGTGGAGTGTCTGAAGTATGATATGAGCTGACTTCTTGATGGACGGAGCTAATCTGTGCCTTCCTTCCAGCTCGTACTTGTACGCAGTGTTATGCCAGGTCTCAGCTGCTTCTTTTCCGTGCTCCTCAAATACAACTTCAGTCTAGAAGGTCCTTTCTTCTTGGACCTCTCCCAGGCTTAAAGCATTCAAAATTTCCCCTGAATCTTGGTCCTATTTTACAAACTCTTTCTGGGATGACTTCTTAGCTGGCATAAATCAGTATCATCCTCTTGCATTTGCTGCAGGTCAGTGATTTAATGTCAGATGAGGTTTTGGCCAGTACTTTTTGCAGCAGTATACTGCCCCATATACTCCATTCTGTATACTTCTCTGAATGTTAACTTTAACAATGGTGTTTGAATTCTCTCTCTCTAATTTTCAAGGACAAGAATTCTTTCTGTCTGGGCACTCACACCTCCATTTCCAACACAAGCAGAGGTACAGAAATTGAGTGTGAGCACTAAGAACATTTTTCTTTCTAGATTGAATTCTCCCTCTTGCAGAGGTGTAAATACTTAATTGAAATGTGGTGCTGCAGCAGTAGAGCCGAGTGCTCATCAAAGCTAATGGCAAAGCTGCTGTTGTCTTTTAGTGTGCAGCCCTGAGGGCATCTTTTTTTGAGTCATATTTCACAATTGTTTTTAAAAGTAAAGCTTTATGGCCCGATCTAAAGTACAGCTGGCAGGAAATGTTTTTTCCTATCCTGAAGAACACTTGAAACCTTCAAAAACAGTCCTGTTCCATGCTGAGATGGACTGACAGCTCCCAAACTGGAGAGCAGAAGCAGCTCATTGAAACTAGTTAAAGCCCAGTCTCTTGGAAAAGCCAGGAAGTCTTTTAAATCCTCAGTCTGAACCTGACTGATTCTCCTGTATTGGGGTGGATGGCCAACAGTGTTTTGCTACTTCGTGTTTTCTCTTGCTGCTCTGATTCTGAAAAGTACATCATGGACCTGAGATAACAGCATTTTTACTGAGCTGTCACTGTGAAAGCTGTTCCCAGGAACTGTTTCAATTTCAGTGAGTCTGCATTTTCTGTCAAAATAACATTTTGTCAGAAACCTCCAGCCTGTTTCTTGTCCAAAGCCTGCTGAAGTCAATGAATAACATTCCTCTTCAAGGGAATTTTAATTACTAGTAAGAATATCAGAGTAAAATCGTGATCACATTAGGAATTTGCTGTCTTGATGGCGGTCTGTATTGAACTCTGTTCTTTCTGCACTAATGAAAGAAATAGAATGGGGCTAGTGGATAAAGATCAGGCCTGTCTTTGGTTTGAAAAATGGGGTATGAAATTAATTCATGCCTGCCAGAGAGCATGTGTTTCTTTGATTGCTGGAGTAGTCTAGCAAGGGATAGGACAGCTATGACCACATGGCGATAGACTGGATGGATGTGTGTTAATATGTATTTACTCCCATACTTTTTGTTTTGCATAAAAAAAAGAAACAAAAACAAAACCTCAACCAGCAACACAGCCCTTTCCTCCTCCCTTGAAACCTTTGGCTGATAGAACATCATAGATTTTAAAGATGGCTGGAAGAAATTCAGGAGACAGCAGTTGCAACATCATAGGTTTGTGTGATTTGGTTTCTTTAAAATATGTAGTTAAGAATGAATAACAATAAAAGACAAATGAAATCACTTCTCCACCTAAATTCTTCCCTAGGAATGCATGTGTGTGTGTGTGCGCACATACAAATGTATCTCGGTGAGCTGTTAGCCTGGAAGTTACTCAAGTCTTGTAGTGATCCAGTTCTCTCGGGAAGAAGAAAGTAAAGCTGCCAACTTCATGCATCATGTGGAACAATAATCCTGAACAAAGAGAAAAGCTTCCAAGTCTTCAGATGGCGAATTATTTATCTGCTGACATAGAACAATACGCACTTTGTAGTTGATGTACGAGATTTCCTATTTGCGTCGCATTAGAAAGCAAGTGGGTGTGGAGTTATACAATTACACTTTTTTTAATGGGGGAAACACCCGCTCCCTCCACAGCTTTAAAATCTATAATTAGCCACGAGGGAATCAAAATGTCTTCGGCAGCGCCTCTTGAGTTGTTTGATTATTATGTTGCTAGGACCAAAGGATGCTGTTAGCAGAAGTTTTTGGAGTCAAAGCCCTGGTATTATCTCTTGGTCCCCAGGGCAACTCCAGCAGAGCATCCCAAAGGGCCCAAATCAGTGTGTTCCACTTGCTTTATATTTTTTGCCCTTTTTTTCTTCTTATGTTCTCTTATTTCTCTGGCTCCAAGACTGCCTGTGAAACACCTTTTACCACTGGTGTTGGGAGGGTAGCAGAAATGTAGTTTGCTCCTCAATAGAGAAAAGCAATCTTTGAAATAGACTCTTTGTTCCAGCATTGCCAAACCTTGGCCCCGAAGCTGAGATCACAAGCCAGACTCCTGACTGACGGCAATTGCTTTTGGGCTTTCATTGCCTGAAGCCCTGTCTGGGGAGAACTGGCCTCATTTCATAGGGGAACTACTGAGCTATCATGACTTTGCAACATCATCGTAAAATAAAATCTATATAATTAGCACCAGTTATCTAGAGGCAAAAAGACTTTGTAACTCATCACCAAACCCCTGAGTCAGCTTTTAATTGCCTTAACCTTTATTGAAGGTAAGGTTTTCTGTGGATTAGTAGTGTCCTTGTTTGTGATCAGAAAGCTGGTATTGCTCTCTTTGGCATCTCTAGAACAGGCGAGATGCCGCATGAGTTGTGAGAGGCAGTCCCTAATACCACCCTTCTATAAAAAGCATCCACTCTGCAGATTTCTTCTGTAGGTTGTAATACCAGGATATAAACCATAAAAATAGTTCAGAGGTGTTTAGCAGTGTTAAACGTGAATATCTCCTGATGTACATACCCAGCAGACAAACATCCTCTGCCTGGTCATCGGACCTGTGACATGCCCGTCTCTCTCGATGGGGAGGCCCAGGAGAGCAGCTGTCCCTGCAGCTGGGCACGCGGGTCAGGGCCAGGGCCAGGGCACATTGCATCGCTGTTGCCTGCTAGGGAGATCAATACAGGACTTCAGTCTCAGCCACTTCAGCATCTTTTATTGCAGCAATCCTCATGTGCATGTAACGTGAAAAAAAAACCAAAAAATCCAAGTGCATCCCAAGTTCTCATTCAGGGCAGCACGCATGTTTTGCTGAGGCCGCTTGCATGTAGTGATTAATTCCTGCCTGGATGCATTGCCTCTGATCCTGGAGACTGTATTTTGGTGTATACCCCTCAAAGTAGAAGAGCAGCATGAAAAAGAACCGTGCATGGGGGCATGAAAGGAAGATCAAGGATGTGTTGGCCCCATCTCATTCTAGTGTGAAATAACTTAACGAATCAGTTTCCAGAGAGCTCAGTGAGAAACACGAGGCACTTCTTCTGTCCACGGCGTTTCAGTTAGGAGGCCACTGTTGGTTCTTGCAGTGTCACTTACTACAGGAGAAAGCTGTGTGGAAGTGCAAGAAAATTGTGGTTGGTAGTAGCTTTTTTTTCCCCCCCTCCTCCCTGATCTAATGTGAAAACTAGTTCTCCTGATCAGTCTGGGGGTTTATTGGTAGTGAGCTGGCAAGGCTCTCTTGTGTTAAACAAGTTAGGAGATCAGTTCCAGTTATACTAATCAGGCCAAATGTCAATGAAGTTGATAAATAAGTTCCCTCAGGCTCAACTGTCTACCTTGGTTGTTGTTTTGTAAAGAAGCATTGATTATAATTAGTGCTGATTACATTTTTTTTTTTTATAAAGGTATTATAAACCACAGTTTTATCTTGTGGTATCAGCTTCAGTAAAGGGAGAAACCACAAACACAAAACTTTACACTGGTGCATTTAGTCAGCCAGCTTGATGCAATAAAAAGGTTAACATATCTCTTTTCAGAGCTTTTGTTTCCTTGTTTCAGTATTGAAACACCTGCAAAACTCTCAGCAAATATCTAATCGCCACCTGTGATGTGACTGAATGGCAGGACCATTGTCAGCCTTCATCACCTTCACTGCCCTGGGCAGGGATTGCCAAAGTTGCTCTTTGCCTTCACTTTCTTTGAGCTTACACAATTCTGCTGTTAAGCACATTTCGGAACAGCCTGGTGACTGATGAAATACCTTGCAGAGATGAGAGGACACAGTGGTGATCTCCATGCTGTGCTCTCCTAGGAGAGAGCTCTGCGTTGCAATGGGCCAGGGTCTACCAGAAAGCTTCAGGCTTCTTGATCAATATATTAATGCTACAAACTGTCATGATCAGGTATTTTGCACAAGAACTCTTCTGGCTTTGCACTGAATGCAGGTTTACATTCAGAACAGTTGTTTATTCAAAATCTTAGAATTTTTTATCTTAAGAACCTTTAATTCCGTAAGTTTGAGATCCTATCACTGCATGTACACTTCCTGAGTAACAAGCAGTGCACTAAGTGTGTGTTTTAACAGTGGAGGTAATGTGAAGGCATTTGGCTTGATGGCATCATAGAAGATGTCCTGTCCCTGTAAAGCTGCATACGGCCAAGTCTCTGTTGTTCAAAATGAGATAGTTTGGCACACGCCCATGCTTGTGTTGCACTTGTAGGAGAGATGTCTCTGAGACTAAGAAGGGAACTGTTTCACGAACAGGGGCTTCTAGGGAGGGCTGAGATGCTCTTCTGGCTACGTTCCTCCCTCATTTAGTTGGTGACATTTTCACACAGAGAAAATGGGCACAGAAGTAGCTGAACATGGTATTTTCTGTTACGTTGGTCTTACTATTGCTGTGAATCACTGTTTTATAAACAGTTCATCTCCAGAAAGGGTTTGTTCTTCCAGCTGTACCTTACAGCCTGTTGGAAGATGTTTGGATGGGAGCTTTGCTCTTTTGTGGGAGTAAAAGAGGGGTAAGGGTTTTCTAGCTTGTCTCAGTTGCTTGTTTTGAATACTTCTCGAGAGATACTCTGTTCTGTACGGCTGAACTGTTGGCAATGGAACAGTTCAGTGCTAAATGTAAGATATCTGTGCCCATGCAAAACAACACAGGTGCCTGGTGCACACGCTAAGTTGCCTTTCTTATATTCAAATGGTGTGAGTGTGTAGGAATCGAAGTTGTAAAAGGTCAGAGAGACTGAAAAGGAGGGGAAAGATTTTTCTCTTTGCCTTGGATTCCTTCCTTCATCGTATCTCTTTTCAATAATCTCAGTCCCTCTCTGATGACCCTGCTGCCAGCTTCCTCTGTGACAAAATCCAGTGATGCAGAGGAAGCAATGCAGCCTGGTGTCTCGTTGGTGCCCGATCCCCCTGCACAGAAATGGGCCACCAAAGCAATGACTGTACCCAATAGCATGGGTGTCCCCTGGGAGCAGCGTGCGGCTCCAAGCAGACCTTGCACCTCTTCCTGGAGCCATGTATTCTGTGGTGTCCACTGAATTTGTTTCAGGTGCTGTGGCAATGCCAGATATTGTCAAATCCAGATAACCTCACCTCTCTGAACGTGAAGGAGAGAGTATGCCTTCCTAGGCTGAGGTCTGGTAGGAATCCGATTCCTGATCAACATGAAAGCAAACAGATTTTGTGCCTCCAAGGCCCCGGGCTTTGGAAATCTCACCTTTTAATTCTCACTGGTGTGCGTGTATGGCAAGTCCGTTCCTTGCGAGTGAGGCAGTGCCCCGAGACAGCTGACGGAGTTCACTGAACTGGAAATTTGACCCTCTGTAGCTCTTTTTGGACCCTGTAACTGCTTCCACTTTAACTGGTGCACTCATGTGTCACAGTTTTAATCCTTCAGTGCTTTTGAAGAACGCCATTTAAAGTGAAATCCTGGCCTTGGAGGAATTGGTGGGAATTTTGAACTGACTGCTTAGGGCTACTGCTTATGCCCCCTCAAAGGTACTGAGAGTGCTCATGTGTATCAAGTGCAAAATAAAGAAAGGATTCATCAGGAGGAAGTTAGTGCGCTGAACTGTGCGTTAAACTACTGCTGCCAAGGGACTCCTGCCAAGGAGAGGAAAATGTACTTTACATGCCCTATACACGTGTTCTCTCCTCGCTCAGCATCAAGGCCACAACATACCATGCACTTTTGCGAGAAAGCAAAATATGCCAAGTAAATAGCAGCAGCATTTAGCTCCAAATGCATCTTAGTTGGTTGCTTCTGTTTTCTTGTTGAAGGAGTGCTTCAGCTAAGGGAAAGGTGATTGAATGACTACCAGAGGGGGTAAAAGTGAAAAAATTCAAAATACTGAAAGTGGCTCCCGTGTTGCTGACCTGTCCTTGCCAATCATTTCTCTGCTGCTGACAAAACCACGTTTAAGAACTCTAGGGTGATTCCTGGCCTGGAGGAAAGCAGAGCTGGAGAATCCTTATCCATAACAATACGTGGGTTAGCTGAGAGAATTGGTGAACGGTGACAGGATGCATGAACCAGCTGCCAGTAGCTGGAGGCTGTGAGCACTGAAGGAAGGAGGGGAAGGGAATGGGATGCTAACTCAAGTTAGGAGTAAAAAGCTTAAACTGAGAAATGGAAACTGTAGATTTAAATGTTGGGATATATTTCCCAACAGTGATTTCTGTCGAGTTGTTGGATTATCCCAAAGGGAAGTGGTGGAAATCTCATTCGTAGAGATATTTCTGAAATTAGGTTTGGATGAAGGCAGCAGAGAATATATACTTGCAAAAAAACAATTCAACTAGATAATCTAGGAGTATTTTCCCATCTCTGAAGTGTGATTTATGCTGTAAATGCTGCCAGGCCCTGCAAACTAATCTGTTTTCTTAAAAGTGACTCAAACATGATTACTTACATTTTTATACCCCTCATGATGTTAAACATTTGGTTTGCCAGGAATAGTTGAAGTATCCAGGACGCACTTTACTGTGAATGGATTTCATGAACTATAATTACTAGGCAATAAATCTATACAAGTGGGAAACCTCTCAGGTCTTATGCTGGATAATAGGGAAAGACAGGAACTGACCGTTTTGGGGGGTTATGTTTTTGTGTGAACTTGGCAGGAATTAAAACACAAATGCTACTTTTGAAGGGCCATTAGGGCAGAGGCCACAAAAGTTTCTTTACATTAACAGTAAAAAATGTATTTGTGCAGCTATTTCTTGGATGGAACTAGCACAGATACAGCTGGATTTAATTACACAAACAGATGCAATAGCTGAGCAATTACAACTTGATCATGAGCCCGTGCAAGGCCAGGGGATCTTTTGCAGTCTGTGCTTAAACTGCTTGTGTTTAGGCAGGATCAGACCTGCAGATGAGAAATCTTGTGCTCCCCACAGCAGTCCTAGGAGTAAGACTTCTTTCCTGTGTCAGGCTCTATTTGTGCACCAGCAGAACTTGGTCTGACTTGGAGGTGGGTACAGGTCTTGGGGAACAGCCAAACTGACTGTTGTTCATTGGCTTTGTTGGTGTTCCTGCTTCCAACGGGGTAAACAACAGGAGAATATGGTTAGGTATATCTCTGGGCAATTCCCTGCCACTGCTTTGGAAGAGACCACAGCTGGTTTTTGTGTATTGCTAGAGGGGTTTGCTACTGATTATTACAGTAAATACCACTGATAGCAATGGATTTATTATAATGCTTAAAAGGGTTTTTCCTCTCCCTGTTTGTTAAAGAGGATGGACAGAGTATCAACAGGTGAGCCATGGCTTCATCCACAAGTATATACACATAAACATATATACTGTATATATGCATTCATATATGCAAATGCATATACACACATATATACTGTACAGGCTTTAAAAAGAAGTAATTATAAGTTTCCAGCTGTCCAGACTTGGCATTATCTTATTATCATCAGTCACGCAGCAGCAGTAGAATGACTAGCACTAATGAGAAGGACAAATACAAACACATCAGAGGAAAGATGTGCACGTGTGCATTCAAGGAATTCTGCAAAACTCTAGCCTTTAACTGCTTGTCATAAAGAGTCATGGCTCCTGCAGGGCGTTCCTGTCAACCTCTCACCTCCTCTGCTCCAGAACAGAGGCTGTTCACTGTGTGCAATTGAATTAAAGTCTTCTCCTAAGTCAGAGTCCAGGTTCTTGATCTAACGCTGAAAATAGCAGCTCTGCCCCATATGAGGCTGTGCCTTCTTGCCTTCTCACTGTTTAATGTCACTGACAACTCTGTGTAGGAGGATTGTTTCTGGCATATACAAGAATACTCATGAAGCATTGATTAAAACATGTGCAAAACAAACTGTCAGATCCTGCCCCCTCCCTCCCCTGGGAAAGTCTGCCCAGCCAGGATGACGGGCTGAGACCTTCTGTGATCTTTTACTAGAGAGAAGCAAGAGTGAGAGGCTTCAGAAAGCTGCCACTGTCCTGTGGGTTTTAAGGCCACTTTGTTAAAGACTGACACAAACTGCTTCCACGTTAACCCAAGCATGAATGTCCAGGCATCCCAGAACTTTCTGATCTGTCAGTGTCTGGCTTGGTTTCTCTCTGCCCCCATGATAGCAAATCGTGCTGAAGTGGAGCTTGTCAGTGATGGAGTGAGAAATGAAAAGGTGACCTAGCTGTTGGAGGAAAACGTAGAGGCTCCTGCCCTCAGGCTGGGCATTGAGCCTACCATCTGGTTGCTAAAATAACAGCTGGGTCCTAGGTTGGCCAGGTTCCCTCCTTCCTCCAGCTGGGCCTGACTCTGGGGTACGCTGTCTGCATCTGGTTTGCAAGTGTCTCTCTTTCCCATGTCCACTCTAGTGCAGATCCCCAAATCATTCCCTGTGGAGTAAAGAAGGGGATGTGGGCATCTCCCTGCCTTCTCCTTCAGAGATAGCTGATGTTGTTTTAGAAGCCCTACTCCTTCCAGTCTTGTCTTATTCTGCACTCCTAGCTCCATATTTCTCTTGGGATTCTTCTATTTCTCTCGTGAGCAAAACACAGCATGTGTTCAGTCCCATTTTCCTTGTTGTACTCCTGTTTAAAAATCTTCCCTCTGTCATAAGCTCTTCCTTGGCTGACATCCTCACAGATTGCTTGGACTACAGTTCTAAGCAAGGAGGAAGGGTCCATATCTGTTCGGTGATGACTTTGGCCATCCCAGACCAAGAGCTTTCTCAAGGAACTTGAAGCTGCTCAGAAATGCATAAGCAGGAAGAACTGAGTATCATATAGGATTAGATCCATCAGGAAATGGTATCACATGGAAGAAAGACTAGGCTCTACATTTGCTTAGTCCTCTGCCACGTGGCATTGGGCAGACCCTTAACCTTCATTCCTACCTTTGTGATGGGAATAAAATGCAGCTCACGTCAAATTCAACTGAGGACCTCTACATTCCCTCCAGAATCACACCCTTGCTATGCAAAGTTTAAGTGTTATTACAGATCCCAGACTAACCTTTATCTCATAACATCAGATCACTGAACTTTCTTTGGCTAGATGCTTTTTCATTGCAACTCCTGCTGTGACTTTCCCAACACTGCCCTTTTTGTCAGTCTATATATTTTTCTGGTTGGAACTGTAGATGTCTGTATAAGCAACATCAAGTATTGCTTTGAATATTGAGCAACTAAATGATAGAATCTCCTCCACAAAGCCAATAAAACGGTCTCTGGTGCACCTACAGTTATCAACAGTGCTTTGGTGCTTTGTTCCCTTTAGCATTATTAACCCTGGCCCTGTGGGCATTGAGCAATGATCCGAATGATATCTGTGCTGCACGTGGAGTGCATTCTGCTGGCTGCTTCTACGTAGCAAGACAACAGAATGGATTTCTGAAGCTGAGTACTTGTACTTACAAACACATTTGCAACACTAGCACAAGTTAACTTATGCTTTTAAATACCCATGGTGCATGCATGACTGTTCAGCCAAGAAATGGGTATGCACTCACGTCAACCAAAATGGGGATAGTTTGCCTTTCTTACTGTGGTTGTAGCCACAGCAGGAATGTTCTGCACCCTCCCTAACAACCTTTAATTAGGTTTTTAATTACTCATAAAGTGACATTATGCTTCCTTCAAGTGAAATCTAGGGGATTCGTGCTTTCTTTTTGTGCAAGTGAACAGGATATTTTCCAAAGAGGGACTGAGAGAATGGTATGGAAAAGAACTGACAGGTAAGGCACACACTCCTATGCACAAAAGCTATTTTCAGTATCACACAATGGGCTTTATATTTACTTCTGATGATACCTTTGGGGCTTCACTGGCTACATGACAGAAAATGCAAACAATATGTTACTCATCCAAAGCTACCTGGCATGACTACCCAAAAAAAAGAATAGGGCAACGAATAAATACAACACAGAGGGAAGTTATGACAGCAGCCACATTTCAAATACGTTAATCTTTCTTTAAATGGTGTTTTGATGAAGAAAGATTAAATGATGTGCTGGAAGTGGTGCAGTATGACTAATGAAAGGGTGCACAGTTATAAGTGATAGGAGAGGAAATATCAGAAGGGATATAAACCATCAGGCATCCACACGCTGGTGGATTGTCAGGGAAAAAAATTGCTGATTGGCAAAGGATATCACTGTTGGCTGTTCGTCTGAAATGTTTCAGCCCATTAGAACTCTCTCCAGAGCATCCAGAGATGAAAACTTGAGCCCAGAAGTGTCTTGCAGCAGTGCCAGGCTATGGCTGCATGAACAAGTTGGCCTGAGATAAATTTGGGCTGATTTTCTGGCTTGTCTATTCCTTCCCAGTTATGCCTCGGCTGCCCACTAAGACACTGCAGAGAGTAGAAAGATGTTTTCCCAGATTTTCATGGCCAAGGAAGTACACTGACGTTTATCCAACTGCAGATAGGCAGCTCCTTGCAGGATGGTAAAGTCACAGCGAGTTGTTTGTGTAGCTGTACTCAGGCAGGAGGGAACAGCGGGAACATCGTAGCCCCATTGATTTGGCAAGGGAGTTGACATTTTCAGCTATATGATGAGTATTAACATTGTGTTGCAACTCTATGTGTATTTCCTCATGAATTTTCCAGTATTAGTCCTCTTAGACTGGGTTTGAGTTGTATTAGTGAATATAATAACAGTAATTAGTTCTACTTTACAGAAAGCAACCCTGCTGCAGAGAAATGATCTGGCAGGTGCTTAGCTCAGGGCTAGAACAAAATGAATCCCCCACAGCTCTCTAACCAAGCAGCTGTGCTGCCATAGTCTTTGAGATGAGTGAGGTTTTTTCTTTCCAACAGTTTCTGTGTTTATGCCACTCCACTATTTTGATCTTGGCACTTTCTGGGTTGAACCCGTGTGTAACGAAGCAGACAACTAAGGAAAGAGTCTGTGAATAGCTATGGAGAGTGGCTCCACATACAGCATTAGAAAACAGTTTTGTTATGAGAACTTGTTCAGCTCAATACCCTGAGGTCTCTGTCCACATCGACCAGTAAAGGTCAGCCTATTCCAGAGGGATATGGCCAAATTTGCAGTAAGGCTTCATCCTTACGCTGTGAGATAGTGCTACGCCCATACCACTGTGCAGTACTGTTAGTCGTGGCTGTGTTGGTGTTGCAAGACCTTGAGGGCACCACAGTACTAGGAGGACAGGGAGACAGCACCAGGCTGCTCAAACCAAGCCTTAGCACCAATGCTCCAGGGACCACAAGTACAAAACAAGACATCTTTTCTTTCTGGCAGAGATTTTGATCCCTATGGCATTGGAGACCTAAAGAAAAATACCAATAACAGGAAAAATCCAGTAAGAGAGAGAAGTCTCTATGCACTTTTCAGTTCAATTGCTATATTTCAAGCCTTATCCAAAATCTAATGGATAAATGGGAATCTTTCCAGTAACTTCAGTTGGGGTTTTTATAAGGCTTTAATTAATGGCCTGGTTGCTATGACTGTGCATGTTCCTCTCTTAGTACCACTGATGGTTTTGTCTCCAAAAAAAGAATTAGGCAAACAGGGCTCCTTGATCAGCATTTTGCAAATGGCAACAAATTAACTCACTTGGGATAGCAAAGGTTTGTCTCCAACTGTCTAAAAGTTATCTGTTATAAGTAGACAGAGAAACAGCCATTTTTGACCTTGCTTATGGCCAAGTTCCAGCTCTATTAGGTTTAAGGCTAATTTTCTGATAAGAGGTAAATCTTTAACATTAAGACTAAAAATGTCTTAGGATTAAGGAGCTCTTTGGAGTTAACGTATTTGGCATAAGACCGCAGGCTGCATCTGACTTGGAGGAGAAAAAGCATGGTCTAGTGTAAAGGTTCAGGCTTCTCCTGTGGTTATCTTTTTCCCTTTGGACAAGGGTCTCAGTGGTGTGGTGTACCAATCCAGCTGCTATCCATGATTCCACAAGTTTTTTTTTTCTCCTTGTGCCTTTTGAGGAATATATGTCCCATCTCTTTTTCAGCCAGGCTGCTTGTCTGCTCAAAAAGTCCTCCCTTTGCTCTCCAGCACCCACCCCATGCCTCATCCCTAGCAGCCATGCCACTAGTGAGCAAAGAGAGCTGGTATTGAGTGGCAGCTTATGAGTGCTTATGTATCTGCCTGCACCTACAAACAAGGCCCTGCAGCCCCTGCCTTGTGCCAGAAAAAAAATCTGAGTATGAAACTGTAAAGCTGCAGACACAAAGACAGAGCTGTGGTCAGGACTGGGCTGAAAGAGCGCTGCCTGTACTGGAAAACCTCACTTTGTTTATGACTGACTCTCTCTGGGCTGCTTTTAGTGATGTGGGATAAAAAATGATAGTATGTACTCTGTAGGAGTGTGTGTGCATATATATATATGTGTGTGTGTGTGTGTTTACAGCCAGAGATAGGTATGTATATAAACAAACCACAGAACATATTGTAAAGCTTGAACACGCTCCAGTGTGTCTATGGACATCTCGTTCTCTCTCCCTCTGTCCTTGAGGTATCAGGTTTCCTTGTTTACAGTCTGCTTCATTCAGGATCTGGAATTCCTAAAGAGCAGCAAAACACTATCATGTGACTGAAGACTTATTTCCAGGAAAAGCGGAAGAGGTCCTAGGCAAGGTCAGTCCTCATGTTCTCACTTGCTGCCATCAAGAATATAGAATAAAGGAGATAGAGGAAATGTCAGGTTCCTGATCCTTCGCCTCTCTGTTGAGCCCGAGATAAGATCTAAAGGAAAATCTAATGCTTGATGACAGAGTTCTTTACACTCGTGTTTTTCTCCCTGTTTAATTGTTTATTGACATGGGACAATTTACACAGAAGCAGGACTCTTGCCTTCTGGTATGTCAGTCCTTCCGGTGGCTTCCTTATCTTCTGTAGGTTATTTTTGCATGTGCTGTCACAAGTGGCCATAACTCTACCGGTGACATCACTCACAAGTCCATGGGGCAGATCCAGGCAACAGTAAGCGTAGGGAGGACTACATTAATATTGTAACAGAAAATGAGTACCTCATGTTTCCTTTACAGAGCAAAACACAAACAAAATGATCAGCCCCCAGGTCTCATATGCCAAAAGCATCAATGAGAACATTTCTTCTCACTGGGCAATAGTAGAACCAGTGAACCTTTGTTATATGGAGTTACCTGGATGGGTGACATCCTGACCCTGTGCTATAACTTTCAAAGACCTTGCACTGTAGCTAGTCTGCACTGCCTCTTCTGGCTGTGCCTCGCAGATGTCAGGAGCCCCAAGGTATTCCTGGTCCTGGGTGAGATGGAGCAAGAAAGATGAGCGAGTGTGAAGCCTGCTGCTGTCATGCCTTCTTCAGCAAAGAAGAAGATGGATGTGATGGGATGTGCTAGAAAACGTAAAGGAAATCCCTAGTTACTTATCCAGTAGAAGACTGGAAGATCCAGTGCTCACAGGGTTGGATTCTGGTATGAGCAAGGTAGACAGCTTCCTACAGTGGTGGCTGAGGGCTGCTTTGCCCGGCAAGGCTAAGTTGGCTATTGCTGATATGAGGGAGGGATGTTGGGTGAGGGATGCTGGCTATTCCTGGGAAGCTGCTGTCAAATCTCTCCTAGAGGCTGCGGTCAGTGCTTCCATACCTCTGTTCTTCCTGGTAGCAGTAGGAGAACCCTTAGGTAGGTAATGATAGATATTGAATCTTGTTCTGATAACATCATGGTCAACAGCAAAAAGTCCCATTACCCAGAGTTTTGCCCTGCAGCTGTGTGTCTTTGTGCTTTGAGGTGTTGAGTTTCCTGGTCTAGCTCCAACAAGAGCATGTAGAAGCATGCATGAGTTTTAGCAAGAATCTTGCGAAAAGAGTTACATACTTAAGCCTTTTCTTAGGTCCAGGCCAAAACTCTCAGCCTCAGGCAGGACCAAGCCTGTAATAATTCTGTTTCTGCACAAATCTCCTGGAAAATACATTTGCCTGGAGACCTGCAGCAAGTTGAGGACTTAGAGTGTTCCACGGGCATCTTCCACTTACGCAACTCACTTGCTCATCTATACAAGCCACCCATAGAAAGCAACAGTGCACTGTATCAGTAATGCAAAAGGAGTTGGTGAAGTTGTAGGGAGGTAAAATATTAATGAATATGCAGCGAAAACACTGCAGCTGTATTGCTACGAAGTGAGAGCAGTAGGTACTGAGGCTCCATTGACTATTCCAATGCAAATCAATGCTGGATTATAGAGCAACTCCAAAATTTGCAGAAGCAGTAAGGAAAATGAGTAATGTCTGCACAGTCTTTATTCCTGAAGCACGCTGACTATAAAACACAGGTGCATATGAACTCTGGCACCCATCGCTATGGTATGAAAAGAAAACTCACGGCTGCAGCATAGTAAATACCTATAGCACCTGGTTTGGAAACTCGGTAATTTCAGGAAATTTTGATTCACTGGCTGAAGTCTAGACTGTAACTTAAAATTAGCCATACTTGTTGAGATCAGGGCCTTATCTTCTCTCCCTGATAGTGGTGACTAGTGGTTACTTGCAGCAAGAGAAAAAGAAATGGGTATAGCTAGTCTGTTTTTCCAGTTACAGCTGGCAGCAATTTGGGGATGTTGTAAGCCAAAATTTCCGTGTGGGTCTTCAGGTTATTACCAGAGATCAGCCATGGGCTGACCCTCTTTTTTTGAACGCAGATATGCATTTGGACTCACAACATTAGCAACCAGATTCATGAGTCTATGAGGTTCACTTTGACATATATTTGTGGGCTTGTTTTAAATACATGTACTAGTATACTGTAGTATGTTGCATTTCTGCATGTTCTCCGTTGCTTATGCAACAACATCAGTCAGTTGTTCCCCAGGTTCAAGTCCCTTGTATCAATCGGGCTGTGCAGAAGTATGCTCTGGTTCCTGTCAATGTGCATTCAACTGACCACTGGACTTTTGCCTACTCTGAGTAGAGATGTGAATTTAAAGGTGAAGATCTGGACCACAAAAGCCTTATCCTGGAAGGTGTCATGTGTCAGAGGTTGTACTGAGTGAAGTCTTGGACCATGCGGTCTGTTTGCTAACCAGAAAGTTTATGTACTGCCAGGCTGCAATTCCATGTCAGTTTGAATCAACAAGTCTGACTTTTATTTTCCTGAGATCTCATCTGAGCTGCTATCAGCTTGGATCCAACCTGGTGGATCAATGAAAGTTCTGACGCTGTACAGATTTGTTTTTTCAGTGGCATTGATAAACCAGTGTTGCAAGATCCTCAGCTCAGATTCGGAGTCTGGCTAACTGAACGTTGTGAAATTTCCAAAGGCGACGGGGGGGAGCGAAAAAGGAAAAAACCCACTCTCCCCTGTGTTGCAACTCTGTGTGCAATCAGTTGCAAACAATAATTCTCTCACTAGACACTCAGATTCATTTTAGTGGGGTCCATGGAAAGTCATTTCTATATATATCAGCTAGATGTCTGGCTTGAGGGTTAACCCAGAGAAACCTGCTAGCGGAAAAGTTGGAAATGCAAAATTCTGGCATGGCAGTGCAAGTTCTGCCCCCACCTAATACCTTTTGTCTCAAAATGGTGACCATGTTGAGCAATTGTGCAGGAGAAGGGAAGAACTTAACCATTCTGAAGAGCATCTGTAAGCTAAAAACCAAGCAATGAGAACCACCAAAAATAGAAATGCTTGATTAATGAGCAACGCTTTAATGAATGTATTTGCTGTGAAGCAGCTCCCAGAGATGCAGAGATGTTTCAAAGCATTCTTCCTCATCTTCTTGGGCAGTAGTGGTTTTAGGCGCTCTATGCCATAGATAAATGAGAGGACTCAATTTTACTTGCTTGGCATTGCAGCTGCTTGCTTTGACTCAGTGTGGGCCAGTGGCTGAAACATGAAGGTACTGTGTTTAACTGGATCTAATTCCCAGAACAACCTACTGAAACATCTCTAATGGGTGCTTGGACACCTGAACGTGACACATAGTCAGAAAACTAGTGAGTATTCAGTGGTGGTGGTTGGTTTTATGGCAGAGCACAGAGCAGAAAAGCCCCAGTCTTGGTCTGTGAAGCTGATGTATACGAAGAGGACATGCAAGCAGCCCCTACCTCGGTGAGTCTGGCCAGAGCTCAGCAGGACTTTCCCAAAACATTCCCTTAAGTAAATTCAGAGGAAGGGGTCAAAAGAGAAGAATCAACAGAATTTGCACCTAGGAGTTGAGGAAAACCGCAGAAAAACTCTAGGAAATTCTGTACCAACTCTTTCCACTTTGGAAGAATGGATTCACAATGTCATCAATATTCAATCCCTCAGAATACAGGACAGACCAAAAATAATCTAATCCAGTCCAATCACCTCTAAACTAATTTATTTTCTCACTATTGTGAAATGGCCATAAAAATATCTAAGGCTTTTTTTACTTATTGTAAATGTTGACCATCTGCCGGATCATGTCATGCACACCATTGCTATACAGACACAATTCTTTAGTAGAATTATCATTTAACTGAACTGCAATACATTGCAAGAGGAAATCCTTGTTAATGACAGCTACAGCCAGGAGAACCCTTGTGAACACTTTTTTCTAGGATCACTGTAACAACAATAGGAAGGTGTCACACTATGATGATCATTACATTTTACCAACTGTGAAATTGCCATTGCGGGTGACCTTTCTTCCAGCATGTAGCACAGAACAGGCTCCTGATTCAGTTTACCTATACCTGAAAGGGCCTGTCTTCAATGACGTGCATGCAAGGACGAGCTAGGATGTCTGAATCTGAAAGAGGAGGTAAAAGAGTAGGCCAAAACACTTCATGTCTTTTAATGCAGTAAATGATGTTGCATATGCACTGTAGTAACTGCTGAAAGCAGTGCTTAACACCTCAGGTAGCTCTCCATTTGTCCTAGTATCTCAATCATTAGACTTCTGGATTTATAACGTACGTTACATTAGATTCTGACTATAAAGACCAGTGACAGGAGAAAGGAGCAGTAGTTTCTGACTCAACAATTTCATCAATAAAAAACAATCCTAAAATGACTGACACTGCATTGTCTAGGGCAAGAGTCTGATTCCTTTGTACTAAAGATACTGCTTTGAACGATATAATCATGTATAGCGGGAGGTGCATGAGTAAAGGCATCACAATCTGACATGCATCTTTGAAGTGCACTGAAGTCCTCCAAAGGGAGTTTCAACAGACGGGTGAAGTGTTAATTGTCCCTCTGACTTTTTATGACTCCTGTTTTGCAAAGGGTGATCATGCGCTGTTGTTTTGAACTTCGCTCACGTTTGTTCTGCTTCCTAGATCTGCCTTTGTGGTGGCCACTCCAAGTGTAATCAGCCCTGAAGAAACTATGTCTGGGCTGATGAAGCTCAGTTTTACTCAGCTTCTGACTGACGCTATGAAGTTTTTCTTGACCTGCGTTTGTTTGCAAAGCCTTCCTAATTTAAAGATCAGTGGATTAGTTCTGGCTGCTTTCGTGTCAGCTCTTTCATGTCACATATTGTATTACTTCTAGGATACCAAACCCGCATTCTCATGTGGCAGGTATGCTTTCTGGTGCCTGTTCTTTTGGGTTTTTTTTTGTGCAGGGGTACATTGTGTCTGTATTTAAACTGTAAGCCAGATATACCA
Source organism: Cuculus canorus (assembly GCF_017976375.1). Taxonomy (NCBI): domain Eukaryota; kingdom Metazoa; phylum Chordata; class Aves; order Cuculiformes; family Cuculidae; genus Cuculus; species Cuculus canorus. Next base: position 7,829,248 of record NC_071411.1, on the reverse strand, counting down.
TCCCTAGATTTCAGTGAACCAAGAAGTTGTGAGGACATCATAGATGCAGACTATAGCACAGAAAAAATTAAACCAGCAAAAGCAGAATGTGCAGCAGCTGGTGGTGTTGAGAATAAGGCACTAAACTCTGACACTGGCTTTGCTTTTTTAAGTGGATATAATACCAGGTCAGTGTTAGGCTACCGCAGATGGCTTGTATCCAGACAGTGTGAATACCACTGTATTATACATCCTCACATTTCCTATTTTGTCTAGAGACATTTTTCTTCTTGTTGAGGGGTACCCAAGTTATCCTGCTGAGTTGAGCCTGGTTTCTCTTCTCTTTTCCTTAATGAATGGTCACAGAACGGTATTTTAGTTCCAGAATGAGAATCCTTTAAAATCCACATGTCGCTTTTAGACTGTGTCCTGCACAGAGTAAACAGTGTCAGGTAGGCAGGAGAAGGTCTGAGGTTATGAAAATTGTCACTCAAACCCATGGACCTCAAGAACGCTCTGCATTCCTACAGAAGCAGAGCTAACCTGCCTTCACACCAAAGCACTGAAGGCAGGCAGGGACAGGAGCGGTCTGTATTTGGATGTATGGAGACTCCACGTTATGCAAACCACCCAAAAACAATTCAGAGGGAAAAATAAAGTGTTTCAAAATTTGAGCCCAAAGGAAAAGCAATTTGACATCTAACAAAAGACTGATTTTTCTTCTCTCGTAAAGAGATGTCTGCCACTTAGTCGAGCTGGCAAGGCAGTGTCTCAAAGGGCAATTTAACCAAGTTGCATAAGGCCTTGGCTGGTTGGCTGTAGAAATATAGGGCCTCTTATCTGAATGCTGGCCACAGCCGTTGCAGATCTTGAAGGAATTATCTCTGTGCCTGTCAAACATCTGCTTCGTAAGCAAAGAAAGAGAGTGAAGTACTAGTGGTGCATATGACACACTGCAGCTCTTGGGGCAGACCCAGCAGGCAGCAAATGGGAGCTTTTTTTCCCTGGCATCAGAAACCTGATGTCCCATGAGTGACTTCAATGGATGGATAGGCTCTAATCCCTTTGTGTTATATAGACCTGTGTCTTGTCATAGGAAAATAACCAGTGTGGTCCAAGCTCTGATCTCAGTGTCTTTGGTAAGTTATAAATCATCTACAGCTCTCACAAATATTCTGGCAGATAGCCTACAGAACTACATTTATTTTCTTTGTCACTACCCAGGAATTGTTCCATACAAACGTGGATAGACCCAAAAGGGCTGTTGCTGAAAATCAGGATGTGCATTGGAGGAGCCCTTTGATGCTGAATATCTTCCTACTTTTCTATCCCCCCTCTCTTAGCCATTGTGATATTTTTCCTCTTCAATACAGTCACAGTGCTTCCTCTGTGAATGAAGCTATCCTTTCCACGTGTCTGTTAGTCTCTCAGAACACCCCCAAAGCACATAATAAGTACCATTTCAGAGCCTGGCCACAGGGAGTGTGGGATGCCTGGATATTGGGTAACCAGCATAATTTGTGTCCTCTTGTGTGCGTCTTTTATGCTTCTACCAGTCCCATAAAACCCCTTAATAACTGCCCATTGCTGTGACTCTTTGTGTGTATGCATGTGGGTCCAGATGGTGACAGTATGAATGAATTATGTATGAATTAACATAAAAGGTTGTCCTGAGGTCTTATCTGTTTTTCTCCCTGGCAGAGACCTCTAGGTGTTCCTACAGGGTGTTGCTGAGCTGTTTATCCATGTCTTTTTGAAAATATCTTAGTTCGAAGTGACACAGCTTCACATTTTCTTTATACGTATATCAAGTGCAAACAATTAAGATTGCCCAACTCAGCTCTGTGCCAACAGGTAACTATAGTTCAAAGGACTTTTTACTTGGTTAACAGCATTTAGGCAGCGTTTCCTCCACACCTTTAAACAAAGTTATGGTGTAACATCTAACAGAACTTTCCTGTCGTAATCTCCAGTTCTAGCGTGATCTCTCAGGCCAACTGCCTGAGTCCCCAGGTCATGAAAGACACCTCTGGGATGAGTAGAAAATCAATGCACGTCATGCAATGTTCAACTGAAAAAGTGGGAATCCATCGATTTCAGGCTACATGCAAGACCATGAGGCTATTGCCAGTTCTGTATGTCAGATGAAAACTAACAAAGCAGTATCACCTTGAAATGAAGACAATCTTATCAAGGACTAACAACTAATTTGCATTCTAGTTGTGTTGTTGCAATTTTTATCTCATTTTTCTCGATGACACCGGGTAGAGGAGGTGTTAATGTAAAGGAAGATTATATTTCTAGTTACAGCTCAATGCCATAAAACAGAGTGGGGTTTGTTTCAAGCATTGCCATAGATCAGAATTGCTTAACATACCTTTGCCTCAGGGCTTTTAATCTGCAAAGTGGTGTGAGCAGTTTCACTTAGCTGTGAATCTAAAATCATTACTATATTTAAAGTGCTTTCTCTGAAAGGTAGTGCTTGTGCATATATAACGTTGTGGTTCAGGTGGCTTGACTATACTTGTCGTAGGAGAAATAACCTCCAAGTGTCCGCTCGACGTTGTATTTCAGAGATTGACATAGTTAAGTTGGTGTTCATCATTCATGTGGGTAGTTGGATTTAGTTTAGGTAGGGTTGGAGGTAGTGTTTGGCTAGATGGGTTTCTCGCTGAATAAAATCTGAATCTTCAAAGAAAGGAGAGCAGTGGGGAATGGACTCAGCCAAGAACTGGCTGTGAGACACAGGGCTCTTCAACTCCCAGGTTCAAATCCAATAAATTTTAATAGAAATCACATGGCTTTCTTGCCATCTGGCAGCCAGCTGGGAGCTTGTGTGTGTTGTATTGGTGAATTTTACTATCAAGTTACAGGACAAGTGACTTCATCAGTTCTAAGGACAAGCTGGGAACAGTGAAGAAAACCAAATAAAAGGTATAAACCCAAGGCAGTGGTTTGGTGCTTTAAAGGAGTGATGTGTGAAAGGAAAGATTTACATCTTAGTCTTATTGTTCCCTTTTTTTTGGCAGAGGACAGAATGTACAGCAGATGAACACCAACCTTCTTCCTTGGAAATCAGGTGTGTCAAAATCTTCTATCAGCTTTGTGATTCTTTCCAAGAAACTGGATGACAGTTATGACGCATCAGGAAAACTCCCAGTTCTAAGCACACGTTTTCTTTGGTCTGTTTGAGATGACAGGTTAAATTCCCTTTTTGAAAAAAAGTTTCTCTTTTCTTTATACTCACAGAAAAGATGGATACGAGTACAGGGAGAGGAAACAAGACGGCTTGCCATTATAGCCAGGGCACCTGAAGGATGTAAAAATGTCCAGTGACTCATGGATGCACAGTGATATTATAGAACCTGCACTAACTGTGTGCAGGCTTCGGAAGGCTTGTAAAAAGTAATGAGGGACCAGTGTGCTTCTTTCACTGAGGAGCTATTTAACGGCCCTGAGTGAAACACTGGGAGGAAGTTGGCTATTTCCTAGCAATTTCTTAATTTCCCTCTTTCCTGAAGGATGCTACCAAGCAGGGAGATTGCATCCATCCAGGGAAGCAGTTTCACCTGGTGGGCCTTGAGGCTGGCATGCCCTCTGGTCAGCAGTGGTGTGTGTATTGAGAGCAGCTGTGCTAAATTGCATTTGCTGTTGGAACAAGCAGCCTGGCTTGTCTGAGGTGGAAGAAAGGAAATAGTGACCTTACCTCCTCATCCCAAAGGCACCGGAGGAGATTCCTGTCCTGGTTGGAGTCTCCAGGATCTAGTGGGGAAGTACTCAGGGCAGTAAGTTAGGCTTCGTGTGCCTTTTGGGTTTGTTTATTTATCTGCGTAGTGATCACTCGCTGATGCAAAAACTGGTCACTGCGTGTGTGTGGGCACACGCGCTTGCTTTACCCTCTGGGTGTGTTTGGATTGGGCTGTCTGCATTTGGAGCTTCTGGCATTTATTTCTGTGATATTCAGTCGCTTTCTTTTGACTACACTTGCTTTGTCAATCTTGGTTTCCTATTTGTCTTCATTTACCTGGAAACTTGTAATGTCTTTTCTTTTGTTGTTCCAACAACTCTCTGTTGGAACTGCATTTATGCTATTATCTGATTGGAAGTGAAGTATTGAGAGGTCAGATAATACATATCAAGAGGAAGGCCTGACTACAATGTGCACATATTTCCTAATGATGGGGCACAGTCCTGGAGCTGCTATTCTTTCTTATTGAGTTTATGCATCTCTTTACTTTTCACTCTGAGTTTCTGGTTATAAAAGCAGAATTTGGTAGAGGCAGCTGGTGTGGTTCTTTCATATAAAATTTTGTGACGGGAAGAGAATTTCTGGGCATTTTCAAGTGGAACTGGAGGTCCTAAGCCAAGGTCAGAGTTTTTGCATGAAACCAAGCAGTAAATCGTGGGCAGTGTGTCAGATTAAAACATGAAAACAAGCCCCCAAACCCACTGTTATCCACGTTCCTTCAGCTTTAGCACGTAAGAATTAAACTCCTGATTGTGTAACAAGGGAAACTGAGGTAGGGAGTAACCAAAACCACACATGAAATCATTGAAAGTTCTTGGAGTGTTATCTAAAGATTCTGGGTGTGACTTCTGGTTAGAACTGATGATTTTGTGAGTCTCGGTGTGTGAACTTTAATAGAGCCTGGTGGGGCAGTGTGGTTTTGGTTTCTTTTTTTTGTATGTGTCGTTCTTCTGTTTTCCCTCCTTCCCTGCTCTCCCCACCCCAGATGTGTACTCTTATAGATAAGATATAAAGTACCTTTCCAGTGCACAATTTTATGTGCTGTAGAAGGCAATTGTTAGGAATAATATGCGGTTTTGGAAAATCCTTACTTTGTAAGGATTCTCTGCCTGATGCAGAGAAACCAACTTGGCTTTTTTCTGCTGTTGGCCACGGGTGAAAACAGGCTTCCAAGTGCATGATTTACCATTCTGAAATATGAAAGGCTATGCAAGGAACAGCAGACATAGCCACGAACCTGCCAGAATATATCTTTCTGTGTGCGATGGGTGCATGTTGGTGAAACTGGGATCTTACTTTAAGGAAATAGCAGATGAGACTGTGAGAGGGACAAAGAGAAGTTAAACCTCAGTGTGTTTGGTATGTTAATGTAGACTGTGCCAGAGGGATGCTGGTTAGCAGTTTTGGCTCACCACAGGTAGTAGGAGGCTCCGCTCATGAAGAACTGAATGTACGAGTTTATTAAAACACTAATAGCCTGTTGTCTTTCTTCAGGATAAATTTCTTGTCTTCTTTCACCACACTTTATAGAGCGTGTTGAGACACAATTGAGAACACTCTGCTGTTCTTGTTTGGAAGCTGGGAGTGTTCCTGTGAATGGGAAAGCTCCATTTGGATTAATCATGGGTGATTAGGCATCTAATGGCCTCTGCAGCTCTTCAGATCTGAGGTTAGCAGCAACAGCTGATGCAAAAATGGTATGTGTGTGACGGTGAGTAAGGACTAGCATGCAAGGGCATGTACGCAGCCCTGTCTATAGGCATGGACATGAGTTCTGTTTTCCCAGCCTTGCAATTTCATACTTTGACCAGGTTAAGTCTCGCTTCTGCCTGTGTGATCACCTATTCGTGGCCTCAAAACCAGCGTTAGTCAGTATTTTCTGAGCTTTTTTGAGAAATGCAAGGAACTACAGAGTTGTCAGGAGTGTGTCTGCATGTAGAAATAATACTGGGAAAATCATCACCCAAAATGAAAGGCTGAATCTCACTGCTTTTTTTTTTTAAACTTGGTTTTATGAGTAAAAAACGAGTGCGCTAAAAAAATTAACTAGACAGTGGTGAGAATATCAGTGAACTCTTTCTTTGCCTCATTTGTGTATGTTTTGTGCAGGTGATTTTAAGCGATGGGAGGAGCAAACACAGTGAACCATTACGTTTTAGAAGTGTCCCAATGCCTGTTTCAGATTTAGACCTGCTTACTAATCTATCTGGAGAGTTCCATGGAAGGTCTTAATTTCTGCAGGCCAGCTTGCTTTATGCTTCTTGTGAGGGAGAGAGACCTTGTTGTCAGATGTCTAAAAAGTCTATTTCAAAGTGGAGTAGAAAACATGAGATGTCTTTGTTCTGCATTTGTACAGCTCCTGCTCAGCAGGACTGCTCATGACTGAGATCCTTGATCTCTGTATCAATATGGAAATCCAGTAAAACAAGCTGCTACTTAGAGCCAAATTCCTAAAACTGACCAATGTGAAAAAGCAAGGCTTTTTAAATGCCAAATAGATCATCTGCCAACACGGTCTTCCAGAAACCCGGCATAACAGCATTACAACTCAGATTGTGAAACAGTCTAAAACATGGCATGGATAATAGTTTGTGATACCTTCTAAGGTATGATGAAGCTGAAAAAAAAATCCTGCTATTATGTAAGTCATACTGTTTGGGAAGGGAGCAATCGGACAATAGCAGTTCAACTGAATCCCCGAACCAGCCTGCTCATCGTGCTTGACATATTGCAGGGCCAGGCACCTGAGGTGAGACCAATACATTTCAAAGGCTTATGTAGGCTAGTACCTTGCAGTCAACTGTTTTATTCATGTTCTTGGAAGGTACCTGTCACAAAACTATCTTTGAGACTCATTTTATCATGGTGAGTCTTGTTGTAATGATTCTTATAAAGGAAGGTGTAGATCCTTGATCCTCTCTGAATACTTGGTTGCGTCCTGATGACTTTTAATAATGAATATACTATGGGGTGATCAAAGCTTAGCCCAGGCTGAGCGGGGTGGAGGGTGGAGATGCTGTTAAATGAATGCCGTGCTATTAATTGCTGAGCAGATGCCTCCTAGAATGCAAACAGTATTTTTGAGAGGCTGCCTCTGAGAGGCAAGATGCAACTGGATAGATTAGTTTACGACCACGAGAAGGTGGTCAAAGCTCTCACTCCAAGTGGCTGTTCCAATATTTTGAGCTGAGCTAAGGAATGCTCTAGGCTTGTGTTCTCTATGTGAATGCTTGTCTTTCTCTAGTTTGCATTTGTGTAATTAGTGGCTACATAGCCTACTCCAATTGTGTGACCTTACTCTGCTGATTTCCACCTTGTGGAGGGAGACACTTTGCAGCGTATGCTCCAGGAGAGGCCATGGTCTTGAGCCCTAATTCTGCAGACTGGGAATGTTCTTACCTTAGTTTGCATGAACACTCTACAGAAACCTTCTGGGTTCTGTACTAAAATTAAGTACAGGCGGGTGTTTTGTGGAACTGCGACCTGAGAGAACAGAGGCAGAATGTCCCAGGGAGTGTGTGCTTTTCACTTTCAACCCTCTGATATACATATGCACTTTTGAACATGTTCTTCAAATTAATTCCCTTTGCTGTATCTGCTTGGGAGTCCTTTTTGTGAGGAGGAAAAAGGAGAACAGAAATGTTTTACTCTCAGATTGTGATAGTTGCTTTTGACATGGCGTGGGATCAGTTGCTATAATAATTTGACAAGGTAATAATTTCAGAGCTCAGAACAGGCCACAGAATCTGCCTTGCAAGACTCTGCAAATAAATTGTGCAAGATCTTGGCGATGAAAGCACATGGCTCTTGTCTCCACAGCTGAGGAACTGTTGCAGGAAGAGGTCAGGAGGCCCTGTGCAGGACTGTGAAAGGTGCCAACGTAAAAGCCCAGCCTGCATTGCCAAATTATAACTCCTGTGGTGATGGAAGGGAGTACTTGTAGGACCACTGACCTTTGGATCTGCTTCCCTTATAATGTGTTATGTCAAACCACAGAGTCTTCAAATTACGTAGAGGAATAATTTTCCCAAACCGTACACTTGTCTTCCAGTGGCACATAAAGGCGAGGTAAATGGTAAGAAATAAAACATGTTTAATTTAATGAGGCCGACAACGAGACAGATGGCTGGTGGTGGATCACTTACTGCAGGCCTGAGAATGCCAGCTTCTGCATGGAGATGAGCACTGAGAAAGCACTCAATAAATCTCCCTGGCGGCCAGCAAGCTCTTTGTGCTCATGGTCACTCGTGAGCTGCTGTGGGAACTCGGCTGCCTTTGACTGTGTGTTGTCTGAGGATGCATGTACAGGAGCGATCATTCTTCATATAAATACCCTCCCTTTCAGGCAAACAAAGCAATTTGTGCTCAGGCAAGTATTTGCAATTCTCTGATTTTGTGATTTATTTTTCAAAAAACATCATCATTCAACTGCGGAGAAGAAACAATGCCATCCACTCACAAATAAAGGGCAGCAAACAGTTTGCGATGTCTTCGGGCTAAAACCTGTTTGTTCAAAAGATTTGGCAGCTACTTTCAAATAACAGAGATCTTCAAATAGCATGGAGTGGGTGATGATTGGTGTGGGGTGTTTTGAGTTTTTTTCTTAGCCTGCTTTCCTTGCACCCCTTACCTGCATGCATGCTGTGCCTGCCCTTTATGTCCCTAAAACGCAGGGCAGCTAAACTGTATGTGTTGAAGTAGCTGGGACAACTGAGGGTAATTATTTCTTTTAAGGCAAAGACAGAGCTGGTAGCAGTTGCCCTTGATCTGTCCACCACCTACAAATGGAGATGAAATTTTCTGATTCCTCCTGGATATGGCACTGGAAGAAGGACTCATCAGATAGCCCAAGCATTTTTTTTTCAGTAGGAATTAATTCTGTGTTGTAGCCTGCTGCAAGGGGCAGATTATTGGGCAAGGGGTTATGAGACTTGAATCCACGAGTGGATTGAACACACACTTGTCTACTGGTCCACTCCTAAAGGTGACAGACACCAACTGATTAGATAAAAGCCTTTCCTGGATGGGCTTGTATCCTCACTGTCTCCCGAGGGCAATGTATATGTGCTGCCTGTTTAGGACAGTTGATGGGAACTTATGGAAGGGTTTCTGCTAATTTCACTTAGCTAAAGACCTTCCTGCTGTCCTGAAAAGAAAGAGTAGATTGGTGACAAGAGCAGCGCATCCTAGACTGCACAGATCTCCTTGCTGAATGAGGCAAGGAATAACAGCTCCACGGACAGAAGAGGGGTGGGATTTCTCACGGCACTGGCACTCTACTCAGAGCAAAGGGTTTTCCTTAGAGCTAGGGCAAGCAGACAAGTTTATGCAGAACTTCAGAAGGTATAGATCTCATTCAGGTGATCAGCTTTCATAGTGGATTCTTCTTCACTCTTCCCTAAGCTGTTGCACTCACTGTCTTTGGGTAAAGCATGATGCTTCAGACTCTTAATACCCACAAAAGAGCTGCAACAGTAAAACTTCTGCTTGTCTGATGCACAGGAATGCTGATTTATCTCTTCTACCTCAGCACAAGGAATCAGTGAAGGGGAATGAGATATGAGACACTTTCAAAGACCAAAAAAAGGCAGCTGAAATAAGAAGAGTTATGGCTCACGCCCCTTTTCCCCGTCTGCCCCCTCAACTTCTTACAGTGACCTTCTTGAAAGCAAGAAGGCTCAGAACTGAAATCTGGGAAGAGTTATATTCTGAGGAATACTTTGTGTGCACAGTTACAAGACCAAATCATTGCTGGTATAAATTAGCACAACTTCACTAACTGGCTGTGACCCAGTTCAGCTTTGCATGCATCTCCCCTCTCCTCCTTTTACACAGTGCTGTATCCCAATTTTACCAGATCTGTCACTGCCTGGTGACAGAAAAAGTAGTCAAATAGGGATGTGTCTGTAGTGCTGAACATCAAAAGCTCTCCAACTCTTTCAAAATCAAAGTAACTTGCTTTGTAGCATCTGTGTTGACTTTGCAATGCATTCTTTGCAGCCCTTAAAATGTAAAGTACACTGGACACAGTAATTTATTGCCTGTCCCAGGAATTACATAGCAAACTGCTGCTGGAATTTGAGTGGGGTTGTATGTACTGAGTAGTAATATGGAGTACTGTGTACTATATGATATATTACTTAACATTCCTGTTTAGCAATACCCGATTGAGCAATAATATACAAAGCAGCACATGGTGAGATCGCTTTACATATGGTTTAAAATCCTCTAAAGCTGTAAGACAAAGTGAGTATCTTCTATTTAGAGTGACCTGAGTTAAATTATGCTGACTACTTGCATACCAGAACTTTAGTCATGTTATAGAGGTTTCTGAATTGGGACTTGCCTGTAGATACCATTATCTGTGTAAGTAATTGTGCTCAAGTTAATTACACTTGCTAATAAAGTAGTGTAGAACTTCTGGGAAGTGGGTCAGATCCATGCCTGGGTATTTCCTTGTAGGTTGTATTGTACCATAACAGATTGTTCCATGAAACATAGGCTTGTATTGATAGCTTTCAGTGCTGTAATAGCTATGATTAGTGGCAGCTCTTCTCCTATATAAACATCTACCTTTCCCATGTAGATTCTCTGGATAACTCTTCTGTTGGCTGTTTCAAGAATGTCTCGTGCGAGAGGTGTTCTGCCACTTCTGAGCCAGGCAGACATGGGAAAGCACCTTATGTTAAGACAGTAGGAAAGTGTCTCTGCACATGATGCAAAGGTCAAAACTTTAAATCTTTAGACTTAATCAGCTGAGGTGTTTATAAGTAAATAAAGGTGGTAAGGCCTTATAGAAGAAAGTACAGTACAGATGGGATTGGAAGTAATTAAAATGTTTGTTCATATGCATAAAGTTCTGCTCTTAAGTTTTTAACGCTGCAATCACCTGAAGCTGAATGAAGTTGCGTGACGAGTCCTATCCTGCTCTGGAATACGTGCCCTGAGTGAGGTACCAGCCACCATAATGTCCCCCTGACTTCAGGGTGTCCTGGTTCAGAACCCTCTATCCCTCATTCTGCTTGGTGTAGGTTCAGCCCTGCATAGAGAGATGTTAAAGTGCCTCTTCAGTGCAGAGAGGTTTGAGATCCTTCTCAAACTCTGAAGAAATGTTTGTGCTAGGGGGTGAAATAGTAAGGTTTTTGGTTTTGCTCTTTTGCCACGTGTTAGTTAACTTGTGACACCGGTTACACGATTGTAACCCTGCTGTATTTCTGCTGAAATGAGTGATTGTATCTCTGTTTGCCTTATGTGCCTCTATGTGTTCCAGCTTCCCTCAATGGAAATAGGGTCCAACAGCGCTCATTGCCCAAGTCTTGCGTTCAGTCAGCTGTGGGTGTATTTTTAAAGCCTGAGACCAGATTTTGCTTCCATGTGAAGTTCTGTAGCTCAGAATAGCTCAGCTGATTATCAGAGTAGCTGAGACCAAAGCTGTTGTGCATAGCACAGTGAGTAAAGGCATCAGAGGAGCAACCAGCTGCTCGGAGAGGGCCAGATGTCATTGTGACCTTGCTTGATCACTGTTGTATATAAGTGGCTTTTGTCAGGCAAATTAACTCAAACACTGACATATAACCAACAGCTGAGAAATCGCACCCAGTGTTTGCTTAACCTGTAGCTTTAGGGGTTTGGGGGTCTGCTTGGAACAGAGTTGTCTCACTCTTCTGAAATGGATACTGTTAAGGTCAAATTGTTCAGCTCCTGATCTGTGCTTGGTAATTTTTGTCTGTTTGCAGTTGTCGTGAGGCTTTCTTCATTGCTCCTTTGAATTTCTAGATAACCAAAGTAACATGTATGCATTGCAGACAGAAGAGCCAGGGGAAACTGTAAAGATTATAGAAATTAGTGTGGGAACTTATTAAGGGAGGAAGCGGATGATTTTCTGTTGCACGTGCCACTTCCCGAGGTTACCCTGCCCAGTGCAGTGCAATGGAGGGGGAAAAAGTGCTGAACTGGGTCATAAACGCTGCTTCGCTCCCGAGCCTGCATTAAGGCTGACTGAGATCCTGATTCTTGCAGAGTGCACAGCCTTCATAGCCACTAAGAAGTAGGGCTTGCACTGCTGAATTACTGCTTGCAAAGTACTTCAGAGACGCAAAATTTTCTGTAACTGCAGTAACAGCTTGTGAACTGCGACAATTCTTTGCTGCTCCTCTTTGTGATTTTTTTTTTTTGCCTTTGATTCTTGACCTGTAGGTTAATAAACTCAACAAATGTACCTTCCCAGCTTCTTTTAAATGAAATTGGTGAGGCAAAATTGCTTGCAAAAAATACTGCTGCCTTACTCAGATCTGGTCTTTCTGCTGCATTGATTACTCTCCGTTCCCATGTATTGACCCCTCCACCTAAACATGTTCCTCCATTTCTCCACAGAGCCTTGATACTTTCTGCCCTGCTTTTCTCCTTAGCAGGTACTGAACAAAGCTAGAATCTTGCCTTAATCTGATCAGGGAGATGGTGAAATGTTTACTAGCCATTTGCAGACTCTCTGAAAGGCATTAATATCCAGACAGAGGGAAAGAATTGCTTGAGGAGCAGTCAAGATCAAGGCTATAACTTGGAGGATTAAGTTAAAAATAAATTGAGCAATGGAAAATGGAGAATTTATATCTAGAAAAAAACTTTCCTGGCAGTTAGCTCCTTGAGATTGTCAGCATTTCTCAGGGGTAAGATGGACTTGGTTAAACTAGATCTGTACTTAGGACAAGGCTATAAAGTTAAGATCCAAGAATGAAGTTTTCCAGAGTCTAAGTGCTTGAGTCTAGGAAATTGGCTTAGATCTCTATCTTTAAAATGGGACATAGTTTTTTTTTTTTTGTTGTTGTTTCTTCCCCTGCTCCTCCCCTGCCCCACCCCAAACAGCACAGCACATTCCCAGCGCTGTGTTATTGCTGCAATGGGCTGAATGGCAGAGGGAGGAGGCTGTCCTGTTCAATTTCTGTCTTCTCTCTCATTTCCCAAATGTGATGCAATCCTAAAATGAGAGATCTCAAAAGGACAGACTAGTAATGAGTGCTTAATCAGCTTCTGCATAGACTTGAGACTATTGTTGATATGCCTCCATTCTTGAGTAACAATATAGGTTAATATGATGTAAACTTTCCAGCCAAACTAACTCAATGGTAAATCAGTACCTGGTCCTTGCTCTATTTTTATAGTTACATTTGGTGTCATAACAGCATGACAATTGCCTAAGAGTTTTGGGTTTTTTAAAGAAAATGTAGCTTTTTCTATAGCAAAGACAGGAAGCCCCAGGCAGAAATCTCTGGGATGCCACTGCATTGGGTCATATTTTGGGATTCTTGGAGAAATAGTGGGATGGGAGGGAATTTGACCCCAAAACAAGACTTCAGACTCCTTCAAATGCTCACGTACTTCTCGGCTGTCAACAAAAATCATCCGCTTGCTACTGAGAAGGTGTATCAATATGCATTTTCCCTATAGCTAAAGTTGTTATCTATGATGTGCAGCTTGAAGGCTTTATTTTTGTACATGATATGATTTCACTTTGGTCTTCCTTGGAATTGTAACCAGCCAAGAGGAAACCAAGACTCCGACCAGCTTTTCTAGTGATGGGAGATGCAGTTTATTCTCTCTAGGATGTGACTTTACAAAGGGAAAGACTGAAGCCAGCTAAGCTTACAACAAATAATTGGATTGCTTGGTTCTCAAACCAAGCTTGAAGCTGGCTGTGTCTTACCCAGTGTGTGACCAACTGCACAGGCGTATTTTGAGCACTGGCCTCAAGAGATGTCTGTGGGCTGGCAGGGCCCACTGCAGGCTGCTGTGGTGGGGACTGGATGTCCCTCAGACTCTAACCCCCTGCTCAGCTGCCACCAGTGACACCTCTTCTGTGTGTGATGGCATGTCTTGACTGTTTCCAGCATTTGCTTCTAAACCTGCAGACCATCGCTGTGGATGTCATTGTTTACTGCTGTTTTGCTTCTCTCATGTCTCTCTCGGCCAGATCAACCTCATTCGCAGTATTAGAGTGTGTTTGGGTTTGAGAACGGACTGTACAGGGAAAGGCTGAAGTCATGGAGCAAGCCCAGAAAGACTGGGTACCCAGTGACTAGCCTGATGCTCCTGGTGGACCTCAGCAGTTGGCTTCTCTCCCTGCTCTCTTTGAGACCAGATTCAATGTGTGTTTCTGCAAACGCATCAGTAATCACCTCCTGGGTTTCTCGATGGGGTGCTTGTTCCAGGCATCACTGTCCTTTGAGCTGGCTAGTTGGTGGGGGCTAGCTAATGGCACAGATACTCCATGGAAAGATAAGGCTTCCCATTGCCTACCAGGGGAATGAAAAAGCAGGAGGATTTACAGCAAATGCAGCCAGTTGAAGGGAAGGTGTTATGAGCTATCGCAATTATGTGTTGTTCTTTAAATGTATTTTACAGCATCTGCTCCGTCATTCCCAAATCCCATGTCAGACTTGGATGTGCCTTAAGGTGTGATTATTTTAACATAATAAATCTGGGCTTCCTTCTGTTTTGTTTTGATACCCTCGGGCTGACAACTTTGAAATTGAGTCTAAGTGTGAGCTGTGTGGCAGCTCTGATGTGAGCTCTGGGTAAGAGCCAGCTGAGGTTAATAGAGTAAGTCCTTACCCTGAAATAACCACAAGCCCTGCCTTCTTCTCACCTCCTGATTCTACCCCCAGTAAACTGATCTCCTGGGAAGTGCATCAAGAGTGGGAGGTGAGAAAGAGATGAGGGTGTGAACCTGTTCCGTTAGACTTGGAAGCAAACGTGTGTAGGGCAGAAGAGGTTATATACTATGGTTATATATATATACACAGAGGTTAAGTTTTCAGTGTTGGATTATTGCCTTTTAACATGAGGGTTGTAACAGCTCAAGGTTATCACTGTTCAGGCAGTAATAGATTGTTGGATGCCTTTACTGAGAGTGTAAAATGGACTAATAATGGTCAGTAACAGAAAAATTTAAAAGACTTAAATAGTGAAGGTCCACACTGGCCTGTAGTAGAAAATGCACACAAAATCCAGCATTTCTGATGTTGACCAGAGGCAGATAGTGATTGACTTCTTGAGGATATCACAGAGCTACTGTTTTGGTGATAGAGATACTATTTGAGGCGTTTTTACTCTTCCCCATGTCCCCACCTTCTCAATGCTGCAAAGATAGCTGTTAACTGAGAGTATCCCTTCCTTCAGTTTTTATGCCATGGCAGATATTTATCTTTAGGCAGGAAGTGATGGGGTTAGTCCCTGCTGAGCTGTCAGATTAACAGAAGCTATTCAGGAGAAATCTGATTTACGCAGGAGTAGCTGTAAAAGGGAATGGGGACGGAGAAAGGGAGGGTGGTTCAGTCCAGGATAAGATGCAGCTAAAGGGCTAAATAAAAAGGGGCAAAAATAGAGGCAAGCGTAGAGTGGTAAGTAACAGTTCTTGCCCCTTTAAACTTAATGAGTTAAGCTCTTTATTTCTGTCTTGGTCTGATAAAAGCTTGACCAAGAGGAAATTAATGCTAAGTAAAAGGTTTAGAAGGACAGACCTTGCTTACTTTAGTATTGACTGGCAAAATGTTCATAACTTTTGGAGCAGTGAAATTGTGGTCTGAGCAAGCCTTTTTTTTCCTCCTCTTTCTTTTTCTCTTTTTAAAAGATAAAACCCCCACAAACAACACCACACCCTCCCGTACCCCACTAAAAATGGGAAGGTCTTATGCAGGGCCCCAAGAATGGAAAACTCAGGAACCTGGAGAGCAGGTTTTAGAGGGCAAAGTAGAATGGCTGCAGTATTGTCTACCACTGCCACATGGATGCTTATCCTGGGATAATGTAACTCTGGATCTAACATGGAGGGAAGAGGTGAAATGATTTCTGTGTACAGAGTTCAAGTGAAGAGGAATGAAAACTATAGGAGCAGCAGAAAGAAAGTGGGTGGCAGTAGCTTTCTGACACATGATGCGTGGCTTAGGATGCTGTTTCAAATGTAGCCCTTCCATGCATAAAGACTTACGGAGAAGAGCTGAAAGAACACCAACACTATTTACAACAAGTAAATAGGGCTCGAACAGCCACGGGCATGATGTTTCTGTTTATATCTCCTCTTCCAAGCAGCCAGAGCACTAGTGTGCTCAGGTGTAGCCTTCCTGGCTACTGGCTAATTCTTGTACTGTGTTGTACCTGAAGGCTTCAGGGCACAGGTTGTCCTTGCCCCTGGCCTGGGTAAAAAAACAGGACCCCCAGTACCAGGGACAGGCAGAGCAGGTTTTTTCTTGGTTTGGTGTTTTTTTTTTTTCTTTTAAATAAGTTAGCTGTATAGTGCATGTCCTCCCCAGCTGATAAATTACTGTCCTCATACTAATGCCTGATTTAGGGTGTGGAGTCCTACAGAGCCATTTTCTCCTGGATACTAATCATCTGCTGTGGTTGCCCTGTCTAGACTGGTTCACGTTGCTCAGCATCTTGGAAAGTGTGTGGAAGTCATGGTGATACTGTTGTGTCTAATGCTTGTGGATCCCCCTCACCTGATTCATCTTGACGGGTTATAGGTATGGCAGCAGATCCAGAGGAAGCGGAGGGGATAGTTGTGTTAGAGAGGAGGTGTGATGGAAGTGTCTGTAGTACCACTGATTGAGTCTCTTCAGGAGATTCAACTCACTTGTCCACTTTCTGGGAACAAAATCGTGCCTCTGGCAGACGAGGGATTTGGAGATGGTTGAGATAGTTGTGTGGAATGTTAATTCCACTGCAGATGGATGAAACCTCTACTTCAAGGAAGGTGGAGGTGCAGCAACATTGGAGTTGGGGGGAAGGCTTGCAGATAGAAGAAGGAAGGCGTTGATGGTGAGTGATATGGGGACATTTAATATGCCCTGTAGGGCTAGAGGGCTCTCGACTGTTGCGTTGCAGCTCAGAATAGCTATAAAGGCAGACCTGGTTGAGTGTCGGTCCTGTTAGCCTTACATGTTACCCTGGACAGTATATCTAACATCAAGGAGATAGCAGAGCTTAAAAGGAGAATTATCTGGTGCAAATCCATAAATCTATTAGGATGTTAGACACCTACATTCTTTTTACACTAGGTCACGAGTAAGAAAAAAAATTACCATGTTGTTTGGAGCAGTAAAGCTCTTCACCTCTCTCACCCTTTACCAAGATGCATTTCTTTAGAGACGGCATAGGGTTACTTTTTTAAAGAGACAATGATATTCTTCTTCTTCTTTCCTTTTCTCTTCTTCCTTCACATTTAAGGTGCCTTTCCACCGCTTCTAGCATTGCTGCTAAAGCAGTGTTAGTTGTCTTGGAGCTTCCTTGTCTCAGAAACAAGTATGCTTGTTCTCAAGGAGCTGCAATTATTTTGGCTGCCTCAGAATGCCGACTGTTCACTCATAGCTTGTAGAAAGAAAGATGGTTCTGTCCTGAGGAGAAGTCAGGCAAGACATTTTGAGGACCTTGAAAGCTGCTGGATGTGATATTGGAGAGTCAAACGCTAGCATTTCCTTCCTGGTTGTAACAGTGGAATTTCCAGTAGTCTCTACAGGAACTGTTTATGTTAAGGCTCTATTGAGAGTTTTGAAATAAGCATGCATTTTGGCTGTGACCTTATTATGTTTTTTAAGGGTAAGATCTTAAGGGAGGTCGAAGGTATTGCAGTGATGAGATCAGCAAATACAGAGTTGGAGATTTGGAGCTTTCTCCCTGTTTTGATTCCCAGACCCCTGGCCAGATTGTAATTTGCGTAATCCCATTTTTATGTCCCCTCTGTGTTTTCAGATGGAGTACTCTGCTTTCTGGTGATGATCTACTCTTTATTGCTTTAAACGTAGAAGAATTTCTACATGGGGGAAGCTTGCAAAAGCACTTTACAAAGAATGTCATGACACAGATGCATATAAACTATTATTGTAAGCATAAAGCTTTTCAACAGATCTGTGCAGTATAAATCTGACAGTTTTGTATAACATCTGAGTCATCCCATTAACTAGTTTTACACCAGACTACTTGTTGCGAAGGTCTGATATCTAATTTGATTCATGTATGTATTTTTATTAGGACTGGAATTCTAGTTTTAACTGAACCTGTTCAGAACTTGATTTTTTCTGATTTAATTTAGTACAAGACAGTTAAATGTAAGTTCATTGCTCTTAGGGTTTTATACACTGTTAGTGTTCCCATGTATCACTTTTGGTACTAAACTGAATCTGTGCTATTGAACTCTGTGAGATGGACTTTAGATTGGAAGCAGCTGGCAGGAATTCTCTTAATTATGTTAGTTTGGAATTTTTTTAAAAGGGAAGAAGAATTAATTTTATCCTTTCTGCCACTTAAGCTTAAAACAGTGGCAATTCAGAACATATGGCAAGTGTAAGGCTATAGTTCCCTTTGCTGAAGTGTTGTAGAGAGAGTTTTATTAAGGTAACTATGAGGGTGAATCATGCAAAGAATCAAAAAGTCGGTTTTGTGGGGTTTTTTTATTATTGCCTAGGAGAATATTGGATCTTCAAAACCATGGTTATAAATGAAAACGGACTTTCCAAGTTTATATGATCTCAAAGCAGAGGAAGCCCAATCATTATTACACTGTTCAGGGCTGTTCCTGTCATTCTCAGTCAGTAAAATCTTCAGTGATGGATTTGCTTAAGAGTAAGTCCATCCCAATAACTGTAATTATAGTTTATAACAGAGTTTTAAGTTTAAAGCATCAAAAAAGGGAAGGAAATAAATGCCACTTGACACATCAGTCTCTTTTAATCTGCAGTCTGCTTTTTTTGTAAAGGAACAACTTTTTTCTATAAGTTATGGTTTCTAGTTACTATGAAATCGTAAATTAGAGCCTCTGTATAAATGTTAAATTTTGTGGCACATAGTGGCTGTTGCAGTATATTGGAAGTGAATTGATCTTTTCTTCTCCCGTATTTGGGGGACCAACAGTTAAAACTTTACGTATCATTTTAAGTCCTTCTCAAATACTGCTGCCTGTGAGTATCGGAACACTGACTAATGAAAAACCATGGAGGAACTGTAAGAAAAGAATCTAAATTTACTTTCGAAATCCAGAATTGCTTTAGATATTTCAAAAATGTTCTTTCTAACATATTTTTTTGAGCTATATTTTCTGCAAAGCCAGAAAAACAATAATAAAGGCTTTTAACCCCAAAGTACAGTGAAAAGAAATCTTTCTCTCAGTGAGTTAAATGTTGTGTCCTGTGGTTCAGTCTTCGAACCATTTGGGGTTTAAGGGTACCATAGGATTATGCCGTTGTCTATGGACAGTGAAACTAGATGCTGACTTTATGTGGTAATCACAAGACTAAGAGCTGATCACAAGCTCCAAGATGAAATCATGCGATTTGCAATGCTGTGAAAGCAGACTTTTTCCTCTTCTTTGACAGTAGGATTCAAGTGTTTGATCTGTAAGCATATGAGATCAAGGACTTTCCAGAATGTGCCATAGTTTTGTATGATTCATAGTCCATGGTAAAGATCCCAATTTCTTGTAATCTCTGAAAGGGAAGAAATGATAAATAACCAAATGAATCTTCCTCATGGTGATCCTCTGAAATCAAAAGGCAGTATGTGAATCACTTGGGTTGTGCCGACCTTATGCTCTGTGAGTCCTCTCACAGTCGCGTGCAACGCTTGAGACAATGCCAAGAATGATGTGAAAAATCTGATATTAATATGATGCTGTATAATAAATGTAAGATGAATAAATCGTAAAGTTCAGGGACTGGCTGAAGAGTAATATGGGAACCCATGAAGAGGTTTAAATATTACTGGTAATGGTTTACCTGTGAGAAATGGATGTGAACACTATCTTGTGTTCTTTAGACAGGAGCAGTGTAGGCAAGGAAGGCAATACTACTCCTTGTGTACAGAGATGTGTGTCCCTGCACTCTCTTAATGCCAATTCTACTTCCCTGGTAGTTATTCTGGCTGACAAATCAGCAGTTATGGGAAGAAACTGGACATAAAGAAGCTCTGAGTGGGGACAATCGAATCACTCATCAAGCAGGTCATATTTGAGTCTCTTGTGTTTTCTGCATTGAAAATGTTAAATGCATGCCAGTTGGTGGGAAGATAATTCTGTTTCCTTAAGCGGTATTTCTCAATAGAAAATGCCCCTCTACAAAGGAAAATTGCCTTCTTTGTTTTAAGTGAAAGTAAGTGGAAAGCTGTGTGTTGTAGAATTTCATTGTTTTCTTTCTAACTATGATTTCTCATTTTGTTCTAAACATTTCATCCCCTGAGAAAAGTATTTCCAGAGGAAAAAAAAAAATCCCTCTCCATCCAAAGTTAAGTTATTGCTGAAATGGGTTTTGAAAGTTTTCTGTCAGGGGGAGGAAATTCTGTCTTCTGTCAGAAAATGAAAAATTATTACTTTTTTGCCTTGGAATCAGAAGCTTCCTGTTTTGTAGTTTTTTTTCTTGTTGTGGGGTTTTTGGTTTTTTTTTTGTAGTTTGTTGGGTTTTTTTTAAAATAATTTTTAATGAGCAAGTCTTTCACACAAAAGTTGATTTAGGGACCCTGTTTCTCATTGAAAACTGTTGGGAGAAGAAAGGCAGCTTGCCTTAATTATGTGATGAGGAAGGTTGCCATGAAATATCAAATTCCTTTTTTAAAAAGAAACAAGAAACAAATCAGAATAATAGAAATGTGGCAAACATTGAAATAGGGTAAGAATGAACCTTTTGACATATAGGTTTTTCACAATTCTTGAAGATGCAAAAATGTGCACACTCTTCCTAGTACAGAGGTTTGGACACACGCCCTGTGGTATTAAGAGCAAACAGATACAGAAATCCATTCCTAGGGGACATCAGAGTTTGTTTGGCAGATGTTAGTGCCAGTGTTCATATATGATTTTCTAAATATTCTGTAAGCCATCATGCTATTGATTGTTTTGTAGTTTCTTCATTTCCAGAGTATCATTATTAATAACTTTTCTAAATCCTGTTTTTGTTTAAACCCACTGATATGATTCACTGTAATGGCTTATCCTGTCAATCTGTTCGAATATTTCACGTGTAGGAACTGTGCATTCATAAAGGGAAATATGATCTCCTGAGGTGCACGATAAATGTTGAGAACTAATGAGGTTGTTGACTGTGGCTATCAAAAGTGGGTGAATGCTGAGAGCTTTTCCTTTATAATATTTTTTTCTATATCTGTCTAAAGTCAAGTCACTTGTGGATCTATTTTCAGAGGAGTTCTGCATACTATTGTGATCCCCTAGGTATAATAAAATGAATAATCTCTGAATAAAATTTAACACTTTATATTTTCATCTCAATTTTCATATTGGTACATGATTGTTATGTTGAAAGTGATTTGTAAGTCTGAAAGACCTCTTGGAGTAAACGAATGATTATTTAGGAAAACAAAACAATGTCCACTGACACTCTCTCCCTCCCCCTTCTGATAGTTGAGTGGGTGGAGTTCGACTTTCAGTCTTTTATTGGAACTTAATTGGCTGCTTGTCCATGTCTTTAAGAGAAAATTTCAAGGTATATCAAACCATTGTGGTTTTTGCCTATTCAGGCTAGTCACTGCTCTGACACAGTGGCTCAGTTATTTAGTTATTGATTGATTTTATGGTTTCCAGTTCTCTGCTATTGAGAGTTCTTTGGGCCCTGGTTGTGTGGGTATACGTGCATATAAATTTGACCTACAAAGAAAAGCTATTTGCTAATGGTTCTACACCTGGATTCAGTCTGGAAGATGCTTGCATGCAAAAAACTTCTGGTTCAGTCTTCAATGAAGCTGGTTAGTAGCAAGAGTCAAAATGATGATCTTGTGCTCTTGAGATTATAACAGCAGCAAGCGTAATGCTATATTTCACCATCTAGTTAAGCCACTTGCTCCTTGAGGTCTGAAGGAGTCACTACCCTGTGTAGATATCCAAACTAAAGACTTTTGTCACATTACAGTAAAAAAAAAGAAAATGTTGGATCCTTTCCAGTTTTTGAGGAAAAGAGAAGTTCATGAATCAAATGTGTGTTCACTCTCTATTTCAATGGGCGGCAGTTTGAACCAGTTCTTTGTTTACTGGAAAATATTTGTGTGCTTTCAGAGGCCACTGAGTCAGAGCACCATACAGAGCAATTGAAATTACAAGCAAATATTTTCCTCTTTCATACAGTTAAGTGCCTAATAAATCCCCATAAACATAAGCTTTGCTAAATGAGACAGCACAAATAGGCTTTATTAATCCCAGATTTATTTTACTCCACAGACACTTTGAGAACATCTGGCATTGAGGACCAGCCTTAAAATGAATGTAGAAGTCACTAGTGCTGACTTTGAGGCCACAGCTGTGTAAATGTTCCTCAGTGTGAACTGGGCTAATGGTCTCGAGTGTGACAGTAGGGCTGATTGCTGGCGTCAGCGATAGGTGGTTCAGGAGCTGCACTGAGCAGCAGGTCGCTTATTTGCCTAAGCCAAAGGAAGAATTACAGCATGCTGCTGAATATGGTCCACCTCCTTCTGCCTCTGTGGCTGCTGAGGTTGAAGAATGGTGCCTCTGACACCCCTTTCCTCCATACCTTGAAGGCAGCAGTCTGTACTTGTGCCCCATGGTATTCCAGCATGGATACGGTTCCCTTCTTGGTCAGACCTGGATGCATCCTCTTTCCCCCTCTTGTAGCTTAGCAGGTCCAGACTGGGAGCAGATGGTGGGAAAGGATGTACGCGGAGGTACATGGGGAAGGTTGAGAGGACCAGTCCACAGCTACTGCGTGGACGGAGCATGCATTGAAGAGAGATATATGAGTGTCCCACGAGTGTACATCTTGAGAGTGCACACTTAAGGATGGTTAGCCATAAAGGTAATGGAAAAAATGGAAGGGACAGAGCAGAAAAGACAAACTGACCATAAATTTGATTCTTCAGAAGGCTCCCTAGAGTGCTTCCTCAGCTGACGTTCCTGTAGGTACCAATAGACCCCTCCAGAATTTGCTGCACCACAACAGAAAATTAAATAAATGACCTCTCTCAGTCTTGGAGAGGCAAATTGAATTAATCTGTTGCTACTGAGAGAACTATATGCTGGCAGTGAAAGCTGGATTCTGATTTTCATTGTTGTATGAATCCAAAATAGCTGTCTGGTGTAACTCTGTTGTGGTGCTTGGAAGTGTAGTCAAAGTCTGATTGTGACATGGTGCACAGGGATGTGTAATGCTAAGGGATGATGATATCCTTCCCCTTCTGCCACTGCTTCGTGCACTCCATCTGGTGCGCTCATAGCTCTGTGAGTATGGCCCCTTTCCACTGCTTCATTCAGATTCAGAGCTGTGCCCAGTTTTTTTTACACATTCATGATTATGGACCATGACTGACTAGCAAAGAACTTGCGTACACGGGAGCAGAACTTGACAAGTCTTTAACTTTTTCTCTTGAAAGTAAACCAAAGAGGCAGACAGGTAACTTAATTCATTTCATTCAGCGTTTTGACACTCAGTGGGCTGGGGCTTAGAAAATATTTAATTGATAATAGCAAAAGATGTCGGGAAGAAAGGTTTTCGCACTGGACTGATATGGTATTCCCAAAGTCTTCTGGTCTCTTTTCTGTGTGCCTTTCACTTGTTTATCTTGATTTAATTGTCTTCATTTAGATGCTAAGGAAAATGTCCAAGTTAATAAAAATGTTTGTCATTGCTGAAGCTTTCTATGTGACAGAAAATTTTCCTTTTAATTCCTTCTCTGAAAGGTGTTTCGTACACCTTGGAGCCAAGGCACATTGGATGAGAAAATACAAGCATTTCTACACTCATTTCCAAGCAAATTATTCTGAAAAGTGAGGAGTTTCTTTACGTCATTTGGCATTTTTGTCACAATTACAGAATGTACTTTAAGACTGGCTGAAATGTGTGCTTAAGGAAAAAAAATAACAACCACCAACAAAAATGTGCTCTTTAATATGCAGACATGTAGGGAAAGAGTGTGGTAATGATTTTGGCTTAGTTTATTGAGTCTGGGCCAAATTCTGATCTCAGTTACGCTTGCCTCAGCTGAGTTGCTCCAGATTTTCACCAGTCTGACTGAAGCCAAACTGTTCTTTTGTCCTTCAGCATTTGACTGTTAGTATTAGTAGTTTGGAGGTGGGAAAGGGGGATAAGTTTTAAGTGTAAAGATTTGCTAGAGTCCTGTCCTAAATACATAGTTTAAGAACACTTTGAAATATATGATACATATTTTCAGTCACCGATTACCTAATGTCACCGGTGAGGTTTTCCAAAGCTTTCTACGTATTCTATATTTGTGTAGATAGCACCTTTTGCACAGAAGTGCAAAAAGCTGGCTCCAGCATCAGCGTATCCATATCAGCTGAGTCCTATGTAAGCTGTGAAAGCTTTTCCTGAATGCTGTCAGTAGCTGGCATATAATAGACCACGGATTAACACATCACTGGGCAACGTATGCTTCTGCATATTTAATAGCATTGATGTTCGTAGCCATGTGCAGCTCTTAGGACTTTCCTTTTAAACAGTTCTGTCTTTAAAGTACAATATTTATACCTAAAACTCACCAAATGCAGTGAAAGTGTCTGTAGCACTTAAGACTTCATAAGGCAGAGAATCTCTAATGTTATATGTTCGTATACAGACACACCTGTGCTGTTCAAGAAAGCAGCTGTCATCTGTACCTTTATATAATGCTGTTGGTGTTGTCCCTGGCATCCTGCTGGTCATCTAGCACTCTCCCAAACAATTCCTCAGCATGGTTCAGGAGTTAGTAGTTTGGCACCAGTCTGCATAGGTGTGACCAAACAGTAAACGAATCAATTGTCTGTGGAAGGCTCCATGCTAGTGGTCCTCATTGTTGAAGAATTACCCCGAGTGAGAAGCAAATTAGATCTTATGTTTTTTTCTATCCTTTATCTTTATTTATACTAGTAAATAAATCAAGAACAATTCTTGTCAAGTCAGTGATAATGTGTGTTAAACCCGTGCACAGTTTGTAAAACCCCAAATGACAATCAAACAAAAAAGTCATTTTACCTCCTGTGAGATATGTGTTGAGTATCCTTGATTTTCTTACTCAAGAGTAAAGCTAATTCACAAAAAGGGATAGGATTTTTCAAGGGTAAATGTAGCATGTTAGAGAGATTACTGTGGTGAAACGTCCCTTTCACAAAAATTATAGCAATAAAGTATACCACAAGTCTAAGATTATACACAATCTTCTAGTGTTTGTCCTTTTAAAACGTTTGAAAACATGGAAGCTGAAGAGAGAGTGTCAACAGGCAGTTGTGTCCAAAAAAAGGAAGCTATGAAGGAGAGGCATAATGTTACTGGTTGAATGAACTTTCTCACTAAAAAGGTGGTTGCTACAGAACAAACGCCTGCTGGTAAATCTGGTATGTGCAGAACTAATTTTTTTCTCAAACAGAGCAGTGCTGATTGAATTATGTCGGTGTAAAAGTGGCGTAAGAGAAGTGCCTCCAATCTCTTACTACTTATATCCCACTGTAATTTAATAATGGTTTGGTTTGGTTTTGTTTGTTTGGGGTTTTTTTTCCTCTAGAGCCTTCCGTTTCTTTATTGTCATCTGTTCACTTCCATATGGTGGTTTTTTTCTAGTTGGCAAGCAGTACAATTGGCTTTGATGGAGGGACCAGCTGTAAGAAAAGTTAGAAAATGAGATACATCTGCAGGGCTTTTCATCTTCACAAGCAGTCTGAGGACCAAATGGAGGAGCTTCAGGGCTGAGAACCTGAGTTCCTGTTGTCTGAGCAAAATCGCTGTCTTTGCATTAAGAGACATGGTCACCAGGCAGAGTGTGTGCAACCAGTCCCGTCAGGTTATATATGCCAGAATGGTGACATCTGAAATAATACTACCGTACTCCTGGTGGCTTGATCAGCTTAAGACATCTGTTAGGCAGCTCAGCTCAGGTAACTGAGGTGCAAACTTTGCTCCCTGTTTTGACAGAAACCAGGGAACACTTTTGAATGCGAAGGATTCTGATTTCTGATATGAAGCTGTGTGATCACAGAATCATAGAATGGTCTGGATTGGAAGGGACATGAAGGTCATCTAGTCCAACTCCCCTGCAGTGAGCAGGGACATCTTCAACTAGATCAGGTTGCTCGGAGCCCCATCCAGCCTGAACTTGATTGGATCTTTGTGCCTAGTTTGGCAAACGTCTCCCCTAGCTCTCTTTCTTGGATCTTCATGGTTGGCCACGTCTTCAGGGTGATCCATTCAGTGGGGAGACAGTGTAGAGTCTATAGACACTCGGGTGTAGCAGACCTAGTACTGTGGGACCATGCATTCATCTTTCTCCCTGATATTTGGCCAGAATTGGCCGGTTTAACTCCCGCTTGCAACATACTGGGTTGGAGAGTCCTGATAGTCCTTTAGATGCAGGTGAGCTTTGGCTGCGGTGAGGGTGCCCACTACAGATACTACTGGGGATGACAGCAAAATTGCAAGGATTTCTAGCCATCTAGTATCAAGTGTAGGTACTTAGCATTGTATTTGGGATATGCTGGAATTGAGCCCGTTCTATACTGACTTTAAGGTGTCAGGACAGACATAATTTGTTTCTTTCGTGTTAGTAATGATTCAGTGTCCCTCTTGTGGACATCCTCATTCCAATGTGCTCAAGCTTCATCTATTGTGTCAGAGGACAGCTGCGTTGCTTGCTTGTTTGCTACAGACCTATTATTTACTCTGTCTATTTACATAACCTACAGGACTGGAAACAAACTTTGATTTCAGTTACTCTGAAGTAAACCTGGAGAGCTTCTGGTGGAGTGCTTGTTACTCTTACTCATCCATTCAGGTCAGAAAGGGCCCCTCTATATGCAAGCTAGTATTAAACTGATGACAGAAGGAGAGAACTGCTTTCCAGCTGAATTCCTGAGGACACTATAAAACCTCATAGAGGGAGGTTAGCCAGTGGAGAGTGACGTTCATGTGCAAAGACACGGTTCCTTATACCAAAGCCACAGGATGGTCTTAAAAGTGTAAAGATCTCCAGACGAGACTCAGCCTAGAGTAGCATCTCCTTGATTAGACTGATCTAACTTGTACACTTTCACAAAGTATTGTAGCCCGCATTCTGATCTCGTGCTTGTATTGCTTTAGACACAAAACTTGATTGCTGCATTGTTCCACTCATGTTAATGAAACCAGAATAAAGTCAGGTGCTTCAGAACAACACCTGAATGAGAAAGAGCCTTCTTCAGCATCGCTTTCTGCCTTTCATTTCCTTTCACCCACATTAACAACTGTGATAGTGTTTACATTCCAGGCTCTTACACTAAGAGACTGTTTAATTTTGGGATCATGGATACATGTACAAGTGCATGAAAATACTGTTGATCTTGCTTATCCAAAGAAAACAGTGGGGTTTGGGTTTGTTGTTGGTTTTTTTTTCCTTCATGCTGACCCCGCTTTCTTCCTGAGCGTATTGTATGTCAGATCTTAAGAAAGGGGGAGAGAAGGGGAAATACAGATAAATTGTGTAGTACAAAATTCGGACTGCTGGCGTGTATTTACATGGAAAACTCTGTGGTTACTGTTGTCTGGGCATTGAATAGTTAAAGGATGTTCATTATAAAATAGTGGAGGCCTCCAAGGAACCTAATGCCTCACAGAGACATGACACTGAACTTAATTAAAGCCAAACTAATGAATAAGATGTAACTCTGTTCTCTAATTGGTTTACATTTGTTGTGCGTGTCTGCATGTGATTATTTTTACGTGTGTTTTAGCATCAGTAGCTGGAGCTGTACAAGTGTTCCATCGACTGCAACTTAAAACGTTTCTGCAGTGTCCAGGTTCTCTTCTCACTCATTCGTGATGAAGTGGGCGTACAAGTAGAGAGCTCTTCCCCATCACAATAATGTTATGGTGTTACCAATATTTTTTCTTGTGAGTTTGAGGCACCCAGGTGAAATGACCTAATTTATTTAATAGGAAATGATGTTTTTCTCATGATGAGGTAGCACCACAGGCAGCTTACGCCTTTGTGGAGTACTAACTCTGGTAACCTGGAGAGGTGGAGTGAGTTGGATGGGTGACAACTAAATCCATCTTCCACACCAGCTCTAATGCTCAGACTGGGGTGGAAAATCTTAATAGCTTTCATCACAGCTGTTTTTCAGTGCATGCACCCTGCTGAGGACACAGTTCAGCTGTGTCATAACAAAAGGAAGAGACCTCTCTATCTGAATGACGTGTCAGGTATGTTTAGGATCTTTACCACTCTTCTCCCGGCTGAGTAGCTGACACTGTTAGATCATTTGTTTTGAGGAGCTGGTGCTCTGCTATGACAAGAGCCAGACACTTAAACAGGAATCTGCACCGAGACCATGCAGGATCCAAAGTCAGTCAGGCAGCTGCGTATCGCAGACTGTCACAAGATCAGGACCTTCATTGTCAAAACAAACCATTAAAAAAGCACTGCACACCCTTGCTGGGAGGGTTACTTTGGAGGTTCTGTTTTGCAGGGTGATGGCAAATGTCACTGATACGCTGGTGACAGTACTATCACTGTATCTGTAAGAAAAAAGTATCCTATTTTCTGTGCAGGCATTTTAGCACAGGTTGTATAATCATCTTGAGCTTTGGAGGACCTGCTCTCTGTATTTCTGTGCAGTACCCAGAGAGTGACATCTGTCTGAACGCTGCCTGGGGGCTTTTGCCACAGACTGTGTAGCTAAATGCTGCCTACTCATAGCATCTTGGTGCTGCTGGAGGGGAAATTCATTCTAGGGATAAGCTGTGTCAAATTTCTTTTTAAGGACTATGCCCTGGTCTCTGATCCCTCTCTCTGCATATCTTCCATTATTGAACTTGCTTGTGCTTATAGTAAAGGAACTGAAGGCCAAAGTATTTCAGCAAATGCTTTCTGGAGCTGGAATTGATCCCAGAGAGTATAGGTTTGTTGCTTTGTTTCTAGTATGGCATAGTGACTGAATGTTATCTGCTATGGTTTGTATGTCAAAATCCCAGCTGTTTTTGGTAGTAAGTGGACTTTGTGTACATAACGAAGTCAAACCAAATGTAACCATAGAAGCTTATCTGGCCTTTACAAGCAGCTTTTCAATGGCAGAGTTTAAGGACACTGGTAGGGTTTGTCTTGTAGCCGCTCCCTGCGTTACCCAGAGGACGTCAGACTCCAGCCATTGAGCTGGCAAATTCCTGCAGTGTTAGTGTCCTCTGTTGTTTAGTATGACCTTCACCAGCTTAGATGGGTTGAGGTAATTTTACTCTTGGGTTGAGAACATGGTTTCTGCCATTTTTCTTAGCTATTAAGTACCAGTTTAGAAGTGGGGAGGATTTTTGCCCCTGTGTTACCTGTAGCTGATATCACGTGGCTTAGCAGAACTTGCTGCTGTATTGTGGTGGACTGCAGTGTTTGGAGTTCTGATTCTCTTCTCTCTTACTGCTGATATGCTTTGTGAGTTTTGAACTTCATCCCTGTCTGGTCCTCTTTTTCTGTTCCCCTTTTACTGGTCTTGCTTATTTAGACAAAAACACCTTAGAGCAGGCATGGCCTATTGCTCTGGGAGAAATACTGTGTCTGCTGATATGAGTAACAGAGTTGTACTTCATTTGACACTGAAGCCTAAATTTCATCCTGCGTGTCTGTACAGTGCATAGTGCTATGAGACCTTGTTCTTCGTTGGAGCCATAAGGTGCTACTGAGTCAATAATAACAGAGACAAAAGAAATGTATGGGAAAATAATTTCTTTTTATTATTATGTTGTGCTGGATGCCTGTCTGTTTCTGTTGTGTTATGGATCTGCCTTGTACTTCTGCTCAGTATTTCCTCTTGAGCCCTTTCCAAAGGCACTGATTTCAGCTTTGACTGTGCCAACATAATTGTGGAGATGAGTGAAGTCATTTCCAGGTTACACCTATCAAGCTGAGTCTGCATCTGAGAGCCGAGTGTTATCCACAGGGTACCAGTTCAGGCTGATGGCAGTAAAACAGTTTCCCTGTGACGTCCAGTGCCTGCAGGAATCAAAGCTGTTTCTACTACAAAACAGAACTGTTCCTGTCAGATACTGGGTACTGTACCAAGGGCCGTGTTATCAAGGACCTCACTTTATTGGGAAAATGAATAGGGTAACTCTCTTTCTGCTGCTGCCCTTTCCATGCATTCTCAAGTACTTACAGGTATTATGAGAGCGAGATTTCTTATATTACAGGTGTAATAATAATACTCAAGAGTACTTCAGTGTATCCTCAGTCTTAGCTGAGCCTGGGGTTTGATGGGTGTACTTCCTGTAAGAACCAGAGTTATATTAAACAAACTCACAGCCTAAGTGGTGTTAGAAAGAGTATTGGCAGTCTTGGACAGTGCTACATGGTAGATCACAATGACATTAATGACGATGTATTTTTGCAATCACTATTGTTGAATCACAGATGCTTTCTTCTCTCCGGCTCTTTCTGGAAGCAGTGCCTTAGGTTAATTTCCAGTGATACACATGATGGAAAAGGCAGCTTCTCCAAATGCTGGCCTTGGGTTATCTCTAACTGAGTAGCCTTATAAACAAATAGTACTGTCTCTGGGATTCCTTGGAATAGAAAGTGTGGTGCCCAGGGTATTTCTGTTCTGGCTGAGCTACGTTCTTCTAAATGCCCTCTTGCTGCAGCAACTGATGCACAATGCTTCTGCCAAATGTGTCTCTCTTCTCCAGAGCATCTCACAGATTCATTTTCTTTGGCTTTAGTTTGAAGTTCTTCTCAAGCTACCATCATGCTGATTTGTACAGACAAACAGCCATGGCTCTCGCTTCTAAAAAGAAAATACAGAAAAGGCACTCTAGGAGAGCACGAAAGGGCAGAACTAGCTTAGCTGATGGAATCCTGACTATTCAATTCCTGTTGTTTATTCATCAGTTCCCAGATTAGTAACAGGAGCTTTGAGTCTGTGACTTCAATCTCTGATGTGGCCTTTTTTTTTTTTTTTTAAACATTCTTCTGACTGCTTCACCAGGCATTTGTAGTCATTCCCTTTCATTCATTGGGACTTTGACTGGAAATGCCTTTTTGCAACATTTGGGTGTCTTTCAAATACTATTTTTAGCGTGTGCCTTTTTTGCAAGTAAATATTTCAAGTTGAAGTGCACTGTTTCATCCATAAACCTATCTAAATTTTACATGTCTGTAAAATTAGTCCACTGGATGACACTTTGAAAATTTAGTTCAGTTCCTAGTTGGCTGGGATGCTCATTGGACATCAGATAGGTTTTCATGGATCCATTCCAAACTTTCCCAGTGTTAAAATGATCATGTTTGATAGAATACTGACAGTAGGTGTCCAGTTTTTGCCAGCAGTGGTCTTAATCTGACTGCCAACATGTAGTGTTTGCCAGCATACCACAAGTCTTATGTTGGGCTATTTTAAGACTGTATTCTGTAAAAGAGATGAGATGCTTTTTAAATACCTATTAGCATCTAATGGAAACTGCACATAACTGGAGTATATGAAGCTGCAAATCGTGGGTAGTATAGCCTTTGTTATGAGTTGCATGGTACTCCTTTGTAGAACAAAATACAAGTATTTCCACTCTCTTGAGCGTCAATTGGTCACGCCAGGTACTCTATCCAGAGAAATACTTTACCAGATGCTTCAAAGCAAGCTGTAAAATCCTTTTAAATAATTATATTATATCACTACTTAGAGATACTTTCCTCTGAATTCCTGGTGGTTATTTTTTGGCTGGCATCCTGGAGCCTGAAGGTAGATATCTCATGTCCTACTTAGTGTCACTGTGAATGTTTTTGCATTATCTCTGTAACCACTGAATCCTTCTCTCAATCCTCCAGTGTGCTTCATTACATCTTGTTTTACTTCTGTCTCATACTGTGTGTTGGGGACAGT
The DNA here is from genome assembly GCF_017976375.1 of Cuculus canorus. Taxonomy (NCBI): domain Eukaryota; kingdom Metazoa; phylum Chordata; class Aves; order Cuculiformes; family Cuculidae; genus Cuculus; species Cuculus canorus. The sequence continues at coordinate 7,797,701 of NC_071411.1, read as the reverse complement.
ATCTCACCAGTTGGAGGGAGAGGATAGATTGTGTAGGCAAAAATAATTTCTGCCATTTCAGATCCTCCTGACTTGTGATCTTGCTTCATGTCTCGTAGTTCTGTAACAATAGAAGGAAGTTAAAAGTGGCCAGATGGAAATTGGCTAGTTCGCACGTTTTGAGAAAAGGCCACCACCATGAACACTGATAATGGAGAGCTGATGGTACGGCCTTCTTTAGATCTTTAATGGGTTTCGGAGAATCACATTGTCTAAGGGGAAACTGTTTGTTTGGGTGGCTGTAGAAAAACTGCTGAAAAAGCTGGGAAGAAGTAGATAAGTCTTCTGTCTGTGCATTCTCTTTTCTGGTAAATATGTGAAGAGTTCTGTAACCTTTTAGCAATAACTCATTTCTGAAAAATCTGCAATGTTTTCAAGTCCTTTTTTCCCCTCTTACTAAGATATTTCAGCGTAGAGACTGGGCCACAGTCAGGATGCAAATGAGATTATCAACAAGAACAAGTGTATTTCACAAGTTTACTGTAATTGTTTTAATATGCGTTTCTAGAGCAGGTCTTATCTGTCTTTGAACTGAGATTTTCCCATGACACATGATGGAACTTTTATCAAATTTTCGACTTTCCTATTCTCCCTGACTGACTTCTGTAATTCACACCAAAATGAATACAAAGGAAGAGATGTGATCTTGGTGGTGGAGGAAGGAAAAGAACTATGAAGACTGGAATCTAGCACAAATTCAGTGAGACAAAATGTAACTGTAACTTATTAATGAACCTTCTTTGTCAGAATCACAGACTTTTCTGGTGAGATTGGAAGGTCTGAAGTATTGGATTTCTAGTTCTGAACTTGCATCAGTGCAGTCAGCTGGAGAATCTAAGCACTATAGGCCAGAGAACCTGAGAAATGCAGTGGTTTTATGTTTTATGGAGTTTTGATAGGTCAGCCTTTCGTTAATGTTATTATTTTTTCTAATCTCATTTATGTTGCAAAGTGTAGTAGTGCCAGAGTATTAGCTAAGCTGGGGTTAGCATTGCAACCTGCAGGCATTAACATCTTCAGTGCCAGTGGCATCAGCAGGAATAGGAGAAATGCCAGTATGTGCCTGGTGTGAGCTCATGTAGTGCAATAGGATGGGCAAAGCTCTGCAGTAGTTCATAAATGCCAATGTGTTGCTCTACAGAAAAGCTAAGTCTGGAAAGGAATATCTTTCTGCTTATTTCTAAATCCTAGCTTTGTTATGGGTGTGTTTTACTATTCTCGGAATGGCTTCTCATCATTTGAATGAATCTTGTAACACAACTTACCTTCAGGAGTACAAAAGTATACTGCTTGTGTCTCTCTACGCAGCCTCACCGGTTGTCCCCGCAGGAGTCTTTGAGAGAAACTGGGTGCTCACATTAAGTTTTCAAGTAGCTTAAGTAGTAATTGCGCCGTGGGTTATTGTTAGAATTACAATGACAGAGGCTAATAAAAAAGAATGCTGCTGCCTTTTAGGAAGAAAAACAAGTTTTATTTGTAACATCCCAGACATGTTCTGCCAGAGTCTTCCTCTCATCTTTTCCTAACTGGTTTTGATTAATGTAATTTTAACCATAGTTTCTCTGTGTAACTTGGCTTCTAAGATTCTTTCTGCCAAATAGGATTATTGTTCTCTACTTGATGGAGCTGTTTACAAGTGTCATTTTCAGAATGCTGTTGTGGGAGGGCACTGTACTATTGCTGCTACTTAGTGTTCGTTCTCAATAGCAAGCACATAAGCCAAAAGTTTAAGAAAAGTAAGGTAAAGAGAAGAAGCCTCTTTTCTGTGTTTACATTGCTAGAGGCAACTAGTTACACAGTAATTGTATGCACTGTACGCTTGTTTTGGTATAATTCATAGATCTCAGTTTGAAGCACAACCTTGTAACCGAGTAGCAAGGTGGACAGAGGCATATGTTGGGAGCTTGCCATCGTTTTTCAACCTCCTTTCCTTAACTGCCTTTGTTCTGCTCCTGCAGCCCACACTGATCCCTTCCATGAGCAGATTTCCTCTAGTCCATCTTTCTCCCTTATTTCATGGGAGTTATCTTGAGATGTGGGTATCTAGGATCTGGAAAAGCAGTTGGTTTCAAAGCAGAATGGATTTTTCTAGCGCAGAATATTGGCGTGTAAGTCTGATGGTACCTGTAGGGAGATAAGGAAATAAGAGTAGTGGTATTTTGGCATATTGTGGTTTGATTTCTAGAGTTAGAAGGGTCTTACCTGTGCTCTAGAAACTGCAGTTCTCCCACTGTAACCTGTAGACTTTTTTTTTTGCCCCAACTCAGCCTTAGGAGCATATGATCAGTGGACTGGCTAAACTTTACTTAGTCTTAGTCCACCATAATTACATCTTCAGCCCAGTTTAACTAGCTTGCTCTTGGGGAAATGAATGGCCTTGGTTCAGTGACTTCCTATCTTGCCTTTTCATGTAAGGTGAGGAAAACCCAAATGCGTAATCCTCTAGCAGAGGATTGGGACAGATGGCTATGTTCATTATATGTAATTTGATGGGATTTTGGAGAAACACCAAGTTTTTCCTTTTCTTGGGACTTACAGAACTTCCACCAAAGTTTATGTGGGACACAGCAAAACCCAACTCTGTGCCTAAGATGGACATCAGGACTTGCAGTGCTCTGAGGTAGTCCACCAAACGCACTGCAGTCAGACGTCTGATGCATAGAGGGTATGACTTCTTGGCATATTAGCTGGACGGTACTCAAGTGTACAAAGCCTCTCTCTCTATGCCTTGGATATGGTGGTGATGTTCACCCATGCAGTTTCTGCTATATGACATCTTGAAACCATCAATGGAATTTAATCTATAAGAAGTCTCTTGTAGGCCTGCACCCTATGATATTGTTTAGGAGAGAAGCTGAAACAGGTGGTGGAGGTGTTGTGCTTGCTAAAAGCACTGGAAGCTTTCCCAGTGAGAACTGGCGCTTTGCGGGGAAATTCCTGTCAGGCAAAAAAGTTCCCAGGTGAGCTTGGCTGCTGTGTGCTAAGGTGGCTCAAAGAGGTCTTTAGGTAGTATGGTGCTTCCTGGGGCTGCTACAAAGGCCAGAGAATTGCAGCTGGTGCATCGGCCTTCAGTGAGACTGCTGTGCTTTTTCTCCACAGCTGGGGACATTTTGGGGAGGGTTCACATAGAGCCAAAGGTTGCTGTTCTGGCTGCCTTTTTAGCTATGCCAATAAGTTAGAAGAGGTTCCAGGGACTTTTTCTCACTCTTGTATGTCCAGGAGGAGCTTCAAGCCTCTGAAGGTTGGTTCTGAAATCTCTTGGATGAAGTGCGTGTGTCTCTGTGTGTCCTCAGGCAACTAACTTCTTGTTTTGAAGCCTCGGCAGAGGGAAGGTCTGTGTTTCCAGTAATGAGCACCGTCATAGCTCCAAATGAGTCCCTTGCGTAACTGACAGATGGGTGCAAACCAGAGCTTGATTCAGCCTTGAAAACAAATAATAAGCCTAAAAAAAACCCTTAAATCCTCAAAAGTCCCAGCCATTTCAAACTTAAAATAAAGTGCTGATTAACCACAAGCCTACTCATATATAAAATCTGTGTGACAGCTGCAGCAGAACTTTATTTTCCTAGTAGAGTCATTCCTTTGCCTCAGCCGAATTCCCTTACCAATGGAGATTAACCTTCTGTGGACAGTGTAAGCGTTTCACTATTACCTCTGTCGGCAGCTTGTGAGATAGCATAAACTTGCTTAATCCGAGTTCACAACTGAACCGAGCCCATAGATCCAGACTCTTCTAAACTTGAGGGGTGCAGGGAAATGAATCACATGCAAATGCAGATTTTTCTGGCTTGTGGGTACCACTAAAGATTACTGGGGACACAATCTTGCCTTTGTTTATGGAAATAATATTTATATTCAATTTTGAGCCTGTTCTGCTGTTGCGTAACTCCCCAGGTTTCCGTGGGGCTCCACCAGCTGGAAATTTGGCATGTTTCATCTTATAGTGTCTTGGTTTTAATTCTCTTCTGTATGAGTGAGAGCAGTTGGAGGGGGGCATCAGAAAATTTGGGGCACATGGGCTCTATTCCCAGCAGCACGGTGGGAGTAGGTGTGTGTCTGGGCACTACTCAGCACTTTCTCTGTAAAATTGGCCCACGTTACTTTAGTCAGGATGTGGAGAGGAGCAAGGTGGAAAAGTAGTAGTTATAACCATGATATGCTGAGATAGTTGCCTCACTTTCTTCAGATGGGTGCACAAGTAGATTTGTGAATGGCGCCGAATGTGCACTAAAGTTGTGTAGCCCCTTGCTTGATAAAGGTTTCTGTAGATAAAGTGGCACTGCCACATAGTTTTGTGCTCATGCCTCCAGCTTTTTATCATGCTTGTTCCCTTACCATCTGATATCACCTAGGACCTTCTCTAAGAGACCTTCTTCCATTTATTTCAGCTCTACTTGGGACAATAGAGATCTGGCTATGACAAAGACCTAGAATGAAAACATTCTCAGCTCACTGGGGATGTTTTTAGCTTCTCCTCCCCGTGTCTCTTAAAAACAGAGAGCCAAGAACAACACTGAGTCACTCCAGGCTTGCTCTTCCCCAAAGCACAAGCATGTTCCCCACCCATATCCAGAGATGTATTGCTGCAAAGAGCTGCAGGAAGGGCTGCATGCTGGATGCTGAGCCCAATCCTGATGATCCTTGCATGTGGTTTTTGTAGCCGCATGTTGTTTTTAGCTGTGCAGGTGCTCCATCATGCATTGCAGAGGGGATGGATGGAATGGGAAGGTGCTGTTAAGATCTCATATTTAAATTGACTTGGCTCATTTTTGCCTGGGCTGAGGAGTGTTCATATGAGCAGCCTGGCTGGGTAGATGTTAACAAGCAGCTGTGGGATGTTCAGAGCTGCATTGAAGTGCCTTGCTGAGCAGAACTGGGCTGTTTGCCGTTTGCCTTCCCGTAGGCATGGGCTTAGAGGAAAACTGAAAGACACCTTCCTGTCAGTGAAAGCACAAGTTGTTCACTACAGAAATCTGAAGGTTCTATGGACTCCTTTTCCTTCTCTCAGAATACTTACAAAGTGGACTAAAAGGGCATGGTAGAAATGTCTCATTATCCGGTTCATGTGTGTGATGTGGGAATAGATATGGGCTTAAAATGGATCGAGGAGAAGGAGCAAGTTGGATCACAACCCAGCTGCCATGCAGACAGCTTGGCTGTGCTGCCCTGCCAGGGGATGTTCACTGCTGAGAAAGGGCCGTGTTTGTGCCTATCCCTAAGTACTCAGGGGGCACCCCAGCTGCCCCCATGCCCGTTAAAGTCCCGCAGCTACTACCAGCTGGAGTCTGTGCCTGGGTGATTTAGTTTGATTCAGTACTCAGTGGCACATGATTTATGAGCTGTGCTTTCTGATTTATGATCTGCATGGCTGGCAAAAAAAGCAGTATCAGGCACTTGGCTATTGTGCAAACAGAGATGACACATAATACCCAAAGAAGAACACAGGAAAGATAAAATTACACAGATTGTTGAAATACTCTTCTCAACTGTGTTGCTTATGTGGGTGAGTAAAATAAGAATAAGGGTTGTTGGATTTTGTGTGCAAGTTGGTTTAACTCCATTTTCCTCCTGCATTTGTGCTTCATTCTGCCAAACCAGCGATGCTGGACTCTCTAGTGTGATTTGCAATTCTGAATTTTGGACTTGACATAGAACTGTTCTTTGAGTTTCTGTCAACTGTTGGAATTGTTTTTTATTTTCCTTTCCCAAGCCCAAAATAAAATTTGCTTTTCTGACACACCACAAAACTGGTGCTTCTGACTTACGAGATATTTTATTACTTTCTTAACATTTTCCTGAATGTGTATTTGAAGCATTGCCTTTTTAATTCAATACATATTAAATCTCAACCATGAAGTACATGAGAGGAACTCAACTGAAGAGGGAAAGAATTGCATACTCGGGGTGTGTACTGTCCTGCGACAGCAGTGCAAATTCAAAATGATTTCACCAAAACTTGTGGTGTGATTAAGAATGGAATCCAACCTCTTTATTTTTGTCAAAGTGAATAGCAAGTGGTTATAATCAATATCCTCCTGGACAAAGTTCAATCACATTTGATCAGTGCCTTTGTTGCTGAACGGTGTGGCAATCACTGTTCTTTGTTTAATCTTCTGTTTGAGTAATAATTTCCTCTTTCTTTATTTCTAAGTAGGGATTTCTGCTGAAACAAGGCACTTTATTTTTTTTCCTTTCCCCAATGGCATTACTCAGCTGTTAAAGTGAAGTGCTTTCCCTTAAATACCAGAATGTGCATCTATATGCAAGTGAGAATTAACTTGGAAGTATGTTTTCTGAGGTGATGAAGTATGTAGAGAACAGTTAGTGAGCCACCTCTGGTGTACTGAGACGAGTCACAAACTGTGATCACCAGGAGCTCAAAACCAACAGTCTTTCTTCTGGGGACGGTGCACTTGTGGCCTGGTAGGAGGAAGGGTCAACATTTGAGAATGCTTTACAGGGCTGAAAGTAAGGAGAAGCAAACACTTAAAACTGGTCTAGAAAGATATTTAGGGTGGTGGATTGAGGAGTTAATAAAACAGGAGGAGTGTCAGAAGACCTAGTACATACAAAGGTCTGAGGTGCAAGCAAGGATATAAGATATTGAGGCCCAAATTCTTCAAAAGATCCAGTTCATCTTAACTTTAAGGAAGGCTAAATACTTAAGTATCCTTGGAGTGGTGAGCAGACCTGGCACAATATTCCCTAGGGCTGGGTGGAGTTGGATTACAGTGCCCAAACAGGGTCAGATTCTTCTTCCAATGAGAAAGATATGAGGAATACATAAAGTTGGGGCAGAAGTAGAAAATTTGGGGCTGAGGGCACTAACTCTTTTTCTACAAGAAGCTATCCTCTCATTATCTGCTGTTAGTGCCTGCTGCTCTGGATGCTTTATGCCCTCCCTCAGCAGTTGCTACTGTGGATTTTTAGGGCTGTAATGCAGGGAAAACAATTGCTTGGACTTTAAAGGTTTTACCATGCCCGGCGTGTTGTCCTTGCAATTATACCTGGCTTCCTATCCTAAGATCACACAAACATTTCTTGCAGGACTGCCCTTAAGTTCCAGGGAACCTTGCTGACTATGAGAGCAAGGTCATTTTCTTCCCCACCACACATGAAAACCAAAAACGGTGCAAGTGAAGGCCATCGAATAGAGTCGGCCCTTAACAATAAAGATGAAAACCCATGTACTTATTCTCTGTGCTAACATATGGTGTCACCGAGATGTACAATGTAGCCTGAACCAAACCACAGAAATGCACACAAATTGGAAGAAAAAGTCATTTTGATATGAGAAATTCTGCTGTGTCAAGGATGCTTTGCCGTTGCCCACAAAGCAGCAGTAAAGAGTGTAATTCAGTGACCCCTTACCACAGATGTTACCCCTTGCCCACTGTGTTAAAGATGGCAGTGGGCAGATGTGAAATGGCAGGAGAAGGGCTGGAGCAAGCCTGGGCGATGAGACCCAGACCCTGGTGAGATCCAAAAGGAGCAGGAACTGGAAGCTGCCACCTTGCAGGAACATGAATGGCTGATAGTAATGCATTGCCTCCATGAAAGGCTGAAACTTCCAGCACTTGGATGCTCTCTGCCAGCATGCCTGTATTGTCTATCAGCATCCCCACACTCTAATTTTGGAAGGAAGACTGAGTTTTTTTCATGCTGCCCATGAAAGGTCACTGACCTGAGGTTATAGTCTCTGCTGTGTCATTAGCTGGCATTTGGCTGGTGACATTCGTTCTCTGTGGGGATACTAAGGGCATAGTTAAGAAAAGTGAAGTGTAAGGGGATCATATACAGGCAGCTCAAATTTTCTGTTTGCCTCGCTCTTCAGCAAAAGATTAGTTATTAGTGAACTAAACAAAAACCCAGCCCCCTTCACCCCTTCTCACTATTTCTCAGTTGGTAGGTGAAAACTGAACTTTTTCCCAGGTTTGAATAAAACCCTAAACCTGGAGTGAATGTTCTAAGCCATGTGATCTCTGGAACGTGAAAGAGAATTAACTCTTCAGGAACTAGCACTTCTTTCCCACAGGCTTCCAGCCCCCCTGGGTATATTGAGAACAGCGTATACTGTAACTAAGATCTGTGGCGACAGTATTTTAGACTTGTACAATCATCTTGCCAGAGGCAAAGGATATTCTGGGAAAGCAGCCAGGAGAAACTTACAATAAGCAGGGCAAGTGGTATAAATGCAAGAATAGGGTGGGATGCTTGGATGTGGAAACAGTTGGCCTGGGACTGTGTTGAAACTGCATGGCAGCCTCAGAAAAGGAGGCTTGAATGAAGGCATTTATAAATGCTAGGGCTTTGTATAAACTCATCCTATTAATATTAAGTAGCTTGAGGGGGGGAAAAAAAAAAAAAGGTAAACGTATTACTCTTGAGCCATAAAGACAGTTGGATCAACAGTTGGGTACATACATCATCAGTTTCCAAGTAAAAAGGATCTGGCTTGCTTTGGTATTGCTCACATGACAGAGAAAAGCAAGCCAAAGCGCTATAAAGCAAACGAGGAAGGAACACGCATACCAAAGCAGCCAGGATGTTCAATCTGCTTATTAGTGTTCCTTTATTTCTGCTTTCTGGGCTAGAATAGAATGGAAGAGGCAGAACGTCTGGCTCTGGTCAAGTGCCCTATCTTTATTGAACTTAAGCTGTATTATTTTTTTCACATATCTACAGTAGATAAAGCTCCAGTGTGGATGAGCTGATCTTAGATGTAAGCATGTAAGTGCATCAAGCAGGAAGTGACTGCAGTAAGAAAAAGTCAGAAGAGAAATAGGTTTAGTTGTTTTAATATGTGTAAGCATGGATGTTGGAGGGAGGATGCACCTCTCCTAAACAGGATGCCAAGGGATATATTTACTTATAGAAAACAAGGCACACACAGAGGAATTTGTTCTGCAAAGTCTTCTGGTGGAGAAAGCAGCTGAGGGAGAAAGTCCAAGGTAATAGGAAAGAGATGAAAACAACTTCATGTAATCTGTGCATTCCAGTCATAACATACCCAAAAGGAAAAAAATTGCTATAAAAAAAGAAAAAGAAGGTATTTGGTGAAATAAGGCCTTATGCGTTTCTTCAAAACCACCAAACACCTTCAACTCCAGTTCCTTCTCATGCCAAGTATGTTGAGGTAACCACATTGTGCTGCTTGAAAGCAAGGTTTCTTATTTGAGAACTGTATGCTGCTGAGGCTTCATGTCTGCTCAAGCCCAGTGTTGAGTAGAGGCCCTTCTGCACAGAGCTCAAGGTAGGGCAGGGAACATTCTGTAGCACAGGGAAGAGTCCCCAGATCAGGCAAAGCACAGCTTGAGTTTGTATACTTAGCACTCCACCCAGTGTGGCCTCTTGGCTTTGCATCCAACTAGTTAAATGACTCTAAAGTGTCAATGGTAAGCTCACCTTCCCACACAAGGGAAAATTATTCCTGTTCCCACCTTCATCGATATCCCTTCTGGCTTCTCCCTTCCATAGTGACATGCACCTGGAGAATTACCCATCTCATGGTCACACCACCACCTTTGCCAAAGACAAAAGCCACAAAGAAATGACAATGCTAACTCCTGCTTAAGCAGCTCTCTGGGTTATTGTTGGCAATATGCTGGATCTGGCTGTGCCTGCAAGCGCCTGACTACAGAGTGATCTCTGTTTGTTTTCTCTGCTATTGTATTTGCTGCTGGTGGTGCCAGATCCTAAATGGACAGCCAGTGCCCAGGGCTGGATTGTCAAGGGGCTGCAGCCCCCTCCATGGTTGCTGCTGCTCAGATGTAACGCTGGTGAAGAGTGTTCTTCTTTTCATGTGTACTAGGCTAATGAAGTAAGCATGCTGATTTGGCAGGGATTTAGGAGCTGAAGGAACCCAGGTGTTGCTTGTCTTCTCTGCCCCAGTTCCTCTGGGAGAACGGTGGTATGCAAGAAATGCATAAAACCATTCTAAAAAGAGTGCTCTGTGCCGACTTATTGAAACAAGCAAGGTGTAAATGAACAATAAGGAAAGAGGGAAGAAACAGCACCTGTCTAACTACCTACATTCTCTTATCCTTCTAGGGATCTGTCTTTCTCCTGCTCCTTAGTCTGAGTTGATTGTGAAGTTGAATCACAATATGCTGTGGAAAAGACATTATCGCATTTTGTCCTTAAGAGGAAGAGATGGTTGCAGGAACTTTCTTATGAAGAACCTGTTCTAAAGTAGCATAGGAGAATGAGACCAGCTTCCCTGTCTTTGGAGCCTAATCAGAAGTGAGTGTATGAAATCTATGAACCTTCAGGGTTGTACTATCATGGGAGTATGGGTCATCCTTTAAAAGCATCCCTTTCTATTGCTTTACTCTAAATGTCTCTCAAAGTAGAGGGCGGTCTGTGTCTACTCATCCATGCTGTGTAACTTTTCCAAGTGTTTGTGAATTGGAAATGGTGTAGCCTGGAACATTGGTTTCAGCTGGTGAAGAGATTCTTTCCCAATCTCTGTCCTTCCAGCCTTGCCGTGCAGCTGATGTCTAACGTAGGTTAACAATCTCTCCTTTTGGTAGTGCAGACAGATGCAAGATAAATGTCTTAACATTTCTGTTATTTCCTTTGCTTCTGACTCTGGTTCTACTTGTTCATTCTTTAGTGGACAGATCACTTCCTTCAACAGTTGTCTATTATATACAGTACATACCAATGTAAGAAGAATGTTTAAGCATTCAAGATGTTCTGTAGCTGCCCATGCAGCCTCTGACAGGCTGGATTAATTTTTCCCCACTTGTTTTTCATTTTTTTGCATATAGTGTCTGTTTGTGCATGTGGAAATGCTTGGGGATGGGTGAAGGGAATTATCATCTCCTTTTTGTTGCACATGAAGGAGAAACAGCCATGAGACTTAATCTGGATAAAAAAAATAAAAGTGAAAACACTAGAACTACGTCCTCTACTCATGATACATATCAGGTTCCTCTTTGTTTTGACCCACATTACATCTTTGCTTGGTAATAGGAAGTAGGTCATCAAAATAACAGCAGATGCAATTGGGGCACTTTTGAAATCCTCTAAATTTCCTAAATCCTTCTCAGCTGGGCAAAGCAGATATGTCAGTGATGATACCAGAACATATGGTTTCTCCTGCAAATAAATGAAAAGAATGCTTCTGCTCCTTTTATTTAATCTGTTAGTCAGCTTTGATATGTCAACTACAAAGGGCTCACGAGGACACTGTGATAAGAATGAATGGAGTGGTGTTTGGGAATTCATTGTTCTTGGGGAGCTCTTGAAGGCAACTTCTCTGCCTAGCCCACGGACTCCTCTAAGGCGTTACTGAGAGACAGTTTGAGTTGCTTAGCATGGATACAAGCTCAGCAGAAGAGTGCATAAAACCCTTAAACCCTATTAGACAAACACAACCAGTGCAGTGGAAGGATAACCCTGGTATCTTTCCAGCGCCTAACTAATGGTAAACTGGGTCGTGCTTCAGGTAGATGAAGTTGAGACAATCTGGTGGACTTGGAAAAGGCATGCAGAACACAGACAGGTCATCCGATTCGTCTCTGGACAAAAGGAGTACACTGCTCATTTAAGTCTGGATTTCAATTGCTTTCAGGAGGCCTTAACAGCTGGATTTTGGCATCTAGGTCAGATTTTTCATCTCTGCTGGGGATCTCCTTTTCTTACCCGTGTCTCTGTTTTAATTAAGACTTTGAATAGGAAGTGATGCAAAGCACGTGCAAGCAACAAAACCTTAAAAGCCGTTCTGACTTCAGAGCTCTCCAGGAGTATTTCCAGTCTAAACTTAAAAGTACTTTAGGATCTTTTTCTCCTTCTTGCACTTCTAGTATAACTGTAATCACCCATGCTGTGAAAACTTGCATACAACCTCCCATACAGTATTTTTAACCTAGGTTTCTGAGGCAATATGACATAGGGACTTGGCTTTGTCTGCTGGGTAGAGAGATAGTAATTTGCTGTCTTTCTACTTGCTTCAGAGAAAACCAAACAGCTGTGGGGAAGAGAAAGGAAAGTCCGTGACACTTCTGAAAACGTGTCTGATAAATTGCATGGCTGATAAGATACGAGAGACAGCAGAGAAGCAACATGTCATAAATGACTTTTAAGGGGCACCAAGTGATACACAATCAGGAATTAGTACTATAAAAAGCGATGTATAGCTTGTTCCAGAGGTCATGGAAGCACTTCTCAGAGTCTTGAAAATGTTTGCTCTCTTGGGTAGCCTAGGCTTAGGGTTGGCTGCCTGCTGCAAAGGTTGCTTTTTATCACAGGTGCTCTGTTAGGCTGAATGTTGGGTAAAGCATTGGAAGACAGAGACTGAAAGACAACTTAAGGTAGTTAGTTAAAGAGGTTTTGTGTTCTATAAGTAGCGTTTCATTATGACTTGGATGGATTGCTGTGTAGTATGAATACTCCTTAGGATATTTTTGATTTGCCTTTTTTTTTTTTAACCTCTAGCTGCTAATCCATAGATCCTTGGAGGAGTACATAACAAGCTGGAAAAAACATCAGAATTAAACAAGAAAAGAAAACTAAAAAAGTTGCATGAGCCCTTGATATATAATATAATAATATTTCAGTTGCAATACCAATGATTTATTTACCATGAAGACATTCTGTACTGATAATAAAAGCATGTTTCCTCTTGGAACAACACATTGCTGTTTGCAGGTCAAATCCATTCATTCTGGAATTAGTTCTTCTTGCCCCTGTGTCTCAGGTGTGAGCATCGCTAGGTGCCAAATGCAATCCATACAAATTCTGCTCTTGATCACACTGGTATCAGCTTTGTCCAGAGAAGGATTTGGCTTTTAGATCTTGTGTCACATTCTAAGAGAAATAGTATTGACTCACATTATTTCAAAATCATTGTTTATAGCCAGCAGGTTTTAAATTAAAACAGCCAGGTGCATTTTCCTTCTATTTTCATTGCTGTATAAGCCATGGAAAAGGTTTCTGTTTGCAGACCTGCTTTTTTTCCCCCCCCCCAAGATTATTACATTTCATGTGTTCTAGTTCATCCCAAGATCATGCTATTGTTCTCTTCAAAGCTTCCTAGGCCCTTTATCTCTCTCTGTTGTCTCCATTTGGCCTCAGGATAGGTCAGCTGGAAATTGCACTGCTGGAAAGTATTCTGGTCTTGAGAATAGAAAAATAGGAGGGAGGAGAGCCTCCAGATAGTGTCAGCTCTTCATTCAGAGCGTACAACTAAGGAAACCCTTAAAGGCTGTGTTACTAAATCCTTTATCTCCTCAAGGCTAGCAGAATACACCAGGCATCAGACACCACATTCAACAAGAGCTCCTGTTCTCTTGTTTAGAAAGTGAGGCTTTTCACATCATATTTCCATGCTGCTCATGTTTTCTCCTTTGTCTTTAACTATCCACCAGGGGCCACTATATTGGATATGACAGTTCAAAATGTGTATTCAAGGCTCAGTGACACACAGCTAACGCTGCAGACACAAAGGAACAGTTATGGCAACTGAACCGTGTGAGCTGCTGTAGTGTTGCAGATCCATCAGTCTTTCCATTGTGACTCCTCCTCATTCCCGGAGGATTTAAAGGCGCGTTTTTGAGAGGACTCCAGTAACTAAAATAAAGATGTATTTGTCTCCACAGAAATGTTGCAGCCACATATGTGGCTATTTGGAAAAAGCAACAACAACAAAAAAAAATTAAGCCCCATCACACATGCTGTAGTGGCTTTATAGATGGATTTCCAAACTCCTGTCTTAAAATACGTGACTTTTACTGTTTCTAACCAATGTATGGGACACATTAAAGTGTTTCAAGCAAGGGCATGTACTCCTTATGATTGCTTTCTGAAGTCTGGCTGCTTTCTGAATAAGTACGTTATACAGCCTTTGATTGTTCATTTTTCTCTCTCTTTAGATCTTGTAAGATATCTGCTCTGTTCAAGGCACAAGGTGGTTATACTGTGGGGCAGAATTTGTTGGACAGAGAGGCGTGAGCATGTTGTGAGCTGGAACAAGGCCAAGGAATAAAGATGATACAAGAGGGTGCCCCTATGAAGACAGCTGAATAACAAACTGCTGTGCTGGAGCCTATGGCAGCCTTTACCCCTAAAAATCTTCCTTTGTCATTAGAGAAGTTATTCAAGCCAAATATGTTGTGGATGGCCACCAATGGTGTGTTCTTCACTTTTTGAGTTGGTTAGTTCAAGGCGCTGCTTTGGGGCATTTACAGCCCCAAAGACCAGAGGAACTGTAATTTTTATATAGCAATTTGGACACTCCATCCAGAAGATCTTTGGCTGGAAGTTGAGCGAGCTGTGCCCACATCCTGAGCTGGCTTGATGATGCATTGCCCTGTTGCAACAGGACTGAGCCTGTGCTAATAAACCCTGCCTCTCAGCAGAGGCTGTGGCTTGTTAGCAGATAAATTTCACTTTTCAGGGAACGAAGGGGCCCTATGAAAAGGACATCAGCTGTGCACAAATGCTTAAACTTTCTTTCTGACTGATGTGGTCAAGGGAGAAAGGACATGGGCTCACTTCTGCGATTCTTGAGTGGCTCCCTGTCAAAGGAAACTCTTGGTGGGGGAAGTTCTAAAAATGTTGAGTGCCCAAAAGGTGCAGGATTATAGCCATTCCCTACAGAGAGGCCTCCTGAGAAAAGGGGTCATGGGACCACATGATAGCAAACCAATTTCTTTCGTGTGTACACAGGTGACCAAGTCTAATTCGCACAAACAACTTTGCCACCTCAGCATAACATTGTTTTGGGTTTTGTAATTAAAAACCCTCCCACCTACTTATTGGTGAACACAACAAAAGCTCATGTTTTCCACGTTCAGTACATGTTTGAAGGCAGTGCCCACAGGGACTGATCAAGTGCCTGTTCCCAGCACTGCTCACTGGCAACTGTAAAGGGGGTAGTCTGAAGTATATGGGATGAACATGCCCTCTTGAGTCTGGAAGCCTGAGGAGGAGAGCTGGGGATTGCTAGAGCTAAGGGACATTTCCCATTGATTTTGCATCAGAGACCTGTGATTTGGGAGACTGAAATTTAAGGTTCACACTGTGGTGCTGGGTTTGTATAGTTAAATCTTGTTTTTAATAAAACCTCTCATATATATATATATATATATATATATACTTGGCCTTCATCTTTATTTAGGTACTGGTCTCCAAGAAACACCATAGTTATGTGTTGACTGGGAACTCTTGGTCCCACAGCTGCAAGCTCCTCTTACCTAGGGGGAAAAAGGATGCTTTATTAGCTCTTTTAACTATGTTTGTTATGCCCAGGCTGCCAAGAAATGTACTAGTGAGGGAGGCCTACTACACACTCCCTGGTTGGAGCCCCAGGCTGCAATCTCTTGTTACATCATCCACAAACATGAAGCATGTGCCTCTCCCATGCAAGTCGTCATGTGTAGCTTTGTTCATGCACCCCTCTCATATGACTCTGCACTCAGGGCTGATACCAGTGTCAGGGGGAGGAAATACAGGGAAAAGTGCATTGGCAGGACTCATCTGGACTGCCCAGGGTGCAGCAGAGCTTTGAGCTGCAGACTAAAATGTCTCTGCATCCAATAGTAAAGGGAAAATGTAAAATGTTATCCCGCATCTTCCTGTTCATGGACTTTCATGAAGTTGGCACAGTCTTCAGGATAATTCCAAATTTTTAGTCCAGTCATTAAACCAGAAAGGAATGAAGGAGCATAACAGAACACTTAGGCAGATATTCAACATCTGCTCTGCTCTTCTACAAACCCTTTCCAGGGCAAGGTTTGATTTATGATCTGTGCAAAAGTCCTCATCTGAATCCTAATTAAGCATTTAAGCAGTGCTGTACTTATTTGTTTGTAGCCCTTTCTAGGAAGGATCGGTCACATTTAGCCTCCAATAGTCTGTCTTTGTTAGTGAAGTACTCAAGTCATCTGGATTTCAGCTGTTGCTCTCTTTTTTTTGACTAATTGTTGGAGACATAGCTATCTCCAGAAATACCGAATGTATTGCCTGTACAGAGAGCTCATTGTACTGCCCAATCAAAGAGAAACCACTATCATGCGAAAGAAAATATGGGCTGGGGTAAGCCATGAATCTGGTATATGCTGGTGTTTGCAAACTTGCTCTTGTTTTTCAGGAGCAGATGCAGACCTTAAGTCAGCTAATGATGAGTTAGGGTCAACTCACTAACGCGTTTTGAAATATGATAATCGGAAGGATAGTATGATTTGGTTTGTGACAAAGAGTACATATATTCTTTTATCAAGTTTTTTGGTTGGTTGGTTTGGGGTTTATTTTGGTGGGGTTGTCCTCTCTAAGTAGGTATTGTGCATCTATGAGTTTGTAACTGATTACTGTGTACTTACAGGGTCAAAAGAAATCAGGAAGGAAATGTAAAACAATAAATGAGATGAGCAGCATCATTGCTTGTGTACAGTAACTGGGTTAAACAGTTGGGAAGGAGAAACTCCTTAGCTTCAGAACTGATAAAATCGGTTCGCCTAAATTGAAAAGCAAGAAATGTAGCACTGAACTGTTTTATAACCTAGCCTAGAGAAGGAAAGTGCAGCAGTGAGTCCAGCTCTCAGTTGGGCTGACAGACTGATATAGACTCACAAAATCACCAGGAACACATGTGCTCCCACACCCTCAGAGTGCAAGCAAGGCAGGCTGGAGGTGGTGTTCATGGTGCAAGGGGGAGATTGTGAGAGGTGAAAGATTAAAACCAGAATATTAGAGGTTTCACTGTTTTCACTTACTGATCTGAGTGCTCTGTACCGCTGGGAGAAAGTATAAATGCTTCTGTCAAGGGAGAAGCCTGATTTTTGAGACAACTTATTCTTCCTGTGTGTCAAAAAGCTGGAGGGCTTATGGCTACCATGCCTGTGGGTTTATGGTGCTCAGGTGTTCAAGAAAGGTGGATGGAGCAGCTCCCAGGGCCCTCTCTAACAGCAAGTTGCTGAAAGTTTGACAAGTTGTCTAGGAGGGTCACATGAAGGAGTCTAAAATAGGTCTGAGGCACTGTTCAGTAGTCTTGAACAACCTCTGGCAAGCGTGCAGAGAAGGAAGCTCCTATGATAGGTATGGTCACCAAAGGTGACAGTGAGGTGGCTGTGTCAGTGTGGTTGAGTAGGAATTAAACATAGAGCAAGAAGCGAGTTTTGACTTCATTGAGGAAAAAATCTCATCCTATACAGCAGTGAAACTTGGTGGATATGGAAGGTGCAACGTGAGCATTAGGAGTTTCATCATGGGGCTCTGAGCTGCGTATCTGCTGGTGTGTTGCTGCTTTCATGTGGAATAGGTTCTCTTTTGGGGTTCCTTCAGTGAATTAATGGCATTCAGAACCAAGTCTGCAAAAAAGCTATAGCAAACAGAAAATATCTGTTGAGACTCTTCCTAGAATGTCCCTAAACAAAAGATAATTCCCTGGAGGGAAATGTTTTAATGTCCCTTTCCTCGGAAATCATCAGATTTCAGTCACTTCTGAAAACCCAGAATTGTAATAAAATGATTCTGTCCAAAAGATACTTGGGTTGTTTTTCACCCTACTCAATGAGATCCATATTCCGTGGCACTGACTGTATGTGAATAGTTTGAAGATAAATGAATGTCATGTCATGAATGTGTTTTTACTTTGTCATGGTGAAACACCAGCCAGTTAAATTCTGAAGCAAGGGATTTTTTAATTTATTTCTGTACTAAAAAAAAAAATTAAGAGATCTGTCAGTGCTATGGAAATAATGGCATTTTTAACCCTGCTCTGGTTCTTACTATAGTAGTCTGATGTGGGAAAAAAAAATTAGGGGCAGAACTTCACTATTATTTCCAGTTGAGACTTTCAAGAGTCTAAGCTTCTCTCAGTTTATTCATAACTTAGCAACAACTTGGATTCATTTAAAAAAATGCTTGGGGAAAAAAGTATGAATATTTATTTAGATGAGATGTTACGGTGTGTGCAGATGTGTATGTGTGAATGTTTAATTTCTAATTTGTACGTACTCCCCCAGTCACCAGAACAATGCTCCTTACTAGTGTACTGAAGGTCCACTTTACAAGATGTCTGGAAGATAGAGAGGAAATGGAGAGCAGAGGTAGAACCCCATTCAGAGCCAGATAAATATCACTGTAAAATATGCTTTGAGTCACATGATTGCTGTGGGCACTGCAGAGGCAGAGAGCCTGGATGGAGAGTGTTGAAAGAGATGGCTTTGTTCGAGAGTGCTGATATGTGGGAAACATTAGATTAAAGACAAACAACAGAACAAAACCACTTGAGAAATGTCTGCTGAACAAGGAAGAAAGAGTCCCCAAGGCTGTGAGCTTGTTCTCAGTTCTTGTCTCAAGCTGTGATGGGCATCCATGTAACTTGCTGAGATGAGTTGCGTGACTGGCAGTAGCAGCAGCTGCGCTGGGAGTTGGAAGGAGGCTGAAAAAACAATAGCTGCTACCATTTCATATGACAAAGACTGATATGGGCTTGGGAATGTGGTGTTGCCCCCTCAAGGTTCCCTCTCCTCATACTTCACCTGACCCAGTTTCCATTTTGCTCTACACTGCGGCATAGAGAGGAAGAGTAAAGAGGAAGAGGAGTCTTTGTCTCTCCTCTCTGAGCTCCAGGATATGTTCAAGGGCTTTGTAGAATCAAGGCTTTGAAGCAACTTTTAGGTTCAGCTCCAATAGACCTACCTACTGTACCTTTTTCCTTTATCCATGGTAGATTGCTGTGGAACATGAGTTCTGTGAACTCCTGTTAGGCATGATGGCCAGTGGTTCTGACATCTTAATCCGAAGGTGCAAGAATATAAAATAGAGGCAATTCAAAACAGTAAGATTAAATACCCTGTTCCTTTCTGTAAAGTGGAACTCTTATATATCAGGCTTTCCTATTCCACGTTGCTCTTACAGATCCAGCCTTGCTAAGGCACCCACAGGATGAGGACAGTTGCCTGCCCTTGGTTCAGTTCAGCTCTACGTAGAAATCCCACGTGAGGTGGCTTATTGTTCTCTAACCTAAAACTCTCATGAATACTCAGAGTGACCACTTAATCAGAGGCTCCTTTGTGGTTTCAAAGGATTGTCTTCCAGATTTAGCATGTTTCCAAATCGTTTCCTACTCTTCTGTTCTTGGTGCCGGATCATCTGCCAGCTTTGTCAGCCAGGATGAAATGTGGATAGTGGACTCCAGGCATTTTCATCCAAAACTTTCAGATAATTACAAAGTAATAAGTAGATGATTTTCACTGTCCTTGGAGAGTTAAGTTTTTACAGTTGCTGGCCAGGCTTTTTGACGCAACGAATTCAGAAAAGAAAAACAAGTTTCCTCATGCTGAGGAAGGAAAATTTCTCGCTAGTTTATGATAGCTAACCAGTCTTGAATAAGAACAGTGTCTGACAAGCATTCAGATATAGCAGTCGCGTACAAGCTACATGTTGTTCAGTTTGAAACACTACAAATCAGGACTCTGAAGAAACTGCTCACAGCTGCCCAGATTGCATTCGGCAGCAATAGTGGAAGATGAGGAGGTAATTTAATGGCAAACCCCTTTCTTAGCAGCTTGAGGGCTCCCTTTTGAATTGGATCCTGGAAATAGTTATTCTAGTCCTGGTAAGGCTTAAAAATACACCAAAATATAAGGCAATGAAAAAGAGGTGATTGAATTGAACACAAATCTTAGATCCAAGCTCCCTGAATTTGGGAATTGTTTGGATCTGGTTTAAAACTGTGTGTTTTGAATCCATTGCCGAAGGAAAAATACAAAATAAAAATGGTCCTAACAGTCACTAGTTACTTGTAACAGACAGCAAGCCTGTTTTTTAAATGTCTGAGTTCTCACTGAGAAACCGTAGCTTTATGTGAATTATCCAAGTTATTCAGAGAGTTTTCGGTACTTTGCATTGACCTTTGAAGCAACATATACTAATTTACCTAGTGCCATGATAGTTCTACTTTCTAATATGTACTTTAATAGTCATTTTTTTTAATGCTTAGCTTTTATGCCCGAGTTATGAACTGAAAATGTTAAATCCATGAAGGAACAGGAGAGAATTCTGCAGTGGTCTGCTAGCGTGGCATCACTTAGTTGAGTACTGATCGAAGGTGGGCTAAGGACTTGGTTCAAAGTCCCTTTACAAGGCTTTTAAACAACTTCAAAGGACTTTAGTTTAGTCCTTTTATTTTTCCTCACCCCTGGTGAACTATCTGAAACTAGAAAGCCATAAACAGGGTAAGATGGACTGCTGGACACAAATGGGCCTTAAAGAAAATGAGGGTGTGTATGTAAATGAGCAGGGTGCTCTTGACAGCCTCTTGTGAAGATTTCTTTCTTTTCCTGTTTGAGGAATCAGATGTTTGATAGCCCCGAGTGAAAGAAAACCAGAAGAAAGTACAGCCAGCGCAGGCTACCAACAAAGCTGTCAACCTGCTAGTGCAGAGGTGCCCCTGTTCTGTCATTCTGGTTTATGAGATGGGGTTTCCCTGCTCCATTCGAGTAAGCATGCAAGAGGGAAATGAAACTGCTGCTCTGATTTCATGCTGAATATGAAGCGTTTCTCTTATGTGGTAATACCTTGGTAATCTCATCTATCCCATTGCAAAACTACTGCTCTACCTGGCTGGAAGGAAACTGGAACCAGGAAGGAGCTCCCATGGCTGTTGTCATGCAGATTCTCTAGTGGTGTCCAAGTGAGTACTCCTGGAAGACCAAGAACAGGGCAAACATACATGATATTCTGTCTAAAGCATTCAATATTAAACTATTTTTCACCGAGAACGTCTCATGAGTCTTCTGTGGAGAGTCTAATTAGTAACCCACAATGAATCTTTTTCCCAAGTAAATAATTTCCCTTGAGCCTGTGTAAATTTTTTCTATCCAAAACATGCTTTGGCAGGGAATCACACAAGTTATTGACCTATTGTGTGAGAGGCCACATCCCTCCCATGCTAAATTGCAGTCTATCTTCTTCAGAGATAACGGGCATCTCTGTTATGTCAGATTTTGAGTTGTATTTTGGGAGGTATGGTTAGGGAAGCAGTCTAATCGCTTCCTCACAGAGTTCACTTTTACAGATGAAGGAAAGATGTAATACCGCTTCACATCCAAAAGCACTCTCAGTTCAGGGGTCTTACACCAATGGGACACATGCAGCTTGTATGAAAAGTGGGTTTGTTAAACATGATGGATGATCTGGAGAGTGAAATAAATTGAAAGGGATGGATTCTGGCAATACAAAAAGTTTGCATCAGGTTTTTGATTGCTTTCCTTGTGTTTTCCAACTCTTTCTCCATTTCTGTTCACAAACCTCCTTAAAAATGAAATCATAAATTTTCCAGTTGCCACAGCCAATAACAGATATGTGCAATGGCACTGAAGACTGGACCCAGATCTACTGGTAGATAATTAAAGGCTAATAAGAAAGTGACTTTTACCAACCTTGGCAGCGGCTTCATTTCATAATTGCTGGTTGGAGCTGCTGACACAGCAGAGCCTGGAAAATAATAAGCCATGTGTCCTCTTACCAGGAAGGAGTGGTCCTATTTTTATAGTGCATTTTAAGTGGCCAATTCTAATTTCTTACAAGGCTTAGGAGGAAGACTAGAATATGAATAATTGAGAGTGGAAAAAACTAAAGCAAGGAGGAAGCAGTGTCTGAGAGAGACATAGCTGATGCATGCAAAGACTTACGTTGTGAAATTAAGCACAGGTAGATTTAAAGGAGAAATTTTGAAAAGTATTTTAAATTTGTGATCAGGTAGACAACAGAACTGTATGTCAAGGATGTAACTGTGGGCTTGCCAAAGAATTGTTCTGGAAGAAAAGATGAAACATTTAAAATGTGCTTCAGGTAGCAGCATAAAGAAGAGCACTGTGAGAAATGCTTCACCGCTCACCTGCATTCTCCTGATCTGTCTCACTATGGCTGAGGAGATACTTGCTGAAAGTAAAGGATTACATGTGGAATACTTTAAAGGGAATGCTATACCAAAGCACCTACAAGCTAACCTACCTTGCCACCTCATCTCATCCCATCCCATTTAGAGCTCAGTCAAAGAAAGGACTAGAATGTATTTGTTGTCACTAGCAATACTGGTAGAAGAGGAGGCGCACGTTGTTCAGTGGGGTATATACTCTCAGTGTTGGGTACTGACATGTTGTTATTATTGATGCTCATGATCTGTAGAAGGTGTCGTTTCCAGAGATACAAAGGTTCGCCCTTCTCTAAGCTCTCTAACTGCTCCAATAAGCACATTTAGGTTCATCCTGAACATTTTTCAAATTTTGAGCTGGATTCTCTTCTAATGTTAATTGTCAGTGTTCAACAAATTGGGAGGATTTACAGCAGCTGCAGATTTGATGTTTCTCCCTAGCAACTGCCTTGGGGTTCAATTCTGAGCTTGACAGATTGAGTGGTGACTCTTGTGCTCTTGGGCCCTTCTGTGAAGAGGTATTTTAAATTCTCCAATTTAACGTCTTCCCTGGAGCTACGCAAAAAACCAAAAGCTGACTATTGGCCAGGATGCTGACTAAAGCCATAGCACTTCTAACCCAGAAGGAAGGGGGCGGAGGGGGAAGGAAAAGAACAATCAAACCAGACTTCTGGTTAATGCAGAGAGAATAATTATGAGGGCCAAAAAAATGTGTACTAAAGCGTATTTGTACATAGAAACGTTTCCACCTGTGTGCTCAAGAGCACACAGATGTTCACGTCTACAAGCGTATGTGAAAATCAGAAAGGCTGCAGTTGACAGGTACCATGTGCAGATGTAAATAATGATGCACAGTGGAAAGCAGAGAAGGCCTTTTCAGTTAAAATATTTCTCTGGCCCAGATCATAGGATTCGCCAGCAAAGGACGTGGTGCCAAACCCAGTAAGATTCTTTAAGAATGTGACAACTGTACTCTTCAGTGACGTACACTCCTGTAAATCAGCAGTATCTGATTAAAAGGCAATGAAGTTACTACAGTATCAGCTCAACTGAAATAAGAGGATTAGAATATTTTTCAGTTTTCATGGGGATCTTATTTGCAAAGAAGATTCTGAAATAGATGATGCAAAGGACACTTTTGCAGTACAAGAAACGATGTGATTGCAGTTCCTTTATTATTATTTTTAAATACATCTTTTCTCATGTGAATGCATTTTTAATTCATTAGCCTCAGTCAGTGTTCAAGTACACTTTTATTATTAGAATGCATTTCAAAACTGTCTCGTATATAATTCTGTATGTGTTTGGTTTGAGTCAGCAGTTTACAGTTTGTACAGAAGTAACATTTGCAATACCAAGTCCTAGAGGAATTTTTTGAGACAACAAGGTTATTTCATACGAGCAGCTTAAAAAAAAAATCAAAAAAATTACAAACATCTGTATTTTCTCGAGGGAGACATAGATTATTGCTTACAATGGTGTGGGCTGGAATGTGCCTCTTTCAGCTGGATGAATCCATGTGCCCTTGCCAAGAAAATGTTACATTTCCCTTTTCCTCAGCTGCTGTATCCAGCCTTGGCACTGTGTCTACTTATTATATTTATTTCTTGCATTTGCTGGGTCCAGCTTTGGCATTTACCACATTTCTGTATTTGTTTCCCTACCCTTCTGTCTGACATCATTCCAGAGACATCAATGTAGGAAAAAAAACATGGCTTGGAGAGCCTAGTCAGGTATGATAGTAAAAATAAGAGCTTATGTAGGGAGAAAAATGACAGACAGCTGGCCAGTTCTGAGCAGGATTGTTGTGTAGGAGATTTGCCATTGTTTTTAATGAGATCAGGACTGGGCACTTGGCTGCAGCGAGAAGTGGACCCAAGCCATATTGTTTTTCATCACAACCTTCCCAGAAGTCGGGAGTGTTTAAATCTGACCACCCCTTGGTGAGAACACGCAACGCTTGGATGTGCATGAGTTTGGGTTGATTTTGAATGTGCCATGTAAGTGAGCTCTGGTGTTAACATTCCCAAGCAGAAGTTTGCAGAGGGATTGAGACAGTCTTTGGACTTTGAACAAGATGTGTAATGGTGCCATGTCCTTCTGCCTTCCTTTTTCCCAGCCGTGCCTGTCCCATGTAAGGGCCAGGGATAATGTAGTGTCTTTGTCACTCCAAAGCTGTAAATATCTAGCTGTTGTGCAAAAAAAATTGGTGCTCAATATGTTTTCAGGAAGACAATTCTCTGTTTGTGCTCATTTCTTGAACCCTGCTCCTGTACAGCTTGTACTCAAAGAAAAGAGTCAAGACACAAGGCTGTTCTGTTTGTCACTCCAGATTAAATGTTCTTTAATGCAGTAGTTATTCTTGATCTTAGTCCTTAATAATCTTGATTTGGTTTATTTAAATCAGTATGAAAAATCTGATAGGCTAGCAAATTGAATTTCTGAATTCTCTGATTAATTCTCTCTTATTTTTTAATAGAGAAAATGAAAAAAACCCAACACTGAGAATTGATACAAAGCATATAACACAGCCTCTTTGGATGGGAAGCGTGAATCTGTCACACATGCCTCACATATAAATCACTCTTGCACCACAGGGACATTAAGACTCTTAGTACAAATGTATGTGTTGGGAAATTGTTCTGCAAATGTTACATGTACGTGTGCAGTAGCTAATTTGCAAATGTGGAAAACTTGGCTTGTTTATATCCTCTCTGAAGTAACCCAGAGTGCCTGTTCCTTGTTGGGAAATGGGCTGTTTTGCCAAACGAAGTTGTATTTTTTTTTTAAAAAAGTTACCACTTAGGTGGTATTAAAGCACAAAATGTCCCAACCTGGTAATTTTTTTATTTAATTTGGAGTTTGTTTTTAGCACTCATGATTTAATGAGACATCTTTTTCTCTCTGAGGGTGGAGCAGGGGATTCTGTATGTGGGCAGATGGTCCAAGTCCTGGCACTGCTTCAGTCTGCACTGCTGGGCACAAGGGAGCATGTGTCATCTGCTGAGCACACAGGATAGAGGTCTCTGTTCGGTCTCTGGAGACTGACTTTTACCGGCCCAACTCAAAGAAACAAAGATTTCTGGCTTGAGTTATAGTGACAAATGACTTAAGCTCTAAAGTTCTCACTTTGATCCCTGATTCATTGGCCAAGCTGAATGTTTTACTAGTCTTTTCACCTAAGATTTATGTAGAATCGTCTGCTTCTATGCAGTTCAAATCTGCCTCTAACCTGAAGCCCTGAATGCTGAGGTTCATTTTGGTGTGTTGGTTTTTTTTTTCTCAAATCTAGACAGTGACATCTAAGGAAAAAAAAAACAGGAGGAGAATGGTTTTGAGAGAGTCTCCTTGCCTTGAGGTGCCAGTAACTCATAGCTGGTGGACCAGCTGAAAGCCTTGTTCATTACTTCTGAGGGAACTGCTAAAGCCAAAGGTAGACTTCCTGGGATATGAATTTATCCTTATTTGATGTGGACACAGATTAACATGTTATGTGCAAAGAAGAACAGCATATGTAATAATTATAAGGGGACATTTCTAGAAAAGGAGTCCAAATTCAAGGATGCAGTGGTTAATTAAAGTGCTTCTGAAGTACTTGGATGAGATGAAGGGAAAGCAGTTAAAAAAAAAGTCTAGTCATTGTTATCTACTTGTTAACCTGGAAGACAAATATGTTGTAGTAACAATAGTAACAGCACGGTCTGCTTATATTGTACCTTCATATGGCTCAGCTGACACATCTCTAGGTTGAATTGTTCAACCAAGACGTAAGGAAGTCAGAGAGATTAAATTAACATCTTGAGGTTAACCCCTTGTGTGATTGCAAGCAAGGGCAAGGACACCAAAATACAGTGTGAGCACCAAAGGTGTCATGTGGTTTTTAAATGAAGTCCAAAGCCATACTTTTTGCTTTGTGGCAAAGTGAGGACTAAGTTGGTAGCCCAAAGGTTTTAGATGTTGATAAGTTCAGCCAGCAAACAATGATTTACACGTGAAAAACCTTGTTGTGTGGTCATTGATGTTCATAAGTAGATCAAAGTTTTACTTGGCATGCCTTAAAGCTCAGGCCCAACACATCTGCAGGCTACAACAGCATGTAATGTGATATTAGGAGGGGGGGAAAAAAGGGGAGGGGGGGAAGGTGAGAGAAATTAAATTTTGATGAGATTTAAAATAGTTCATCCAGTGATTTTAAGTCATTTCGACACCAAAGGCTTTTGAATACTCTTCAGCATGTTTAACCCGGAGTGATACATGTAGACTGTAATGTCTGCATAAGAAAATATAATGTGAGGTTGAAATAGATCTGCTTTTAGATGCATAATCATAAAGACTTACTCTGTTTGCTGGTGGAAGTTTAATAATACTCAGACACGAATAACATGCAGTTATGGTTCTGCCAGATTACTTGCATCAAAAGACTATCATAAAACTACTATTGAGAACCTGTTGTTACAAAGAGCAAGCACGAACTGATGTTGTAATAATAAAGAGACAATAACAATTTCAGGTTTAGCAGGAACGGGGCAAATTCTGGCAGGCATTATCGTTTCTAGAAGATGGACGTGTCATGAGAGCCTGGTGTCCTTTGTCTAACTGCTACCTATGCCTATCAATCTACTTAAATGCCTACGCATTAAAAAGATATAAGCAATTTGACTCCTACCTGTGATTATAAGGAAATTACATGCAGATGGCATTGAAATTATGATTATTCAAGATACCTATAATGGCCCAGTGGGGACCTGTGCAAGAAGATGGACGTAAAAACAACACAAAACTTTGAAGATGAGGGAACACCATGCTGCTATTGCGTAAAGTAGGAAGAGGAAGCGAAGCTGCACAAATGTTGTTGGTTCAAGATTTCCTTATGTCCTTGCCCACAGATGTGATCCCTGCCTCCCTCAGTATAGTCGCTGTTTTTGTATTACCCAGCCCTTGTCCACGCACAGCCATACTGACTCCAAACTGTTAATTATGTTTTTCACACCCAGTAAAACACAGCTAAGCTCCCCACCATTCCCACTAGCACTGCAGATCAGTCTCGTCCTTCGTGCTCCCCACACCACCTCACCCTGGTTACACAAGTCAGCCAGTGAGCCAAGAGAAACCTCTGAGCTCTCTGGCTGTAACAAGAAGTTGCTGGGAGCCAGGTTTTTGCTGTATCATCCCTCCGAGGGATTGGGCAGGCAGGAGAGAGGGCCAGGTTTGGGGCTTACAGGGGCTGCTCGGTTCCTGGAACCAAGAGGGATGCCCTCTGCCCAAACCCTCCGTTTGCAGGAGGCTGCATTGGCATGTGAACGTGCTCCCAGTTGGATCTCTTATTTGGGACCTTGGCGGTGGGGATCATGGTATGTGAAAGGGGAGTATTAAGGGTCTTGGATGTGTGCGTAATACCCATTCACCAGCTTGGGACTGGTCTGTCTCTCTTTTTAGCTGGTTTGTATTGCCAGATTTGCTGTCATGCTCCAACTCTCTATTAACAAGTGTTTGTTTATGTAGTACTTGCTCTAG
Source organism: Cuculus canorus (assembly GCF_017976375.1). Lineage (NCBI taxonomy): Eukaryota > Metazoa > Chordata > Aves > Cuculiformes > Cuculidae > Cuculus > Cuculus canorus. The sequence continues at coordinate 7,770,262 of NC_071411.1, read as the reverse complement.
GCCACTATCTGCCCAGCAAAGCGTGATACACAACAACTAAACAAAGAGCTAATTAATTCCTGATTCAGGGAAACAAAAGCTACATTCTTAAGTAAACTTAAGTTTTACTGAAGCTAAGTAACTCTTCCCACCGACTTTCTCTCCTCTTGTGTTTTTCCTTGAGTACGATAAAATAGCCACTCATGAAACAAAGTTCAGTTGAAAATCTAATGGCCTCGGGGGCGGGTTGGAGAAGGACCAAGAGAAGATCTTCAGGTCACGATGAAGAGGTTTTTGCTGGACACTACGGTAATGCCATCTCCAAATGGGAACACTGTAGGGACACAGGCCAACTCGGCCACTGTCCACTGGGAGATGGCACTTCGCTTGCCCTGTTTGTCAAGCTGGGGCATTTGAGCTGGTACGTTCTTAGAGGGGAGCCTGAGCCCTAGGACTTGGAGGTCCCTGGTCTTTCCAGCCTTCTGTTCTCAGTGGATGGAGTGTCTCCTTCAGAGGAAAATTCAGACTATATATATCACTGTCCTCTACTGACTTTCCTGTCAGGAACGCATAGGGAAAGCAATTTTCTTAGCTGCCTCAGTGAATATCTTCCCTCTCTCAGAATTAGCCTTCACTATTGCAGGAATGCAGGACAGGCGATGCAATCAGCTCTTGCACGTGCTATGTCTGCAGCTACCTGTGTCCATGCTGTGTAGAGGAATTGGAGTAGAGAGACAGCTGGTCACACCACGCTTGATATCTTCAGCGTGGGGACAAGTACACATTGCTTTCCTCTGCTTTACCTCACAGTTCCCATTAACTCTATGCTTGATTATGGATTTTTATCATCAAAGAATTTCTCCAACTCTGAGAGGCCCAAGGGGCAATGTATAGTGGTGACTATAAAGTGACTGGATAGAGCTGGGCCTCCTGGGCTCTTTACATTTGATTCCCCACAGGGAAAATCCTTTCTTGCAGTTTCAGTCCCGTAACTGGGATTTCTCTTTCCCAGATTTGCTAGTATCGCCATTGCTGGAGAGTATTCGTTTGCTGAACACAAGATATTGGAGCTGGTCCAGAGACGACTCCGTGAAATTAGATGGGCTGTTTCATACTGGGGCTCAGAGAAGATAATTTATTTTTTAAAACTTGGGTTCAGTGGGAATATCACCTGTCGGTATCTGGCACTGTAAATTGCCATATCAGTTTGTTGGCGGAAAATACAAATGGGACCAAAAGCGCCCCTGATTCACACCGCTGAAAGCTAATATTGGGGTATTTTAGCATCATAGTGTATGCAGGCACAGCTAAAAAGCCATTCTGGAAAAAAAAAAAAAAGTTGTTAGATACTTTCTTCCTACTCATGGGAGCTGAAAACTCAAGCTTACTGTAAACAGCCTTGGAGAACATTTTATGTTTCCAGAGTTCTGAATCCAAACATTTCCATGAAGCAGCGACACACTTTGAGAGTAACACGCTACTTTTCTTTTCATTAGTACATTTTTTCTAATAGATGTATGAGGTTTTTTTAAATAATCCTCTTGCTTTTAGGGACAAACATCTCCCTTCTCAGAGTAGATTTCAGTCAAAGATGGGGAAAGGGAAATGTGTATTTCCTTAAATAAATACTTATATGTGGTTTTAGTATTTCTGGGTATTTTATTTTGCAAGCAGAAGCTTGACTACCTTTACAACCATCATTTAGTACTATGGAAAATGTACGGAGTTGTTTTGGCTGGATGGAGCAAAGCAGTGGGTTAAATTTTAGCACATTTAGTAGCACAGAGATCTTTCTTCTGTGAAAGACAGGATTGTATTATGTAACAGTCCGGCTGCCAAATACTTCTGCTGGCAGCGGTCAGCCTTCTATGCACCATTGACATCAAAACCTAATGAGGTTTGATCCAGAGAAGGGATTTGAAAGGACGTCTTGTTTTTCTTCAACCTCCACAAACTGAACTTGTTTAAAAAGGGGGGGGTAAGATACAGAGTCTTGTTTGATATATGAGGAAAAATAGTGGATTTTCTCCGAAGTTTTGGCTGTTTATTGGTTTAACAGCTATTACTCGGAACAAGTCATTTCTATTTACGGTGCTTATCATATCAACTAACCTTGTGTGATGGATTGAGGGGGCTGGAGGTCGGGACTGTATGTGTTCCTTCCAGAGGGGTTTTCTGACAGTTTACCTTGGTATCTCCTGTGCCTAATATTTATACATAGTCATATTGACCATTTAGTAAACACGGGAGCAAACAAGTGTCCCACTCCCTATTATATGCATGCTAAATAAAATATATCAGCAAGTAAGTGGGGATGAGAAACACAGGGATGCGGCAAGACAATGTGCTGCAGTGCCCAGCTCCGTGAAGGCTGCTACACAGCTACAAGGAATATAGCATGAAATTGTCACAGAGGTAATAAGCTCTTGGTGAAAAGCAGGTCTTACTAATTTACCTAAAACCCTAAAGGATATGCTACTGGATGAAAGCAAAGGTTTATCTAGCCTGACATCCTCTCTGATGACTGGTAACGAAGGCTGAAAGGAAGAGATCAGGAAGCAATCCATGTGTTGAGCGGTCTGTCCCCTGATACAACACTGACTGGCAGGTTAGCTGAATCCTGATTTGGAGATTTAATAGACTGTGACTCCGTGAATGTGTTTAATCCCATTTTGTACTCCTATCATGTGGTCATGAGCTGCATAGTTTGTGTTGTGTGGAAAACTTTTGCTTCTGGTTTGTTTCAAACCTGCTCTCAGCTTACTTGGACTCGGGCTTCTTTGTCCATGTTCTCATGTACGGGAACATGGGAACACACTGGCTCATGCAAACGTGGAGCAGTGTTAGATCAGACATCTCTTTTTCATGTTTCTACCACAGTGCCACAGTCTACCACAGTCATAGGCAATTTTGGGGTAATGCAAGAAGGTTTCAGCTTATGAACTTGCCTCATCATTGTCATGTTTTAGACTGTTTTTGTGGCAGAGTTGGTTTTAGCTAAATATTTAGATAAAGAATGGGGTAGATTTTGAGATGTCTATTAGAAGCAGCTTCCTATGAGGTATAATATAGTTTGTGCATCTGCGGAAAAGCGAAAATGAAGCTCCTCATTTGAAATGAATAGCGGAGTTGCCACCACTAGAAAAATGGAGGCAGGAACAGGTCGCATATTGAATATTTTACTTAATACAGTGCTTATCTTGGAAATGTATGGTAGAACATACTCACCTTAGCCTCACACAGGAAGTTCAATATCCTTTTGTTCATTTGGCAGCAGGGAAGATGCTGTAACCAGGGGTTAAATACCCCTAATGAAATCACCTAACAAGGCAGTGGCAGAGCTGGGATTGCAGTCCAGGAGCCGTGTCTTTCGGTTATATATTTAGTCTCCTGCCTGCATTTCTCTGGAAAAACTATTTCTGGTCACAATTGTCAAGAGGTGTTAACTCAAATGAAGTTTGACTGTTATGCCTGTATTTCTGCTTTCATCTTAAAAGTTTCCGGGCTTTCTTGCCTGCTCAACAAGTCCTGTCAAAGCTGCTTAAGAGAAAACTATGGAGCCCAGAGTTACTGTTAGTTTTTTCTTGTTCAGTGCTTCGGCTGTTGCCAAAGCTCTCTGATGATGGCCGCCTGCGTAGGAAAAGAAACGTGCTGATAAATGCACCTTCTGTGTCAGTGCGTGTTACCAACAGTACAGGAGTGGAATGTGAATAATAAACAGCATTGCCACGTGATAGACTGCATTTTGCGTGCAGGTCTCGGCATCTGCTTCTCCCCCTTAATGCAGCTTCCAGTGTGCCAGGATTCTGGGCAGGTACAGAAAGCTGTTTGCTTATCAGGTAACCCATTAGAGGAAGGAGGGTTTTTTTCCCCCCTCTCTTTTTCTCTGACACTAGATTTTCCTTCGAAAGACCTGGCATGTTTCAGATCAGTATTGTGATAATGAAAATATATCTGCATTTAAAAGTGACACATGGTAAAAAGTAGTCTGATATCACAACACTGGGGAGTTCTGTGAAGTAGTTTTCTGGTCTAGCATGGTAATGACAGAGATGTTGGGACATATGCTCAGAAAGAACTGAGGAAGATCCTCAAACTCTGACATGATTTTGATTTTTTGAAGTGTGCAAGCTCCCATGGCTTTCAGGGATCTGTAAGTCTCAGCCTCTGTAAGGACAGTGTAGAGTAATTAAATGGTCTTCAGACAACATCTTGGAGGAGGAGGGACTTTAATGGTAGGCCATAGAGCAGTGACTGATTGGGGAAAGAAATTGCTGAGTCCCTTGGAAAAGGCAGGATGTGCTATTGCATTAATTTTGCTATCATATCCTTAGCTATTTGCTATTCTGATTAAGACAGGGGTAAAAAGAGGTGTTAGCATGTTATGCTCATATAACATGGGCTCAGTGAGCATGCCCTTATTTTAACAGCTCCTGTATTTGTAGGAATGGGTTGTTTTAACAACAGGTATGACTGTAAACCAGGCTGAATTTATTTATCTGAAGATCAAATCTTAAAGTTTTCTTGTCCCTTGAGAAAGCTGGTTGGGGACAGAGTTCTTAAACCCATCCTCATTTTCAGTTTGCATTTAGAGCAGAAGGTCTTGGTGTAGGGAGAAATGCTAGCACCCATGCCCTTTTTGTGGTTTGCTTGGGTTTCTGAGGGGGTTTAGTATAATCTCCAGGAATCCAGACCGGCATTGTGAGAGTTTCACAAATAAACATCAAAGAGGTCTCCAAAAAACTACAAATTAGTAGTTCAGTCTTGTCATCTTAGTGAAAGTAGAAGTTGCTTAGAGGGGGGACTTAGTAAAAACAGTGTTGCCTAAAAGCTGGTTTAGCACACTGGTTTGGTGTGACTCCATCGATGGTGGGAGTTGTGCTGGTGTAAAAATGTAGTGATAAGATGATGAATCATGTTCTGGAATTTTTAATGCAGAAAATAAACCCACACAATTTAGGTTGGAGTTATTTATAGTATAGGCACATATGAAGAAATAAGGATGTCCTCTTGTTTACTATATATGGGCCAAAACCAGAGAGCATCATGTCCAAATTGTTTTTCACAAAACTGGCATGATACCCTATTTCTGATGCTGCTTGACAACTACACACTGCTAACTGGTTATACTAATGTAGAGTAAGACAACAAAATTATTGACTTTTGGTAATTAATCAAAACACTTTGAAATGTATAAAGGTTTTGCAAGAAGATATTTCAATACACATATTGCAGCAGAACAGGAGAGGATATTTGCATAACACTCTATATGTGTTCAAACTTCTCTCAAATACTTATATTGATGTGACTACCATGGACTTGGGAAAGTGAAGGAAAAGCACCAGATCTGGCAAAGCCCAGAATATAGGTTTGGCTTCCAATACCTGTGAACTAGTTTTAGACAGTGCCCAGCTTTCAAGCCAGACAGTGTGCCTAGGTCCCAGTATTTTGTTCTGCCCTTGTTCTGGGAATGTTGTACATACCAGAAGCCAATGCAAACACAGCGTTCAGTTTTGCTGGGTTATGTTTGGCTGATGTTTCCTGAAGGAAAGCGCTCAGGAAAACAGAAACTTAATTTTTATTGGGCATCATCATAAGAATAAGAATAACATCAGCTTATTAAACACATCAGTTGCATTTTCCCCCTTTATTTCTGAGAGGTTAGTGGTAGAAACAGGCAATATGCATTGTAGTGAGGACTAAAGATTAATTCTCCATCTATTTAGCAGTAAAACTTTATGCAAAATTGTTTAAGTTACTTAATTCTGCCATTCAACCATTTAAAATGCCCACTTCATAGCATCTGGCTTCCACAGGGAGCCAAATGCAAGCAGAGTTGTTTCCAGTACCCAAGGAAGTCAACAGAAGGAGACCCGTTTGGTTTTCATTTGGTCCTCAGACAAAGCAACTTAGGGGCGTATATTACGTGGGAGTGCGGCACCTAGATTTCATGGTGATTTGTTTATTGTAAATACTGCAGGATGGAAAATAATATAACTGCACGCAAACCCTGTGACATCTGTAAATTCATGTCTTTCAACAACACGGATACTGTAGAACACATGGAAAGGGCCATGAGTTCCACTAGCAAGACCTGAATCTGGGGTGCAGCATATCAGTCAGCCTACATCTCATCAGCTGAAATCTCGAGATCAAGTTAGTATCTGGAATTATCTGCCTGTTCTCCCAGATGTGCCCTGTGCTTGCTTTTGCAGTACTATCTTTGTCATCTAGATGCCACCACATTTTACACAGAAGACTTGCCTCTTGGTTTTTTGCGGTTACTGTGTGAGGAACTCTCAATACAAAACAAAAAGAACAATGAAAAAAAAATTAAGTCTTGCATAATTAATGACTATTTTGGGATATTTATTGCAGTGGTGTCTCTAGAAGTGCTTACACAGAAATGGGATCAGGAGCTAAATCCAGTAAAAGATGTAAACACCTTTGAATTGTTCAGTTGTCTTTGTAGCTATTTAAGTCCACTATTAACAGCTCACTAGGGGCAAAGCTTAAGTAGTTATGGTTTCCTATGAACTACTGTAGGCAGTTCTGCTCTGAGCATGGTGGCTTTCATGAATCTCACCCTTGTACGTGCACACATCTAACATCTACCCATAAAGACCTCAAAGGTAGGCGCCACAGTCCTGGCCTTTGGTGCTGGGAAACAAAAGGTACAACCTTGGTGTGTAGGAAACGCAGAAATCGGCAGAATAGTAGAACTGCATTCTGGCACTCACTGTGTATTCTGAAAGGGATCACAAATTGATTAGGGAAGTTGTTTCTTTTATTGTTATTCTGTGGAAGCTGCCTTTAGTAGTACTACACATTTATTCTTGGAAAAGTTACCCCGTTACAATCTTTCAGGTTAGATGCATTGAATTTAAGTCACACTTTTCTCAGCTGTGTCTTCTGATTTTCAAATGAAATCTCCATGTATTGATAATTGGGGGGAAAAATCAAACCCAGCACAACAAATTATTCCCTTCATGATACAACGACGGATGGGTTTGCTTCCCCCTTGTCACTTGGCTGCATCTCAGAGTCATAATCAGTACCTTTAAACGCCAGAATGAAGTAGATTTGCTCCATATGTTTCATACTGTATATTGCTACACTATCTGCTCTAGCTGTGCCCATAGCCCAGTGACTCCCATGTCAATGCTGCAAGAGCCAGTAAATTGCAAGCTCTTGGCAACAGCAGCAACTATTCCCCCTGAAAATATTGCATTATATTCCCTGGCAAAAGAGAACATCTAATGGAGTACAGATGATGCGAATTAATCTTTGAATAAGCATTTAATTTGTTGGCCAAGATTTGATTGCCCCTTCTTTTTTTTTTTTTTTTTTTGAAGTATTCTCATAATGAATGTAAAAAGATTACAAGATTTGTGAATGTAGTCAGTTCTCTGGAAGCCCTGGCAGCTGGCTTAGCTTTGACTTCGTTTTTTCCCTTTAGTAATTAAAACCACTTCTACAGACTCGGAACATGACCATCATTAAGGGCACTTCCAGAGCGAGACGTGTAAGATTCAGAACTCCATCACCTCACTTGGCCCCTTCTAGCCAGAGATGCTGAACAAAATTATCCTGCTGAGAATTTGTTTGAAAAATGTATTTCTTGTACAGGACATTAGAATCGAACAGGTTGGCTTGTCTACAAACACATGGATTAGAAGTTGCTGTAGCTGAAATACAGGACACTTAAATTAATCCCTCCTCTTGGATAAAACCTGCATTCATTAGGCTCAACAAAGAGCATGCTGCAACGGCCTATAATAAATCTTGCCCCCAAACCATCTCCAGAATCATGGGCAGGATGACAGAGAATAGAGGCTGGTAACGAAGCTTTGGTTAGAAATACAAAATGTATGTTTGAATATTCACAAACTCATTAGCAGAAGATGAGAGGAAGATCCTGTTGTTTTTCCGACAATGAAGTGGTCTTGCACCAGCAGTGCATTTGTCATGACAGGGGTGAACGGTGAATAGAGGGAGCAATGAGAGAGAGAGGAGCAGAAAATATAAAAGGATTATTTTGAACTGGATTCCAGAATCAATGGGGTGTAGATAAGATATTGCAGGCAAAGCTTGCCTTGCATCAAAAATTTATTGGTGAAATCAGGGGGCTATGGGTCCTGGCCTGGATCTCACTAAAACTGCATTAGATGCTGTCCTATAACACATGGGGTCTCACATTCCTGATGTAGTTGAATCTACAAAGCTACATGTCTGCTGTGATTGGGGTGAGTCTAGCCCTTGTCTTGCCTTCCCCATAGGATGAGAAGGTAGGAAATTACACACTGCATCAGATGGGGCTGGTGTCTTGGGCAGCTGGGGAGGGTCCATGAGAGAAGGGGAGTTTGCTCTTCTCCATGGGCAGCAGTGGTTGTGGCCTGAAGGAACATGGGTGCAGTCCAGGTCTTGGCATTTAAAAATGGAGTTGGTGACAGGAAGATTTGCAGGCAACAGATGTGGAAGGAGAAGGAGAGTTCAGGGACAAGGAGGGTGGTGCGGTTAGTTCAGGTACAAAAAGAAGGTGGCTGCAGACAGGGTGGCAGGCACTGGGCCATATTTGAAAGCCAGCTTCTCGAATGGCTGCGACTTTCATTTTTTATTGCTAACACACGTGGCAGGTTGGCACAGCTCAGAGCTGCCTTACCACCCGGAGGCTCTTGGTTGCAGGGAAAGATTCTCTTCTTGAGCACATTTCTGCAGGGCTTGTGTTAGGAGGTGGAAAAATATGTCTTGGGCTAAAGCCAAGGAGTGGAGCAAAGATAGCTGGGGTTTTATTTCTGATCCCAACACAGGTGTAAGTTTTGCAGGAGTCATTTAACCTTCCGTTTCCCTTAATGTAAAACAGAGTAATAGCCTTTTCTTATCCAAAAGGACATTTTAAGGCTTAATTCCTTAGGAAAGCACTTTCGAGGTAAAAGCGGCTGGTGACAGTAGAAAATATTGAAAGCAATGTTCACATCTCTGGGAGCTCTGTCTTTGACTTTTAACTCTACCCCAAAGGACATCCATGTTTTGGCATCTCTACTTCTGGTTTACAATGTTTGTACAAGTATTGTGTTTGCTTTTTTCCTGGTTAAACTCGCATGACAAGGTCAGGTGGCTTCTTGTTGATCCAGAAATGTGAGGCTGACTTTGACAGCAAACTGCAGTGGGCCTCAGCCATATGGACATCGGGTGCCTTGTTACACCTTTCCCTGCTTTATAAGCAAGGTGCTCATGGATGACACGTGTAGGTCTGAATTTGGAGTAGTTCAGCTGACAGGTAACTGAAAGCACTGAGGAAAAGTAAAACACCAACTCCTTCACAGCAGTTAGAGTAACAATTTACCCATTCCCCTTGTGAATCTCTTATGTCTGAAAAATTCCCAGAGCGTACACCATGTGATTTACAAGGATGCTGTGCACTGGTGTTTCCTTTTGTTTCCAATGGAGAATCAAAGCATTAATTTATTTATAGACTGACTTCTAGTGAGAAACTACAAGTAGGAGAAATGCAATGGGATCATGACTTTCACAGACTGACACTATTCAGGAAAATCTTAAACCTCTTGAAGACTTCTTTTTCTGTTAAAATCAGCATTTCTTATGTTCACCAGGATACGTCTTTCTTCTGCAGCATTAGAGGGAGAAAAAAGTAAGGACAATCCAGTTTACATTATGCACTTTGCTTTGTGTACCTTGCAATGTTCTGTTCACCACATGCAGGGCTCTCATGGACGCCTATCCTCTCCCAAAGATGATAAGAGCTTCAAGTACCAGGTAGGCACTGTTGTGTGTTCAGGAGTGGTCAGTGTCCTCCTGGACGGATAACTTCAATAGATAAACAAAGTGAGCCAGAGGAAGCACTTTTGTTCCTATTACGTAGGTAGGAGAGAGAGGTCCCAAAATGATGACACTTGCTTGGGACTGTGCTGGGTGTATGCGACAGAGCTGTGCTATAACCTAGACCGCTGGCACCTAGCACTTTAACTCAGCCGCCGAGCTGTGCTTGTTCTCCCTTGAGACCTCAGCAGTGGTTGATAGTTTTAAGTTATTACTCAAACAGGTTGACTGCATTCCAGCTATAAGGATCTATTTTGCTATTAGTAGAGCTGGTGAGTGTTTCTTTGGGATTCCTCTCCTCTCTCTACCCCGTTGGGGTTTGCTGTGTGCAGTAATGTATCCCTTAAGCTTTCCTTGAAAACTCAGATTCATTCAGTTCCATGAATGCACAATTCACAGTGGAGCTGACACATTTCATTAAGCTCAGCACATTGCGTAGAGGCTTGGCAAGAGGTCTCTGGTCTTTATTCAACCCAGACACACCGTGTGACCAGCTGTCACAGATTGTGTTGTAAAATTAGAATAAAACCATAAAACACATTTGAGGGAAGGGGAAAAAAAAAAATGTTCCTTTCTGGAGACAGCACTTTGAGATGGGAGAGAAGATTTATAGAGCACATCAGATCCACACAAAAGCTTTTGCAAAATTTGGCTGGTTTCAGTTATTGTACTTAAACATTATATCATAGGTAGGTGCCACTGTATGAAGGATTCATCTCGTTCTAGTTTCAGCACAAACTTTTGCTTTTAAATTTGCTGTCCAGAGCACATACAGTTTTCGGTGGAACAATGTATCTTTATAACCAGACTACAAGGTTAAAATCAACCTGTAAAAATATTGGGTCTTGCTGTGCTGTGTTAGAGAACAGTACGGAGTGCTGTGCAGCCCTTTTCCATAAAGGAACTAAAAATCTTTGTGTATTTATTAGATCTGTCAGAGTCTGGGTGAGGTAGTCCTTGTTTTGCAGAGTTTTTCTTTCACCCCCCATTGCATGAAGCAGTACGTTGTGAGATTCTTCACTATACGAATGCACCTGGGTGTGTTTTTTGGGGGCTCCTCTGGCATCAGGGCTTGTAAGTAGCCTAACCCCAAGCGTGCAAAGCTATGACCTCTCCCCTTGACTCCACGTAAGAAACACAGCTGGGTGGCTATCATGACAAATTTAACGCATGGGATGGTGGATCAGGAAAGAGGGATCTGCACTGCACTGCATGTGCTTCAGGCATCTTTTTGGGGGAACATCAGGCAGGAATCAGCTGGTGCATGAAACTTGTTATATCTGATTAAATGGCTAAAGAAGTATTACAGAGCTGAATTCTAGGACTCTCAACCATATTTGAGGTATGACTTGGAGGCACTGAGGGATTGATTTGTTGAGTATCTGTATTTTCTCTTGATGTCAGATGGAGATCTTGATTGTCTGAAACAGGATTCCCCAGATTAGTGGATATGAGGAAACTGCAGCCTCAGTGAATTGGCCACAAACAGCAAGTGAGTAACAGAACCGGGACAAAATGCCAATTTCCTGACTTTCACGAATGCAGTTTAACTACCAGGTGTCATTTTTATAGTCACTGTTAGGTAATTGGATGATGTATATTTAAGTAGTCTGTAACTTTGGTAGAGAAATAGTTGGAGACCTCAAGGCACTGATAGATGATAGACTACTGTAGATGATAACAAAATTAGTGAATCAACAGTCATGAAATTATATCATCATACAGTAAGTGAAGTGTGCAACACCATGACTGGAATCTGTTCAACACCTGCTGTTTACCTTGATTCATGCCAATTTATAAAATGGGTTAAGCTATTTCCATTCCAGCATTATGTTCTCCATGCGAGAGAAATCTTGCCTAATGAAATGCTTCCAAGTGAAAAAATCTGCACTGAGGCTCATTAATCTCTTTCCTCTGTGATAAGGAGGTGCAGTTCTATGTTCATGCTGAATCCTGACCCCTCTGGAGCAGAGATGGTAGCAAAAAATGTATACAATGTGGAAATTAAATATATGTTAAGTTCTTGCTTGTTTATGTTTAAGAGCCACACAAAACCTTGGATAGAACAGCTCCTTTGAAGGTGTTATCAGGCATCTGCAATGACTTTTCTATGCAATGCTATCAGTTGCATTCACCTCTCAAAATCAGGTCAGATTGTTGAAAAGGACGAATGAGGAGGCTGCTGAGGTGTGTCAGCACAGTAAATAAAGGTCTGTGTTTAGGTCTGTTCTCTGTTGGACTCAGTGTAACATCAGGTCCCTGTTCTGGAGACCGACAGCCCTGACACTGGCGATGGAAAGCCTCTGTGTGCTTCAAGGGCAGGACTGGCTATGCTCTGGAGTGAATGGATGGATTGGGGCCTTGAAAAGGCCAGGAGCTCAGTTTCTGTAGGTATCCTGCATTTTGCTCCTCTTAAGCATAGTCCAGATGCTTTGAGTCTAATTTACAGCAGAGCTTATTAGATTATAATCCTATGTGGTTCACTGCATTGGAACAGATGTGACTTTCTGCAATATATAGACTGAGATCCCACTTGCAGCATTATTTTGTTTGTAAATAGATTTAAAAAACCAAACAAAAACAACCTGAACAACTCCACCTCTGATATTAGAAAGCAGAAGACTGGTACCTGAACCAAAGCGAGTATCTTGAATGTGAGTTTGAGGCTGATAATATGAAGAAAATACATTATGAAGAAATGATAGAATATGAAGAAATATACATTATGAATATGAAGAAATATGAAGAAAACCACATTATGATCTTGGTGTTTTAACTACCTTATTTCTAAGAAGGTGGCAATGTCCAGCGTCTCAGAGGAATTAACCCCGGAAGGGATATCTGGCATTTCCCTTTATTTCTACTGTATAGAAAATATAATAAATCCATTAAATACATTCTATAAATCCATTATATACATTTTTTATAAAGGCTTTTTTAAAAAAATAAATATCAGGTGCTGCCCTTCTGCCAGTCACGTGGGAATTCATGGCTTTTTTTTTGTGTTTTTTTTTTCTGCACTCCTTATTCCAGCTGGGTATCTGAGGAACAAAGCTGTTTGTCAAGCAGCGTTTTTGTCTAAAGTGGAATGTGACCAGCCTTCCCAATGAGAGGCTTTCAAACGGGCTGCCTGGGGCATCTCACAGCACACTTGCCCTCACTGCAATAGTAAAAGAACCGCCCTGATATAGCTGGCCTGGCAAGGCAAATACACAGAAGCGAAACCCTCTCAAGGGACGGAAGCCAGCTGGAGTGTCCTCTTGACTGAGCAAATCGTAAAGGGAGTCCTTATTCTGCTGGGAAGAAGTTGTGGGATTGGCTTTACTCCCAGCCTCTGGCAAGACGACTTGTCCGTGGCAGGGAGAGAGTTTTGTCCCTAAACACCTTGTGATATGGCTACGCTGTCCTCAGGAAAGGACTTTCTTGGCTCTGTAAGGGTACCAGAAGAAAGAGACTTGAAGTGAGAGCAGTCTTAAAATTGTTTCACTGGCAACGCGAACTCAACCAGGCCCCCAATCTGAGAGGGATGGTTGTACCTTTATGGTACTTTTCCTCCTCTCTTTTGCTTGTTTTTTGCTGTCCCAGCATTTGCAGAAAAGCCTTCAGACATTGTGTCTGTACATTTGCTGCTCTTTATTTTTCCAGGCAGATGTTTGTGTTGATTCAGATATAATCCAGTGGTTATTGCCATCATCAGGACTGTTAGTAGGCATTTCTAAGTGCATAAAACTGCCTGCCTAATGTGTGCAGTATTGTATTGCATATAGATTCAGGTGTTTTGGTTTCAGCTTCTGAAGCATCTTCTCAAAATAGGTAATAATAGATGCATTTTTCCCTTTAAATAAAGAATACCTTAAAGAAAAAAGGGAAATGGTAATGCTGCTGTTCCCTTGGGTTTTTACATACTGAAGGGGCCCTCACCAAATAAACTACCACTAGTTTGGGCAGGAGACTTGGGTTTTCAGAAATACGCTGCCTTAGGCCTTTTTAATGCAAATCCGTGTTTCTGGGAGCTCATTTCACAGAAAGAGCTTGTGTGAAAGCAACATTTTTAAGTGTATACAGTTTTAAAAATCTTTTAACTTGAAGGGTGGTTTAGCTTTGGCACTTGGCTGTTGATATGACAAACATCCCATTTTCCATGCTAGTGGCTGTTTTCTTCAGACTGAAAAAATAAATTATGCTTCTGTTAAGCACAGCCTCAGTCTAATAGATGTGAGTTTACTGATTTCTGATGGACTTTAGAAATAGACTGCTTTCTGAAATGAGAATTATCACTAGCATTACAAAATATTTAAGGTTAAGTTCTCCTCTCAGTAAATTCAAGGTTTGAATATAGGGAATGACAGGTAGCATTTGATTTACCAATTGCTGTCTAGGTAATAATCCCACTGGGCAAAAATCATAGACACAAAAGCATTTGCACAAGCCTGCTGTGGGAGTCAGGTGCCCTTAGATGTGCAAATACCCCTGTAGCCCACTAAGGCAAGAACACAAATCAAGGTAGGGCAAATGCATGGGAATACATGAGCTGCTTCTGTCATTTAGTTTACTGCTTCTGTTCCTCAGTCTTCCCATGTGCAATCTGGAAACAAATAACTCTGCACTTCTCAAAACTGTTGTGGAACCTCATCGATGAGAACGTATAGAATGATTTGAGGTCCTCTGGCAGTGGGGCAGCATATTATTAGAGTCAGAACTGGGACAGGTATTGAGTTCATGCATGGACCCTGGGGACCATAGCTTGACTCAGATGCTGTAGGTAAATTTAAATCCATGCCACAGTCACTACGTCTACAGAGAATGGCTGTTTTCCTTTTAATCTGCTGTTCTTCAATGGGTTTTCAGCCTTTGCTAGCCTGTCTTTGTAAAGTGAATTTTCCCCATTCAAAAGCAGCAGTGTTTTATTTTTGTTTTAGCTGTGCTTGGGAATGCAGAGCAATTCAATCAAGAGGAAAATACACCATGAAAAGCTCTGAAAGCCCTGAGGTCAAGGATCTGAAGTTACCCACAATATTAATGACAAACCAGTGGCTGCACCATGGCAACGGACACAAGAATATGTGGCGTGGAAACCATAAGTAGTGTGGGGCTTTGAAAGAGCTCAACCGGGAGAAAAATGGAAATTACATGATGTTTTCACTGTTCTGTGCTAGGACAGCCATGTACAGTCTAATCCCTAATGTGGGTGAGTCCAAGACTTTCAAGAGGGCCTCATAGGAGGTGGAGAAAGGAGTTGGAGCTGGAATTAGATTGTTAAAAGGATTTATTTAAAGGGGGAGAGGTTTGGGTGGGAGCAAGTTAGATGGCATTACTTTAAAAAGAAGGATGCTGATGCTATGGGATCTCCATGCCTGTATTCACCTCTGAGATTCCCTGCTGGGTCTCAGTGAGTCACCCAAAACCCAAATGTTGCTGGTGGACTTGATTAGAAATACGAACCTCAGGTCCTTTGCCAGTGCTGGGAATCAGTGACAATAAGTTATGCTATTGACTTCAGAGGGTTTTGAGTTTCCTAATTAAGAAGTGAAGGGATTGTTTCCAAGAACGAGTCTACATAGAATAGCTTGTTATTATTTACTTTTACTAAAAGGTTATGTTGCTGTGACCATTCCTGGCTTGTGGTACAGCTGAAGATACGGAGGGCTGAACTGTCCAGCTCTTGCATCATATGGCAATGCTGGAGAGCAGGGAATGAGGCAGGGAGAGAAGCAGCTTTCTTCTCTTGTCGGGCTCAGTGAAAACTGAAGTTCCTGTGCTTGTAAGTGTGAGAACTGCATCAAAAAAAAAAAAAAAAAAAGCCAAATAACCTCTAACAGTGGTCGTGGTTGCACTGTCATCTTCGTTCTTATTAGCAGAAGAGGCATTGATGGAAGTGCTCTCTCTCAAACATGGGATGCTGTTCTACATTGCAGAAACCTGCTTCTGCTGACTAAGCAATGTAGCATCCAGGGTTAGTCCACGTTAATTTGCACTGCTTTAGTTCAGGCTTCAACATACAATTTTGATTCAGCAGCAATGACTTCAGCAAGTCATCGTCAATGGTGGGACCGAGTTCTACGAGCTAGTTGCAAGATATGGTAATGTGGCTTGCATAGCCCAGTCTTGAGTAAGCGTGGGTTTTGTCATATCATGATGTGTGCTGAACCACTGCCTAATCCTCAGGTGGCATATGTTAGCATTATGGCTTAGAATCAATGCTGCCAGTTGCAACTGTGCGTATTATTTTGGTCAAACGCCTTTTTGCTCTTTTCTTTGGCTGTATGAGGACTTCGGTCATAAAACTATGCTTTGTATACATGGGGGATTTTTCTTTTTTTAAATCAAGCCCCTGCTTTTCAGAACACTAGTGATATAGATAGCGACTCAAAACTGGGTCATGCTAAACTGGATCACTGAAGAGCCTGCAGTTCTGTGTTGCTGTAACATCTGTTGCTGTAGCATTTGTTGTGCACACTTGGAATGGGATGACCTAATTCTCTTTGTGTGAACAGGGAGCACACTTGGGCAGGGAGAGGACTGTGATTTGAGGAGAGCCCTGTGCAGGAATCTGTGCATTGACTCTAGTTGGCTACAGGAATTCAATTACAACAACTGAATGAGAAGAGAGAAAAGAAAGTCTTGTTGGTGGGGAAAGGAGGGTAAATTCACTTGGAAAAGGAGATGAACAACAGAGGAGGGCAGCATGAGTTTGTGGAAGAATATTAAACATCAATGAGGGAGCGGGCAAGGGAAGGAAAATGATCTGAAATAGGAGAAGAGGTTTTTTAAAATAAAAACCAAAGTTCCTTGAATAAAGGTGAGAACTGGAGAAGCAATGAACTTGTTGCATTGAATGCTGCAAATGATTGCTTAGTACCTAAAATATACTCGTAAGACCCTTTTAATGGTATGAAAGCCAGTAGCTCAGGAGGTGTTGAATTTATAACAGGAGGGCTGTGTGGCTTCTGGGCAGTCTAGTGAGCACTCAGATCGCTTGGGAAAAGCTGGTATTAAATAACAGAAGGGAACAGAAAGTTCAGCTGGGACATGTGGCTGGGAAATGTGACTATGTTTTTTTCAGCCTGATGGCATTTCTTGAGTACTTTTTCTTGTTCAACATATTGTTTGGGGGCTACTCAGCTGACCTTGAGTGCTTTACTTCTGAGAGTTGCGTCTTTCCACACCTTTTAATGCTTGTGGCGCTGTAGCTGTAGCCATACAGCAAACAAAACTGAGATGAAACTGGCTAGTTGCTAATACTATTATTTCCTGAGGGCATTCTGCTTTCCAAAATAATTTTAACTGTACAAATTTAGTTAATTTTTAACTGCCTCAGTATCATGAGTCCTTTCACTGCCTCTGTATTATGGGTCCTTTTCACCTCATAACTATCATAGTTTAAATGTCTAACATGATTGTGAATAGATCGAAATGGCAATGAAGTGTGAGTGGAGGAGTCACGGTGAAATGTGTGTGCACCAAGGGTGATCCAGACTTCACTTTCTGTGGAATTATTTTGTTTACTAGTGTCTCCAGGGCAGGAGCATGCTCTGGGTTCCTTCTCCCTTTCTATGTCTTGTCAGAACTGGCTGGCAGAAGAGTGTAATGCCATGGAAGATCTGCAGGAATTTGACATCTACCTTGGAGTGAATAAGCAAGACAAGAGCTATGGCCAGGTTTTGGGGAGAAAAGAAATGTTCTCTCTGCTGCTCACTGATGGAGGAACCTGTGTGGGTTTTGACCTTTGGTGGCTTCCAAAGCCTTTAACAAAGTGGTCTGCCAGCAGAATTTGGCACCTTGTAGGGGAACTGGTGGCAGGTAGGGGGAGAGGAGAGGTTGGGTCTGTGTCCACACAAGACTGGTGTCTGTGCAATTGAACATGGCTAGTCCGATGGTTGTCCATGTCCTTTGGACTTCCTTAAGATAGACTTAAACTCTTTGAGAGGTATTTGGACGTCCCTGCAAAGCTGTATGTTGTACAAGTACGTGACTACATTGAGAGCTAAATGTAATGCTGATGTGATGGAGGGGAAGGTTGCAATAGTGGGCACCCCATCTTGTATGACTCTGTAGACTGTTGTAGCAGGCGAAATAGGGAGGAGTTTTGTGTAGCATCCTTGTCCTCTTGTGCTAAAGCTTCTAAGGGCTCTTTTACTGGTCGAACTAGATATTGAATACTCTGAGCTACTGTCCCCTCAGAAATGGCCCAGACGTTGCACTTGGATCAAGGAACTATGAATCTGTCTCTCTGCTATCTTGACTCCCCTTAATAACGCCTTGATACTTCTCAAGACAGTTGTTTGATTCTGAAGCCACAGCTACCTCATAAGTACAAGTCCTCATGCACTGACTATGTCATGTAACCAGCAGTGGGGGCCTGTGGGGCTATGGAAGCTTTACTGTAACTTCAGATCTATCTGGAAGTAAACAAGGAGCATCACTGCATATCACTGCATGCACAGCCTGATGCCAACACACACTAAAGCAGTAAGACCCTAGCGGAGCTGCTATCCTTCCCTGTGTGATGTATTCCCAGACTTGCAGAGCGATATGGTGTCTTGTGGATTTTGGCTGAGCAAAACTTTCAGTGTACAGAGGAAGGTTGGCTGCTGCTCCTCCAGCTGTTCATAAAGTGATACGTGTCAGTGGTAACTCTGTGTGTAATATCAGAAACAGCAGCTAGAGATGGAAAATTACCAAAGTGCAAGTCGTACTGACACGCTCAACGCCTGACATCAGATTCCTCAGAAAAGATCCTGCGGAATCTGGGAACTGTGGCACATGGTGGATTATTTCTGGTTTGGCCTGTGTCCCCCATGCAGCTTATTGCTGTCAGTCGCTGCTCCTCTTGACAGCTGAAGGGTTGTGGAAATGCAGCTCATCTCTCACTGCCTTTACTATTCCTGCTCTGCTAACAGGCTGGCATAAGTCTGAGGGCAGCACATGCGAATGTTGATCATATGTCCTAAGGTGTCAAAGTCCTGGAGTACAGTCTGCTCTGTTCTTTCCAGCAAGGATGCAAAAAATAATCGCACATGTTTGCTGGAAGCAAAAGACATGCTAACACTCCAACTGTTATGTTCCATACGAGTTTGTAAGCAATTATGGATCAAGAAAAACAGCTTACCAAAGGTTATAGAGAAGAGGCAGATTTAAAGCCCAATTGCTGTCATCCCTGCCAGTAAAACCTGAAAAGATTGCTTCTAGCGCTTGCTAGAACACAGAAGGGCATATTCCAAGCTCTTCCTTCACAGCTTTTCTATGGACCCTGTTGTGGCAGAATCAGATGTTAGCAGTCTACCTGGGCAGCGTTGGCTAGAACTTGCCGACTGCAGAACATGATTTCCCCTAGATGCCAGACCCTCTGCCAGGCTCTCAGCAGCGTGCAAGTGGAGTGAGACACAGGGAGTGATGTCATTTTGTGTAATCATAAGCTTAAGGTCCAACCTGTGAAATGCTGGATGCTTCTGGCTCCTTAGCGCTGCCAATGGGATTCAGGATATTCAGTGCCTGGTGCACAGAGTGGCTTGCTCAGATAAGGCACGGGAGATTTTCGCTCCAGGCTTGAGTGGAGCCCAAGGAAAAATGGAGGATTCCTTATGTGTAATGGATTAATGTCTGTAAAGGGTCAGAAACCAGACCTGAAAACAAGTTTGTTCTGCATTTCCACTCTGGATCTTAAGCGTTTGTTTTTATTTTTAGAGTCTTACGCTTACAAAACTGGAATAGGTTAGTGGATAGACCTTCAAAAGCTGTGCAGCAATATGTTATTGAATAGCTATATTGTATTGTTAATACTGGTGTCAGTATTAACTGGTCAGTCATCTTTAATGACATTAAACTCTCATTTTACTCTGCCTGGTAATGTATTTCAAGGTCTAGGGCTCACCGAAGAAGTCAACCCATCTTTGGGTTCATTCTCTATAGGACAGTGATTTTCCAAATGCGACCCCAGGGAAATAATGGGACTTGTGGGAAGGGTGATTTCACCTGAGGTTTGTTTGAATCCCAGTCACGCAGGTAGAAGGAGCAGAACAAAAGCTTTGGTAGCTTCCTGCTTTGGATAGGAGGGGGAGCTCGTTGCAGAGACCACTATTTTCTGGGCATCAGGGCCAAATTTGTTCCGTTGGCAAATGTGCTCTCATAATGCATGAGACCTTCTAGGTATGCAAAGTGGGCAAGATGAGCCAATAAATCTTGCAACAGTTCCAAAAAAAGAACAAAAGTCCTGTACTGCTTGTTCACGGCCTTCCTGGTGTTTGCACAGAGGAAGTTTAATGCCGTTCCCCAGTCATATTGTTTCCCATGAGTATCTGCCTAAGAATGCCTGATGCAAAAAATAAACCACAGCAAGTGCCCTCTGTTTCCATTACTGTTTCAGGAATTAACTGGCTTATGTAACACGCAGCGTGAAACCACTGCAGAGATCAAATATAAATATTGCACTATTGTGGAATGTACTGGGAGCGTAGTTGGCATTTTTGTGGCTGATGAAAAAATTAAAGCTCATTATCACTCCTGAGGTTTACCCTCTATGTGTGTGTTTGTGTGTGGGTCTGTGTATTTCTGTATATTAAAGGTTCTGGGTCGAATCCTGGTATTCTGAGTCTAGTTTTGCTCCGTTGCTACTCAGGCAAAACTTTCATTGACACTAATTGGAAAGTTGCCGAAGTAAGGAGTGCTGAGGGAATTGAGAAGCTGGCTGTAACTCGGCTTGATTTTTTTGTTTCTGAAATTCCCTTTCTTGCGATTTTTCTTTACATTAAACTTCCATTAGCAAGTATACATAAAGCTGGTGCAAACTTACATTGCAACGCTGAAGATGAACATTGATTTTCTGTGGCTGGGATCTTTTTTACTCTGCATTTGGGATAGGTGTCCTGCGTCTGTGGGTCTGTATTCTGTAGGGCGTTCTCCATGGAACGGGCAGGGGTCTGTGTGTGTCTCCAGCCCAAAGGCAGCAGAGCTGTGCTGACTTGCATTGACTGTAGACCTGGCATGCAGAATATTTACCTTTTTTTTTCTCTGCCTCCCCTCCCCTCATCACTAGAAACATTTGGAGTTTGGTGGCAGGGATTCAAATGAGTTCCCTCCAGTCTTGAAGCTCTCCCTGCTTTTTTACCTTCTAACCTGCTGCTTCTAAGCTTGTTCTTTCTGAACCACCACCATCACCGCTATCTTGCACGAAGGCAGCGGATTGTCATTTGGCATGGAAGGCCCTGCATGAAAGACACCTGGGGAAGAACCGGTTTGTGGAGCGAAATGCATAGCCAGCAGATGTAACAATCCTCTGGCAGCGCATTGAAAATGTCTGCCAGGTGGAAACTCTGAAGTGGGGGCAGTCAGAAAGGAAAATATATTTCCTTTTATCATTAGCTTGGATTTTATCTTAGGCTCACTAAAGTTGTGCAGCCCAGGAACATGCTCAGAACTAGCTCCGCTTTCTGTTTTTACTTCAGGGTCCTGAATAATTTTGTGTGTGAAAACATTAGCTAATAAGGCTTCCAGAGTGAATTTTTTCACTCCCTTTTAAGTTCTGGCTCATTATGACCTACCTTAAAGTAGTATAGTGAAGCTTTGTTTCTTAGTATTTGCTGGTTGAGGCAAGATCCCAGAAGAAAAGGTGTTAGACAGGAGCGCCTGTGCGTGACTCCAGTTTCAAATATGGATTTTCATGTCCCTGAGGAAATGTAAGGGAAGACATGCTTTGCATAGTGGGGCAGTGACCACAGAGATTCTGTATCCAGTGAGTTTGAGCGCCTCTCAGCTCCCATTCCTTGTGATTTGTCACAGTTTCACATGACCTGTTTGACGTGTCTTACTATAAACCACTGCTGCAGGCCTTGATGTATGCAGCAGGTTTCCTCTAAGTCCATCATTT
The DNA here is from genome assembly GCF_017976375.1 of Cuculus canorus. Taxonomy (NCBI): domain Eukaryota; kingdom Metazoa; phylum Chordata; class Aves; order Cuculiformes; family Cuculidae; genus Cuculus; species Cuculus canorus. Next base: position 7,748,580 of record NC_071411.1, on the reverse strand, counting down.
AGGCAGATCAATCCCACATTGCTGCAAGGTCACAGCTATTCAGGAGGCTACATTAACTACAAACTGACACCTGAGCTGAATAAATTCATTTCATCCTCTACTCGAAAAAAAATAACCAGTTGTCTTTGGATAATGAGTTGTACTTGTGACTGGCACTTCAGTATTTCATGGTCTCCTTTCCTTGATTTTCTGTTCCTTTCGTTCTGCAAAAGAAAATGGGCCTCTCGCTTTGTTTAGAAAAGAGCTAGTGACATAATGGAGACCAGATCACAGGACTAAATGAGATGATTCATAGATTATTAGATGTTAAGGCCAGAAGGGACCATCATGACCAAATCCTATGACCTGCATAACATAGGCCAGAGAATCATATCCAAAAAAATCCTGGAGCAAGTCCTCTATTTGTATGGGACCCGTGAGGATATCTTTTAGAAGGGTCTTAATTAAAATTGCCACGAGTGATGGGAAGTCTCTCTGATTATAGTAATTGCCATGAAGCAATGACATCCCTCTGCTCCCAGCCAGAGTGCTCAGAGATCAACTATAATATTATCATTTTATACTGCACACCCTTTTGGGAGGAGAAGTTCAAACCAGAAAACAACAGCAGAGTTTCAGAGAAGAGATGGTTATGAGTTGTCTATAGCTCAAGAAATCAGTGTAAACTGCCTGTTATAGGAAGGAAAGGAGATGGATTAAGCTAGATTCAGCAGACATTAAGAAGCCTATTTCAAGTTACCCAAAGGAGGTTCCTGGTTTACAAGTAGAAAAGCCTGCTGTTGGTCTTGAACTGCAGAGAGTGCATTTTGAGTTTGCTCCAGTCCAGTCTGCGGTCTGGTAGGTGATCCACAGGACTGCATTGAAGAGTAAATGCAGAGCGTAGCTCTCAGCACTGATTAGAAAAAGACCTGAGTGTGTTTTGCCCTCGAGTGAGCTTGATTCTTTTTCAAGCAAATGTTTGAAAGTAAATGGTGGACTGGACATAAAATGCTGCAGAGCTTGACCCTGCCTGGGAATCTGTTCCTGCAAAACACTGAATGTCCTCAAGTCACTGATGAGTGTGAAAGCTGAAGCTCTCCAGCACGTAGCAAGATCAGCTCCTTAATAAGGGTAGTGGTGTGTGTTGGGCAAACTTTGCCTGCCTGAGGCCAGAAGGAAAGCAAGCATTGTCTACAGGCATCTCTTGTAATCTGAAACACTCACTGTATATTTCTCTATGCATCTAGTTTGATCCCCTGGATCAGAAGCTTTAGACTTAAAAGAACCTGAGCATAAGCTCCCACAATACCCCTGTATCTTCTGCAAAGCACTCCTCCCTCTCACAGGCTGTTCAGAAGCCTGGCTTTCCTGGTAGATCATTTATGAGGAGTACGCCTGACCTTTAAAGGGTTCAGGTTCAGTTACCCTTCTGTGCCACTTTCTGGTTCCCAAGAAGAGTATTGTATTAAGGTGATGCTTTTCTTCTTCATGTCAATATACAGAGGTTGGAGGGGAAAATAGAAAGGGCTGCTTCTTGAAATCACCTCTGTTCTTTTTGCACCTGTACTGTGGCCAAACAGTGTGTCTGTCAGCTGCACACGCTGTCAAAACACACTCTCAGCAGCTGTGTGGTTGGGAGCATAAGGATCCAAGAGCCAGCCCTGCACCAGCTGCAGAGCAGCTGCTGCCCAGAGGCACTTTGTGCACTAGCTGCTGAGCTGCATCGTGTTGTGGCATGGAGATGCTCGCTGTGACCACTCCTCTAGGTTCTGACATCCAGCTTGCTCTGCGGCACAGAACTGCGTTAGTCCTCCCCTTTCCAACTTTTTTACACCATTTCTAATATCTTTGACTTCTGATGAATTCTGAGATTAAGAATTACTGTCTGTGGTAAAGGAGAAGTAGAACACAAACAAAAAATAGTGTGTTAAGCAAATGTCTGTACTACTTCTGGAGAGTATGGACTATCAGCAGGCTGAGATAGACAGAAAACTTTCTCATGCTTGGGACAGAGCTGGATGTCCAGCACATATTGGCAATCAAAACAGCTAGGGGACAAAGAAGGGTAAATGTTCTTTATTCTACTCTAGCAAACTCTACCGAGCTGTATCGGTATATCTCATTGTGTGCTTTACTTTTTCCTGGCTCTAAAAGGATCTTTGGATTTAACAGTGTGAACATGAGGAAATGAATGCTTAACACTCAGCTTTCAGTGTCTTCTTGCATAGAATCCATTGGCATGTGCAATGGACACATGAACTCAGTCACTTACCATGCAGACCTTCAGGATTAAGGTTTTAATGTGGGCAAATAATAGACAAACTTCTGTTGAGCAGCTCTCCCAGTGTTGCTGCAAAATACAAACTTCCCTGCATAGCTGTGGTGCCGAGATATAAGTAGTTGGGCCAAAATAGTTATATATCAGATGAGAAGAAACCAATCTTGGTCCACAGACAGAAGCTCTGCTGAACCCAGAAGCCATTTGGCTGTTGATTTCACTGTAGTCTGTGGTAAAAAAATCCTTCCTCGTGTTTGAGCAGAGAAATGGGCAGTGATGCTAGGCTTTGTTTAGTGCTGAAGAGTTTTTCTAAGAGTCATATTGTCTGATTAATACCCTTTAAAATTCAGTGTCTAAGGTAGATTCCTTCTGAAGTCAGCAGAGAAAAATAAACACTTTAACTGAGTCCCATCTAAAGAGAAGTGTTTGAGATGGATTGGATCAATTGCCTCCTGGCTCTTACCTTCCTAATGTTTAAGGGATTTGATCTAGCCTGTTTCAATTTTGAAATACACCGTCAGGGGCTTTAGACATTAGTCAAGTTACACTGAGTTAACAGTGCTTATAGCTCACATTTTTCCCTCTTATCTGTGAAAGGCCAAGATTTATGTAGCTCTGCTGATGTGCGGTAGCTCAGTAAACCACAGCAACTCAATCAAGTGTCTGAGAATGAGAAATGCAGTGAAATGCAGTTTATGAAATACCCATGGATGTACCTCCAAGCGTTGATAGTTTTTTACTTTCAGGAAGTAACTAGTCCGTATTTATCACAGCTAGTTAGCAAACTGTGGACCGGAAAGGGAACTCTGAAAGCCATCTCATCCATCCTCTGTTTTCTGTGCGTAGATGTTTATGCCTTTAAAGATCTCCATTATCGGAGGCATGCTGGCCTAACGTTGCATTTTCTCTGTAATTTGAAAGGTCTTTCTAAGCTAAAGTCAAATTTCCCATGTCTCTCTGGATGCTTGTTAGCATTTCAACATAGATAATTAAACTAGTTTACTAAAGGACAACAAAATAAAGCAAAATTTCCCAAAAATTGTTCAAGCAGGCAAGAGAGGAGAGGCTTACAGTGAGTGCATCTGCAGACATAGCTAGATTTTGGCAGTGACAAGATAGTGACTGTCAGTGCTGTTAAAGAGACGTTTTAGGAGATGTTCTGTTTCCACAAGTAAGTTTGAAGAGTTTACCTTCTTTATAAGGCAGTTTGCTTGGAAAAGCTGCAACGGAATTTTGAAAGGCTCTGCCAGCTCAAGCTAATGAAATATATTTGATTATATAGCATTTTGAAAAGTAAGGAGAACTTCAGATAGACCTATTTTGCACCTGCATAAGACTCTGTCTGGTATGTTCTTTTTTTTTTTTCCTTCTGGCCTGGTATTTGTTCAGTTAGTGATAGTTCCCCTGGTATTATAAATGGGAAGGAAGTTGTTTTAATGCTCATTCACAGCCAGAGTTGTCTGGGAGGGTGTAAATTCTTCAAAAGCTCATTAAATTATTACCTTCATCCTGGATTGCATGCTGCAAAACATTTTCCCCCAGTCTTAATGTCACCGTCTGTTCAGGCTTATTATTACAGAGCAGATCACAAGATGTAATGTACTACTAACATTGCTGCTGCAGGCTCCAAACACAGTCACAAATATGGAAAGCTCGGGGCCCGCATACCTATTATGGTTCTTATTACTCTGAATCGCTTTGCTGCCAGCTCAGTTTCCAGGCAGTGGAGAACAGGGTCCATTCACCAGTGTCTCTCTCTGGTGGCACAGGGCAGTATTAAATGCAAGGGGCTCAGCAGATTTATTCTCATTATTAGCAAGGATCTTCAAACAGAGAAATCTGTTTGTCCGTCATTTCAAGGACTCTGGTGGTTTTTTTGCTTAGCACACAGATACATAAATAGATCTCACCTTAAGTTATCAAAGCTGTTCTGGGTCCTATTTGTAGCAGAAGCTAATTGCTAATGGAATAAAAATCCATAAATGCAACCTCTCTTGTGTCTGCTGCTTTATTCACCAAAGCGTTTAAGAAAGCTTTACAACAGGCCATGCTCCATTGTTAACTGTAAAAATCCGGATAGCACAAATGAAAAGACTGAGACAGGGGAAACTAGACTGCTGCTCAAACTAGCAGCACGTGTAACTGTAAGCCTTGCCCTGCCTCCTTCAAGCCTTCTTTTTCAACAGCTGGCCTGTGATGTCTCTGAAATACGCAGGAGTGCCAATGTCCTTCAGGGTCATATTAAAGATTTTGGTAAACAGTTTAAATAGCTATTTCACGTATATCATGTGATATGACTTCTCATTGTTTCTGAATAAGAAGGGCTTTTAATCCAATATAAACCACTCACTGCTGATAGAGGGAAGCAATAGTTCTGCTTATGGCCAGAGGCACAGAGATGGTTGGGTAATACTGAGGGTACAGATTCCTGAAAAGCCAAGGCATGTGATGGCTGCTCTCGGCATTGGTATGAGACTTAGAGGCAGCACGTGGGCTGTATGCCCATGGGCAGGCTTTTGCCCCACACTTCCAAAACCAACACGTGCATTCTTGCATTCAGGAACCGAGCTTTTCCAGGCACTAAGGGAGTGGTGACATGTAAGCAAAAGCATACAGCCTTTCCCTCTTGTCTGGACTGCAAAGGAAAAGAACAAGATCTCATAGAATTATATTGGTCTCTGGTGTTGTAATGCTACGTATTCATACTTGCATGTTGTAAGAGTTCTTAGCTACTTTGAGGGAGTATCTGGTTTTGCCCTGTCAGGATAAGATCTCCTTACATAGTGGTGTATATAGGCACTCCAAGTTAGAGTCTGAGCCTGGAAAGATGTTCCTCATTAGTAGTGAGAAGGGACTGGACAAAAAGAGATCAGGGAATAATGGAAGGTTGTACAATACAGGGGTTACAGAATCTAAACAAAGACTTGGTTTTTTTCTGCTTGGAGTCTTCTGCTGATGTGTCTGTGGTTTTGTGTAAGTTAGATAGAACTCCTTGTTGTCTCAGTGTCCTTAAATGAACCACAAAGGGAAGGCAACCCGAATTGTAAAGGGAGATTGATGTATATTTTTCAGCCAAACATCCCCAAGTCTCTCACAAATAGAAAGTCGGGTTCAAAACAAGCTCAGCTGGTACGTGTAGAAGGAAATACACAGAAATAGTGTCCCTTGCTCCTGGAATGTATGTACGGAACTGAATGTTACAGCAGCATGTTTTCACTTTGTGGCACAGTAGTTCACAACAGGGTAGAGATATCAGGCACTGCATACCTTTGAAGAAGCAATGGTGTTGCAGATTTGAAGAATGTTATTTACCCAGACTGGAGCTGGGATATCATCTGCATAATGAGCTTTATACCTTCAATCTGCACCTGTGTTTGACGGCCCTGCTGTCATAGTGTTTTGTGCTATGGTGCAGACGACCGATTCCAGAGACGTTGCATTGCATGGCAGGTCAGCTCCAGAAGCAGTTGTGAGCGAAGTGGTTGCCTGTGTCCAGCTGTTGTCCACACATGGGTGTTGCAGCTACTGCATTGGCTGTATGGGATGTGTCCAGTGAGTTTCCAGTCATGGGAAATACAAACTGCAACTATCTTGTTAGAGAGTGACTTCAAGAAGGTGCCCCTGAAAGTCTATGGCTTTAAAAGCCTCTTTTTTGGCAACTAACATGTCTGTGCTCAGTCTTCACGGTCATTTTAAGCCCTGAGTTTTCTGCTAGGACGTGTAGGCTTGGGCCAAGCTTGAGGTCATTTCTCATTGTGATCTTTGGGACAGCTCTCAAGCAGGAACTGGACTGAAACCAACAACTCATTCCAAGATGCCACCAAGCAATCCTTAGCTTCTAATGACTCCTAGCCGTTACTGCTCTGGAAACACCTATAATTGGTAACTTGGAAGTGAAGGAGTTTCTTCTTCCCTTAATAATTTTCACTGCTATTTAGACCTGCCCAAATCACTTTGGTGACATACCTTGTTTGGTATTGTACTTCCCTGATCCTTTCTTCCAGAAAGATTCAGCTTTTCCGGGAAGCGTTCAGGAATGTTTGCTGCTATTTGCAGCAGCAAACAGCTAAGAAATCAAATGCAAATATTTCTAATACAGATTGGCAGAAGGCAAGAATGAAACAGTTGCCTGAGGAAATATTCTCACAAACCAGAAAGACGTTTCAAAATGATCATTGTGAATCACTTAATAAAATCACTTCAGCACAGCTGTGCCCTAAGGAATAACCATCTAGATTTAATTTCTCTTAAGTAAGAGGCATTTATCTGTGGGGAAAGGATGCTGGATGCGAGCTTTGTTCCTTTTCCTTGAGGCAATGATATGGATTTCAATATATTCAGTGCTATCCAATTTTCTGCAAAACTGAGTGTTTTTGAAAGATGTTTTATTTTAACAGATACAAAAAAGACATCCAGCAAAAGGATCACAGCCTTACTTAAAGAGAACTAATACTTCCATCTCCATCATACTCAAAGCACCTAAAAAAAGAGAGATGAGAGCTACCAGTCACAGGCTGTGTCCTTTACCGGGACATAATGTATTCTTGAACAGTTCTGCAAGTTATCTTGAAGGGGTCACTACAAACTGAGAACCAGAGAAAGACCGAGTGCTGCCAGCTTTTACCTCATGTTCTGATGTGCACTACAGGGAATTAATTTCAGTGCATAGCATAAATACAGCCATCTTGCTTCTTGGCATAGGTGCAGTTACGCTAAATTAAGCATGCTGAGATGACTAAGAATAATCATTCATCATGATACCCTATTGAATTTTCGGGAGCCAGGAAGATGACTTCCCTTTTAATACTAAAAGTTACATTATCTGAATGGAGCATATCTGGTGTTACCATTAGTAAATTTGGGAGATGAAGCAGACTTAATAGCTACTTCTTGGTAGCTAGGAAAACTCTGATTATTTTTTTTCCCTCGCTCTTACTCAGTAGCCTTAGCTGTCAGTGATGGTGAGAAACAGACCCTGCAGGGCAGCAAAGAACAGCCGTGCTCCAGGAGAATGAGAAAAAGGCTGTGCTATGTGTCACCATTTAAGAGAGCTGATAAAGTACTGTTAGTCAAAATAACGGAAGAGCTTAGAGGTGACTCATACATGAAAATAACTGGGTAATCAACAGCAGGGAACATTTATTTCAGAAAAACAGGTCTCTTCAAATTAACCCAGTATGCAGTTGGGTTGGCAGCTTACAGGCAGTGATCTATTGAATGGATGACAGTGACACCGTAATACGCCACTATCTCCTATTGTATGTGTAACCACCCAACATTTTAGTTCTGAAAACCCATGGGCCAATACGCCAGTCTTTAGAGGTCTAGAAGGGCTAAAATGGTCACTGGATTGACAGAAAATTCCTCTGCTGGTGCAGATAGGTTTGATTCTCTCTGGATTCAGCACTACTGCCAAATATTGGCACCCATTCAGTAGCACACTCTTTGGAAAGATGTTAGTAGATTGTGGTGAGTTATGAGGACAGCCACATGAGTGAATGGAAGCTGATCTGTATGTCTAAAGGTGAGGGACCTGAGGAGAACCACAAGAAGGGAAAGGGCAGTTTGGAAACAAGATTGGAAAGATGTAACTGCATTTAGGGGCTGGAAGCTGAAACTGGTCAAATTCAGCCTCATAAACCATACTGTATGAGTTCTTAACCCTTGTGGCTGACTCTTCTCCATCACTGGCTGGTTTTTTGTGGGTCAGGTACTTTTCTAACAGAAATTCTGCAGTTCAACTAGGAGTTAATCTAAAGATGTACTGTGTCCTTCGAGTCACACTGTACAAGGACCTTTCCAGCCTTGCGAGGTATCTACGACAGACAGGCTGAAACCACAGGGTTCTGATTTGGGATCTCAGCCTTGTACTTGGGCTGGTGAGGTCCGGGATTTGGGTTGAATATAATACAAAATGAATGCATTAGTGTGTTGTTTTTTCTCTCCCTTTGCCTCAGGACACTAACTGCAGGCAAACCACATAGTGTTTGGTTTCTTCCCAGGCTCAGGCAGTAGCCCACGTCTCAGAGATTAAATGGCACATGAAACATTTCCTGTTTTCAAGCCTTCCCTGTTGGGGTACCAGATGCTCTCTTCTTCAGTGTTGTACAGAGCTACACCACTAATTCAATGCTGGAGAGCTCTTGGTGAGGTAGGGCAGATTATTTACTGTATGTCTGTGTTTCCCTTACTGTATTGCTCATGATACTTGAGAAAGCCCAACAATGTAAACATGTCCAGAAGTGGAAAACGTGTCTCATTTGCCATCTTTCTCCAGGAGTGTGGCGAAGCATTCCCATTCTGTGTTATCAGTTTCTGTTTGTGAGAGTAATAACCACGTATGCAGAGGGCCTGGGTGCACATCCTTAGAATGTGGCAGCTGGATCCCATCCCTGGCTCACACCGGCATTTTCTGTTGTGTGACGGCATTGGCACCATGAAATGTCAGGTCTCAAAATGGAAATGGCCTGGCATTGCTTAGGACCGATTCCAGGAAATGCCTCTTGGATAGCAGGACTCTCTCTTGCTGCCCCTTCTCCGTGACTGCATCAAGAGGAGTATCTAAAATAGGTCATTGTTATGCACGGAGAGAACCGTGTTCCCTAAGCTCTCTTGGTTTCCAAGTAAACGAGCTCTGGAGGTAAGTTAGCAAAAGAGGCTGATTCATTAGCAGCAAGGGAAATTTGTGCATTGGAGGCGTGCCCAGCTGCCCAAAGGGATTTATGTAGTGACATGCTCCTCAAATCTCAACGGAACAAGCTGAGTGATACACACAGAGGCTTGAACTATATCACAATCACATGCTTGCTAGGCTCATTTCTTATCTCACGGGTTTCTCTGGAGAGTATCAGTTGCTGCAGTCCCTCATAGGGTTTTAAATTTGTAAGGGAAGGAGTCACAGTGAAGTATCTCCTAATGTGAGAAAATTCTGTATCTGTTTTCTTTTCCAAATTAGGTCACCTTGTAAGGCAGTTCTGGATGGAGTTTTTCCCTGCAGTTATAGAGGCTGTAAATAACATATGTGTTACAACATGTTTGACAGGATTTTGTTTCACCATCACTAGCCTATCTGAATATCATATCCCAAATTAATAACAAATTAATTTTATCTGCTGAAAGACCCCGACAGTCACCCTCCTGTCCGGAATGAGATCATTTTGGGCAGTTATTCACTTACAGGAAAGTGGGGCCAACACATTCTTCTGGCTTCATTACCGAGGGCAGGCACAGAGATGAGTACTCCCCTTTGTTGAATCATCTGGAGTACAGGGAGGAGAATTCGCTCTTTTTGGAGCATCTTCTGACTCTATGTTGGTGTGTCAAGCGGGGTTGCCAATTGGTGCCACTGATGAGATGGGCATGTGTCCACGAGATCAGAAATGGAAACCCGCAAACTGCTTTCACACAGGACGCTGAGCAGCTGTCAGATTATAAAGATTTCTGGCCCCTCCTGACCTGGGCCAGATTTGAACCATTGACCTAGAAGTGAAAAGCTTGAAAACCCTGCACAAGCCAGGAGATAAATAGGGTTTGCAGAGCTGTATGCAGTCATTCCACATTCAATTGCTGCCATCTAATGGCAGATGGGGAGCAGAAAGTCCTCATGCAATGTAAATATCTTGTCCTAGGGACTCTGTGGGAGAACCTGTGCAAATAGTTCTCATCAGCCCCTACGAGTGCCAGGGAAGCATGGTGATTTAGGCTGGGTTTATTCCTCTGCAGAGTAGTTCGACAAAGGCCTGTTGTGCTGCAAATCACTACAAAAAGCAGACCTTCATACTGCTTTTGCTCTCCTATAGTGGGTTATTTCCATATGTGAAACCTGAGTGAATGTCTGTGATTATAACCTGGCTTAAAAACTGTCCCAGAGCCAATAGTAACGGAGTCACGAGTGCCTGTGGCAAGGGTGAAAGCAGATAGGAGATGGAACTTCTAATTTCTTTGAGCACCACTGGTGCACACAAAGCCTCCGTGCTTTCAAGATCTATGATACAGAAAGAGAAGGAGGTGGAGACTAGGACAGAATTAACTCAGCTATCTGGAAATTATTGGGCCTGAAGGCTAACAGAGAATAAACCCCACTTTCCTTCAAACAGTACATAAAGGAAAAAAAAAAAAAACCAAAAGAATGAGAGATGTCTCATTCTCCCTCTTGCCCAACTCCAGGAAGTTCCTGCTGACCCCAGATTTATAAGGCAGTACATTTCCACCATATATCAGTTTTGCACTGCCTGTTTCTGTCTACACACAGACCTCCAAATAATACTTTTAAGGCACACTAGCAATCACTGTCTCACAGGGGGAGAAAGGGTAGGGATTGTATATTTCTTAGTGCATCCCTGCACTGCAGCCATTGGGTGCCCAGAGACACATCCCATAATGGGACTGCAGCCCAGGGAGTGGTTCTCAGCAGCCTCAATACAGCCCCATGGGTGACACGGAAGCATGGCATGGCCCAGCAGTCAAACCAAGCCTGTCACCAGGGCTAACTGAAGTAATGAATCAAGATTTATATTTGAGGAATATCCCCGGTAGTCCCTAGTCACCACAGAAATGCCATTTTATACCATGAACCCCTGTGAAGACAAAAACAAATAATATTTCTTGACAGAATACTGTGAAAAAGCTGTAAAATTCCCGTCTGCTTGGCTGAAGGAATAGATGTTGGAAAGAAAGCCCAGGAGCAAAGCAACATGGAGGAAAGGAAGGGAATGACAAACTTATTCTTATCTTCCTACTGGAGGAAACAGTCTCTAAAAGTGCTGTGGAGAGAAACAGCAGTGAGTGCAATGTGTCCTCAAACACCCGTGTAACTGCTGGTACCACCTGCACATCTGTGGGAGAGCAGAGAAAAGCAGCACATGTGAATTATGGCTTGGTTGGGGGAGAAAACACGTTAACATGAAGTTGCTTAGTGCCAACAAGCACTTCCCAGGCTGCGGTAAACAGCTGTACTACCCTATCTAAAGAGTCAGAGGCGCTCTGTTTGCAATCAAGGTCCAGCCACCATTCTCTTACGTCAAAGCCAGGACCTATCTAAACACCGTTGCTGCACTTCCTAGAAAGTGAGCTTTGTGCTGCTGCTGAAAGGCAGCCTTCTCAAATATGTACCCACCGGTGATACACCAGGGGTTTCAGCCGGGTGCCTGGGGACATGGAATATGTGAGCTAGATGGTTATGTCTCCTTCTGCATGCAGAATGAAGCCTGGCAGGGTACTGGGAGATCCTTTCGTGGCTGATGGTTGGACCCAGTTGGGAGATCCCTTGTATAACAGCAGCACTCCTGAGCTGGAACCGCTACCAAAATGCCCTTGTCAATCAAGTTCCCCAGGAGACTTTCCGCTTGCTCTGTAGATATTTTTCTTTGAAGCTCAGTGGTAAAGTGATAGCAGAATACATTTAACAGGTCTAAAAATGTCTTGGCGAGGTTGCTATTTTTTTTTAATCCGTGTCTCATCCCTTCTTATTTCTCACAGGAAAACCTGTCTCCTGAGCACCCTCAGGGAAGCATCAGTTGCAAAGTAGAGACATAAAATTACACCAAGTGAGCTGAAATTTAAGCCTCACCATTACAGCAGTGACATTCAGCAGCGAACGCGTACCCTGAACATGCAGCAGCTGCAAGGTTTCGTTACTGTCACTTAGGAAAACCTTCACCTCCCTCTGGCGTGCCCTGCTCCGAGCCAGAGCTCACAGGCCCAGAGGCACCATTTTATCAGTAAGAGCCCTTTAGCGTAGCATGACATCTGAGAGACTTCAGCAGGATATAAGATTGCTCTGGTACTGAGGTATGATTTAATGCCCTCAATTGTTCTGGAAATTTGAGCTGCATGATTCCGGAGACCTGCGTGTGTACAGTTACTTCAGTGCTTACTGGGATTTATGTGCTTAAACGTGATGGATGCTGTAATCACGTTGTGAACGTGCTGATTTCGGTACGGGAGGGGGGAAAAAAAATCAAATGAAAGTTTTGGTGTGATTGTGGTGGAGGCGGCTATTGCACAGGAAGCTTGCAGCGAGAGCTCTTGCAGATGCCAAAATAATAAGGAAATAAGAGAAACCACAGAGGAAATCTCTTTGCTCAGCTCTTGGTTGCAGCCTCCTGCGTGCTCTGCCTGTGCCGAGAGCTGTCACCCTTCCCATGATGGGGTCTTGGGGCAGCGGGATGCTCAGAGGCTTGGGCACATCCCTGCAAGATGTTAGAGGGAACGGCCTTAAGTTGCACCAGGAGAGGTTCAGATTGGACATTCGGAAAAACTTTTTCACGGAAAGGGTTCTGGGGCACTGAGACGGCTGCCCAGGGAGGCGGCTGAGTCCCCGTCCCTGGAGGTGTTTCAAAGACGGGCAGATGAAGCGCTTAGGGATAGGGTTTAGTAGTGGACAGGTACGGTTGGGCTCGATCCATCTCAAAGGTCTTTTCCGACCTACAATTCTACGATCCCAGCGGGGCACCCGGCTTACTCCGAGCGCCTCCTTCCCGGAGGCTCCAGCGCCGCATCCCCCTGCAGCCGCCTACAAAAGGGGTGCAATCACCCTGCCAGCAGAGCAGCGGGGCCCGCAGCCGCTCCCGGGCTGCACAGCGGCTCTCGGGCGCGCACCGAGGCGCCGGGGCCGGCCCCGCAGCTGCCACTCACGGCGCCGCACCGCCCCCGCGGCCGGGAGCGGGGGGCCGGGCCCGAGCTGCCGGGGGCCGGGCTCGAACCCGCGGCCCCGCGCGGGGCGGGTCCCAGCGGTGCCGCCGCGCCCCAGATGTGCGGGCGCCTCCCGCCTTCGCATCGTGCCGGTAAGCGCAGGAGGGGGGGAGCGGGGCTGGGTTTCTTCCTCTCGCAAAGGGGGACTTTTTGTTTTGCCCATCCTTCCTTCATCCCTTCCGTGATTGGGGCCTCCCGGCTGTTTCCTTTGCTCCCAGATGTTGGGCGAGGAGTGGAATGGTCCTTCCTGTGGCTCAGGGGCTCGTCCCGCACATGAGAGCATCAGAGAACATCTGCCGGGGGGTAACCTGGATAGGGGCTGGCAGGAGCTGATGGGGAAAGATTTGGAGCAGGTGGGGTGAATGACATTTATATCAGTAAATGAGATGCAATGGCAGGAAGAGGGTGGCTGGTAATAATTTTTCATCTTTATTTTTGCTTACACGGGGTCATGGCAGCTCCCTTGTACCTGGGTGAGACACACAGTCCGTGTGTGTCAACTGAGACACAAAAGGAAGAAAAGGCATCCAGGTTAGATTAGATCCCGTTATCTAGGAGTGGTGCCCAGCTAGCCGTACCGCTAGGTGCGATTGCATCCTTTCCTGGACTGCAGGGTGCCCGGATGTGAACTGCTCCCATTTCATAGCTAAGGGTCACATCCTAAAAAAAGAGGTAGATTCTGCTGGACTCCTCAGTTTTCTTGGCACCCGGTGTGAGAGCTGGTGGGTCCAGAATTCAGTCTGTGTGCAGCACCCTCTGCATCCTTCTAGGCATTCCCAGGGTGTGACCCAGGATGCACAGCAAGCACTCCAGCACCAACATAGGCCTGGGAAAAGAGGTGCAGTCACAGAAAAAGATTGATTTGACGCTATGCAAAGTTGAAGGTAAACTAAGTGGTATTATTTGACTCAGCAGAGCATCTAAGGTTTTGGGATTAGGTGTTGGTTTGCCTTCAGGTTAGCGGAGTAGACAAAATACCAGTGGGTTTCCTGTCTCTGACGCATCTGATGCCTCCTTTAGTTATCTCGTTGCTTCTGACTTTGTTTTTCAGAAATACTTTGTGATCAAGAGAGCTACCATGAAAGGTGAGGAAGTTCGGCAGAGGAAAAAAGAGGGCAGGACTAGGAATGGAGAGCGATCCAGGCACAAAGCAAAGAGCAAGGGTAAACACAGAGAGAGCCGACTTGGCAGCCAGGAGGCAGAGGATGTCTCTCTGTCTGCACAGCAGAAGCTGTTGGCTGAGGAGAAAGCAGCCATGGCAAAGTCACAGGAGGAGTCAGCCATCGCAATTTGCCTACAAGTGCTCCTGCCATACCTTCTAGCTGGGCTTGGCATGGTCTTGGCAGGCATGGTTTTGGATTATGTTCAGGTAAGGTAAAGGAACTGTTGTACCTGGAACGGGATAGGTGGGAGACTGCTTCAGAGGCAGAGAATTTGCTCTGGGGATAGCAAAGTAAAGGAAGATTTGCAGCAGTTTCACTCGCCAACATGTCCTTCAGTTGTCATGTACTTCTGTGCAGCTCTCAGGAGACAACGTGTGATAGTTTTCTGGCCCCATTTCTCCTCTGGAGATAAAAGGCAGTACGGTACTAAAGAGCACATGAAGGATCTGAGGCATTTATGTAGGCAGCACAGTCCTCTGCAAAGATCTCACCTTGGTCCTGGGAAGAGGGTGGTGGAGGTGCAGTCCCAAGGGCCTTGGTGGCATAGTGCTTCCCTGCAGTAGATAGAGCTGCAGCACTCCTGGATGTAGCTCAGGGAAGTCCTGCATCCCTTGCTTTGCTATACAAGGAGCCAGCCAGTCCAGAACTGCTAACACTTCATGCGACCAGCCCAGCCCGCATACCACATCCTTTTCTAAGGCATTGTAGGAAGTGACTCAAATCCTTGATTCTTCTTCCAGTCAGAATTCAGATTCTCTGATGGTCAGCACCAGACCTTTCCTCCTATGGAGTAGCAATACGGAGCTTTAAAACAGTGGTGAGAACCTAACGTTAGAGGGTTTAAAGCTGCAATTCATTTCCAGAAGACAAATCGCTATGCCTTTACGCTCCAGGTGACTCTCACTGCTCCATGCCTCTTCGTTAACCCTTGTTATTTGACTAATTATTGGGTCAGACTGCCCTGACCTGTCTCATACAGTGACTCTGAAACTACCGTGCCTGCCTTGACAACTTTCACAAATGTGGAGCTGTGTTCTTTTGCTATTAGCCCTGGGCTAATCTCCCTAAGCTAGAAGAGCTGTAAAGTCTTAAGAATGACACAGTATGCTTAACTGACCTCAGCATGTACTCAATACCCAGCAGAATGTCTAGTCAGGGCAGAAAACACCAAGGTAAATTCAGAACACAGCGGCAAATTCCTTTTTGTCTCCATATACGTAATTCTGACAGCCTTGAGCTTTGAGCAGCCACTTTCATTTTTGTTTCTCAGACTGTTCGGACATGTCCTTTCCTATGAATCTCTGATATTAAATGCATGCTACCTTCTATTGTGAGATATTAAAGTGTGAAATAGATTGCAGATGGGTTTATGATGTGTTTTTCTTTCAGTGTTCTTCACTTAGAGTATAACTTTTTTCTAGGAAGGACTGGCACTAATATAAACAGAATGTGAAGCAAACCTCATAATCCTCCAAAACCATAAAAATCTGGTTTCTGTTTTATGCAAATAAAGAGCTCACAAAGAACCCTTGTGTTAGTGCTTAGAGCCTGGGCAATCAAACCATGCAACATCTCATAGGAAAAGCAGGCTTTTGGCAATTAGCCCAGTGACTTTTCATGCATGATCATGGACCACTTAAGTGCATCTCACCCAGGACTCACTCCTGCTAGGAACCGCCTTTCCTTTCTGAGCCAGTCCTGGCCTTCTGTGGGGCAACTGGAGATGCTGTGAGGCTTTGGGCCCCAGGCACTCTCCGTCTTCTTTTCTCAGTCTCTACCTAATCTCTCTTTTCTACCCTTTTTGAACATAGAGAAGAGAGGAGCAAGGTAAGAAACAAAAATGCACAGCCTGATCTGTCAGAGAGCTCACAGATCAGGAGTTATATTGCTCTAACAACAGGACATACGGTCCCTGAAAAGCATCGTTCTCCCGTGAGTCTAAGGTGTCAGAGTAGTGCTGTCTGTTGCTAGCGCTGCCTAGTTATAAGAGCATCCATTAATATCCCATTATTGGGATGATTGGATACGACTAAAACTGTGCTCTTTGGCACTTATCGTTTTCCTGTTCTTTTTGTACAGTGGCAGTGGATGGAGGCCCTAGGTCAGGGTCAGGGGCTGCCTGCTGCTTCTTTGGCTCCTCCAGGGCAATGCTACCTGTTGGCTACTTTGCAAGCATAGGGGTACAGTGTATTTGTGTGCAGCAAAGGGCAGCAGTGTACCTCCCTCTTTTTGCTGTGATGAGCAGTGCAGCCATCAGGTGGGAGTTTTCTGAACCAGTTACAGTCTTCTTAATGCTGTTAACAACCACCGTCTTTCTTCTTAAACCTTGATGTATTTGCAGACAGATATGGTATATTTCTTTGTCAGGAAAATGCGATGTATCCCTTTGCAGACAAATATGGTGTATTTCTTTGTCAGGAAAATGTGATGTATCTCCTTGGTGACAAATATGGTGCAGATATTTATCAGAGGCTCCTTAAATGCATAATAAAATGACCCAGTGTACACACGCAGGTCACCTGAATCAATTGCCTTCTCTGCATAATGATTCATCGGTTGAAGGCTTTTTATGGTGCTTGCTTAGAAACAGAGAGACATGAAGCGTGATAAACTCATAAACCCTGCCAGACTGATGCTTTAGTACAGGATGTGTTGTTGCTGTGGTTTTTTTTAATGGCATTTGAGTCATTCAGGCTCATTAATATTTCCTTTACGTTAAGATTTCTGCCTGTCAGCAGTCCAGCTGGCAGATACAGTGACATACGGGACTAGGTATGCACATTATCAGACCTTTGAAAATCTATGGTAGTCGTCATAAATTGTCCTTTATTTCCTTGAAGCCTCTGTGAGTTTCTAACCAGAAGTGGGCCTTCATGCTGTCACTTCTCAGTTCCTGGCTGGTATAAACTAATTGAGTCGTGTGGTTATTACATGATTTTTATTAACCTCCCTCTTCCAGCTGTTGTGGGCATTTTTTTCCAGTTAGATTAGTACTCCTTTGTTGGGTTTCAGCTGAGTGGACCATTGTTAGGTGCAAGAGACATATGAACGCACCAAGCCAGCCAGGAGTGGAGAAGGCTTCAGGGGTTGTACCAAAATATTAACCTAGAAAACAGCAAAGGGCAGAGTCTCTCGTATGTACTCAGGCTTATTTTCTACCCTCCTATGCTTGCAGAGAGAGATCTGCTTTTCCATCTCAGCCCATTAGGCATCATGCTTTGGTTTGCATGAATTCAGTCCAAAAGAAACACACCATCCAAATAACCGAGAGCTTCCTCAGTTCCCTGTTTAACTTGTTCTGTCTGACTCTGCCAATGGATTTAGCTCCAAGCTCACAAGGACAGAGTCCACATGTCATTAATCTTTACATCTCTCTTCACAAAGTGTCAGGGAAGGGGTTGATTAGTATAAAAAAGTGCTGGTAAGGGAGTGTAATTTATACACTGATTTGGAGCTGGACTGAGAAACCTGTGTCGCTGTGTCTGCCAATGTACGCTTGCTTTCAGTCATTTGTCTTCGCTGGGAATGGCTAGATTTGAACCTGTGGTTGAAGACTGAAAAAGCTCAGTTGCCAATGTACTTAACCAATTCTATGCCCTTGCACCCAAAATTGTGCTTTTAAAGCTTTTTACTTCACTGATCCAATTAGTGTGCCCAAATTAATTATCAGAAAGGAGCTCTAACAGAATACTCTGACTCCTGTACCCGCATGCCCAACTTTGAGTGGAAGAATACACTTCAGTCTTCATTGAGAAGGATACAAATTCTTCATGGCTGTATGTGGCCATGATGCAGCCCTGGTTCTTGAGTTTATGTCAGCTGTATGACTATGGATATTCTGAGGTAAGACCCCCCTCTCTCAAAGGCAGTATCCTCCTGAGGGTATGCAGAAACAGAGTGTTTTGCTTTAGGATGGGAAAGGAGACCAGCTCCCAGCATGCCATGGAAACGTTCACCCTTTCTCTCCCTTGCCAGCAGTGCAGTGAGATTATGGAGCTACCTTAAATAAGCTCTGGCTATGACTCTTATCTTGGCCTTTGCAAACTAGCAGAAAGTTGAAGTGATGACAGCAGATAAGGGTGTTCGCTTTTGAAGCTTATTGGCTGGTTCTCTGGATGTTTTTTTTTCCCCTGAAAGCCAGTCATTCAGAGGTATAGCTAGCATAGATCGAGATCGTTACATCCTGTGGAGCCCATGGAGGGCACAAGAGGGGCAGGGGTCTAGAAGGGCGGATCTTCTCTCACCAGCTGGCTTAGCTGCGTCACTTGCCTGCGGATGAGACCTGCGTGATATTGTCAGCTGTGAGAGATGTGGACTCATGTTTTC
The DNA here is from genome assembly GCF_017976375.1 of Cuculus canorus. Classification (NCBI taxonomy): domain Eukaryota; kingdom Metazoa; phylum Chordata; class Aves; order Cuculiformes; family Cuculidae; genus Cuculus; species Cuculus canorus. Next base: position 7,730,142 of record NC_071411.1, on the reverse strand, counting down.
CTTGACCTTTCTTCACCTTGAGGGAGAGCGGAATGGATCCTGGTTGTTAACTCCCCACCTCCTCAGCCTTGGGACAGTGAGAAAAGTTCGGCATTGCTTATGGTGGGAGTGAGAGAACTGGGGCCGGTTTGCAGCAGGCTTACTTATTAAACCATCGTATCAAAGGCGAGCCGCAGTCTGACAAGAAATGTAACCTGAGGAGAAAGGACACTAGTGCGTTTGAGCACACCGAGGGATTCTTGCATGACCTGTCACTCTTTCAGTGCTGTAGTCTGAGCAGGTCTTACTGGTTTTTACTGAAGTGGTGGGAGCTGAATGGGGTGTGGGCTCATTTCTATTCGTCCACAGACATCTCCGCAATTTTCTTTTCTCTTTTTTAATTCCCTCCTGGATATAACTTGGAGAAGTAGTGTCCATCAAGTTTGCTGCCACCTGGGATCAACCCACCTGAATCAATTTTGGAGGATACCCTTGCTGCAACCCTCTGGACGTGCTCCTTGGAGGAGAAGAAGCTAAAGCAATTTGGCATCATTGCTGTAGTTTGAGGAAACACGTTTCTTTTGACTTTGGAGAGGGCTACCGGGAGGATCTGTGTGATGTCCTAATCTCCCCCCATTTGCCCTGCTGAGCATGGGGTAATGGTGTTTGACCATGGTGGTCACTCAGTTACAATTGGAACTGTGCTTCCATGGCAAGAAGCTGAGAGGTTTCACCTGCAAGTTGACCAGGTCAGCCAGTGGATTTCTCCCAGAGACTTCGTTCTCCATTGCCTCCCAGATTTTCATGCCATTCCTTCTGGCTGGTTTGGGCATGGTGGCTGCTGGCCTCTTGATGGATGTTGTTCAAGTAGGTACATGTAGTCAGGGTGACTTGTTAGTGAGAGGGTGGGCTGCTTCACTGACCTTGAGTGTTTGTGGGGTTTTGGTTTTAATGTGTGTGGTCCTAGCAGCTGGAGAGATGCTGTAGTCTCTTTTCCTGTTCTAGAGGAACATTATCCATCTTCTTTAGATGGGTACATGGGCTCCTTGTAAAGTGGGATAGTGCCTTTCAGACAGGCTGCCTGACAGTGCCCTCGGTGTGTTAGACTGGGTGCTCCCTTTACTGTAGCTAAACACTTCGGTGATGATTGCTATGAAGCAACTGTGATCTGACTGTGGCATATTTCCCTATTGCGTGATATTATTTCTTTCCTTCAAGAATCGCTGATAAGAAGATCTAGGTCAGGGTTGTTATTAACTACCTGTCTCACTCAGAGGCAAGTTTATGCTTTCAGTTCTTTGCGAACAACCTAATGTAATCTTTGGTCTAGAAGGCATTTAGATACTGCAATGAGAGGCATGCCAGCATGAAAAGATTAGCATTGCCTACAAACTGAGTGCTTCTTGGACGGATTCTGAGGTGGGTGTAAATTTGGATTAACTTCCATTGACTTCCAAGCAGTGCTGCTGGGTTTGCACCGTTTTGCCCACAACCAGAATCTATCCCATCTGTCTTTCCTTTGTACCAGTGGCACAAATAGAAATGTAAAATTTGATCTAGTTTGTGCATCTCATGCCAGTGGATTTACAAATCAAAAGGCTGGCAGAGTTTCCCAAGGATATGTCCTGCACTCTGAGCTCACTGAAGTACATTGGATTCACTGGCATTACTACCACAGTGGGAGCTAAATATGGGTACTTGAGTGTTTGGAAAGACAATACCTTGCTGTTTTTTCATGCGTTGGAAGAAACAAAGAAGACAGCGAAGTTGAACAAAGGGAATATGAGGAATATCAAAGAAGGGTTAACTAGAGTGGCACACACTGTTGCTGTGCTATGTTTGTCATCTCCACTTTGTGCCATGCTTAGGCACAGACCTGTCTTGCAGCATTACAGAAGTTCTCAAACTACCCAAGATGTTATGTTAGCAGTAAGCAGTTATCTTTGGCCAGATACCTCAAAGAAGGATCAAGACATAGTACATTTCCACTTGATACCCTTGGCAGGTGAATAGGTCTTTGTCTAAAAGAGGTTGGATGTGTTTCCTAAGAACTGGACTCTGTTCAGCGATGTAACTGTATCCAAACTGATAAAAAATAGCATGCCATGTACACCTACGTTGCACGTATCCTTTTAATACCAGAGTGCAATCTACTTTTGTGTATTTGTTCACTAGACTCTTAGAAAAGGGATCATGCGTGAAGCACAGTAATAGGAAGTGTAAATTTTGGAGAAGGTGTTTCCAGCTGTGTTGAAATAGAAGCCATCAGTCAGTGGGTTTGTCTCCCAGAGGAAGGAGCTAGTGCACTGAGAGTCACAGCTGGCACAGAGAGGTGTTAGTGAGGTAAGCTGCCATGATATCAACAACTCTCTGTTTAAAAACAAAAACGGTAGCTGGGAAAACCCAGAGATCTTAGCCTTTAAAGGTTTGGATTATTCTTCTGTGCCTTTTTGTCTTGAAGCTGCTGATTTGCAGCTTTTCTTCCTGCAAGTGTGAGAGCTAGAAACTCACTATCCTGTCCAACTAAAACCTGAGACTAAGTTTCTTCGCTTAAGGACAAAAACTGTAAGTTTTATATTAGCAATCATGAGGGCTCATGCTATTGAAACTATAGTTTTTTCTAGTTCAGGAGTCTGGGGTTTTCCCATTTTTCAGGGGATGGTCTGACTGAGGAGCACTTCAGCCTGTTTGCAGTCATGGCAAAACATTCTTAGGAAACTGCATATCTGCATCTGACAGAGAGATATGTGAGCAGGCTCAAGCGTGGTATCTAGAGCGTACATGTGTGTTTAGTGGAGCCCTTGTTTTGCTATGTACAAAATATCTTGAAATAGTGGAGTTCTGTGCTGGGAGTCCAGCTGGCTCTCTTGTTTGCAGGGCTGATGTTGTTGTAAAGAGGAGAAAAAACAGTGGAAATTGCTTGCTTGTGTCCTATCAAACTTCAAAGGATTTTGGCAGTTTCTGATCTGCCTTAGGATGAAACCAAGAACTGTTACTGTTAAAAAAAATAAAAATCAACACAAGAGATTTTTCTAGCCCAGTTGCCTCCAAGGCTCAAACCTGAATCTCTCAAACTGTAATAAAGGATGCTCAAAGAAAGAGCCATTTGCCATTCTCTTTTCTTGGTTGTGGTCTCTGTGCAAGACTGGTAGCATGGCATAGATCTTTTCCAGCTGGATGTTTCCACCTTTGCTCAGTGATCCTTGTCCAGCTGGTTGATCTGGATTCTGGGCTGGCTGGCATTGCTGGAGACCTTGCAGAGCCCTGCCAGTGTCTGCCCTACTCTTTCACAGTAAGGTGAAGAATCAGATTGAAGCTGGATGATATTTCAAACTAGAGAATTCAGGAGGAAAGCTTCCGTTTCGTTCTCCCCCTCCACACCACTGCAGTGGGACACAGTCTAAATAAAAGGCACAGACATGAGATAACCTTGTCCTTTGCTGAGAAAAGCCCCTGAGATTATTAGCATTGAGAAGGGTTTTGGATTGGCTTGTGTTTTATAGCCCAGGATCTTTTGATCTTTCTATTGACTTGTTCAGGGCAGTGGGAAAACTAGAGGTTTCTTAGCTGCTGTCATGGGAAGATGGATGTCCTGGAGAGGTGACAGGACATGGTTGGGATTGTGAAGACAGTATAGAGAGAGATAGTGGGGCTAGACTGCGTGTGAGGAAGCTGTCTAGGTACATCATAGCCTCTCTTCCTCTCTGGGACTTAATGAGCAGATCCAGTTGGCATGGAGACCAGCTGCAGTGGTTCACGGGGTAACCAAGTTTCTCCAGAGTTGAGCTTTAGGGCTGTAACTCCATCATGGGGGCATGAAGTGGCTCAAAGAGTCTCTACCTGGCTCAGTGTCCATGTGGGGGTTTGCAATGCTGCAGGGAATGTTTCTGTTCCTTCTAGGTGGTTTTAGTCTTGAAGGACAGAGATGCTTCCTAGACTTAATCCAGCTGTCTTCATTCAGGCAGCTTCTTGCCTGCACAGCTCTAACCTGCTACACTCACCTGCTCGTGCAGCTGACAGTTCTGCACGGTGATGGCATAGGGATCACCTGTTTATTTTGTATTTCTGCAGTCTCTAACACAACAGAGTCCTGGCTACTGTGGTATAAATCATTACGAATCTGTCCTCAGGCTCTTGGTGAGTCACTAATGAGACTCAAATGGAGGCAATGAAGTCAGGGGTTTTTTATTAGTACAGTTGTGTCATTCTTTATTAATTGTTAAAAGGCTTTCAGTGTAATTTTATGTAAGGCTGAGTCTACAAAAATCATACCGCACATTCTGTAATGTCTGTTGCGATGGCTTGAGACCTGCAAGATTAATCGTGAACACAAAGATTGGAGCTTATGTTGAGATAACGAAGTCATATTTCCCAAAGGTGACTTGCAGAGAAAATACAGACAGTTGAGGTTTTATGTTGCTTTTTATTTCTATGTCTTTTTATGTGCAAAATATTCAAGGTCTTAAATGTGAACGTCTGCACGCCTTTGTATTTTAAATGATTGGGTTTTTCTACGTTGTGACTATGAAGTCTATTTTTTCTCCTCTTTCTTTTGAAGGTGTCAAAGATGTGTTTGGATCTTTATTCTTAATTAAAGAGAGAGGAGAGGGAGGGATTTGAATCTTTAAAAGAGATGTCCACCCCTAGCTTTTCTCAGGTATTTAAGTTCCATGTTAACAAATTCAAACAAAATTGTAGTGTGTCAAATAAGGTGACTATTCTCGCGTTGTGTTATTTACTTGACAATAACTTTAACATCTTGAAACATGCGTGTTTCCAGGTCACCACTGCCAGGAAATTTGCCTTTTAAAATTGCTAATAACGTTTTGCCTGTTGTCTGCGCCTCTGAGGGATGTCTTGCACTGCGTGCTCAAGGCTGACACAGCCCCACTTTCATTCATCCTGACTCAATGGGAAGCTGTGAGGTCTTCCCAGCAGACAGCCACGCCGCCGGCTTGCCACAGCTTCCCATGGCACAACCAGAGCAAAACACCAAGCCATCACACGCTGTATATATTTCCCACCAGGCTGACTACTGAATGTGTCAACATTTCCTGAGTCTGTCCAACCTCCTGGATTCTCAGGTTCATAGAATTCCGATGGATGTGGAGAAGATGGGCAGGGATCTGTTATTCGTTTTGTCCTCTAGTGCCACAATTCAGGATTGTTGTACAATACTTGACAGTAACAAGTTAGCATTAATGAACAAGTTAATCCTTCGCATGGCATATAGCTGAAGCATGGAGGTTTTTTTGCCACAGCGTGGAACATAGGTTTGAGGGGGGAGATTGAATGAATACCTGAAAGAAAAATCCTTTGAACAGTTGTAAGTGTGCAGAAACATACACATAACGGCCCAGTGCCCTGTGACAGGTAGTTGCAAGCTGGAAAATACAAGTCTACTTGTCGTACTTGTAGATTCTTGGTTTATATATCTGAATTGGACTACTGGTGGAGATAAGGATAAGTTAAAGAGACTTTTGGTCTGACTCATAGAGACTGCTGGGGTTTTTTTTTTGTGTTCTGCTCTTAGATGTTGGGCTAGTTGGTTTTACTTCACAATGGGTTGCTCTGTTTTGTGATTTCATCCTGATGTGAGCCTCTCTGGATACAGTGGGACTTTGCCAACAACCTTGAATGTACAGGGGGTGAATGAATTATGTTCCAAGGCACTGTATGATAGATAAATTAGAGAAGATGTGTTAATCAACAGAGTTTCTTAAGGTGTCAGATAATTTCTAGTGCTGCAGCTGATTCAACAGCATTGTATAGTTCAGCTATAAAAGAATAAAAGAATAAAGATACTAGCCCAGCAGTTTGGGCTTACGGGATATCTTAATTCAAAATCCTTTTCCAGCTGTGCTTAAAGCGTACTTGGTAACAAGAAGAATAAGGAACTGCCTGTGGAGAAGAGATACAAAAATCCCCTTCCCTCCCACTGCCACTCTCAGATGCTTTGTTAGAAGTTTGGTAAAAAAAAAAGACAGATGCAACTTTTGTTATTAGATCATTTCCAGATCTTTGTGTTTGTTCTTATGAGTCTGGGTAGCAACAGGTGTTCCTGTATCTAATGTCAGTACAAAGGATGGAGAGCATGCTGTATTTCATTTGGCTTGTGAACCCTAATTGTTTTTCACATTGTTCTTGGCTAATGCTAAAGGCACGTTTTAATTTGTGGCTTTCCAAACTCTTCTGCTTCCCCGAGGAAGAAAGTTCCTTCCCTGTGCTTTGCTGTGCATGAGATCAGAGAAAATATTACAAGCTAAAAATTCCTTTCTTTGCTCCCAAAATGCAACAAGCCCAGGGCAGTGTCCGCTCCCATGTTCATAGTGGACACCCGTAGAGCAGGTGGCGAGATGGGAACCCACTCCTCTTTGAAGCAATAGCGTTGGACTGGTCACCATCACAAACTGAGGTTGTTGTCCTTTGTTTTCTTCCAGCACTGGGATGTGTTTCGGACAATTACAGAAGTTTTTATCCTGGTTCCTGCCTTGGTTGGCCTGAAGGGTAATCTTGAGATGACGCTGGCATCCAGGCTCTCTACTGCTGTGAGTGTTAAGGTGGTGGTGTTGTGTGTGGGGATGGGGGGGGATTATCTGGGGACATCAGGTGATTCTGCTCTTTATATAATCACACTGCATGTATGAGACATGCCCTTTTCTGCTAAGTAGAAACTGGTGGTGTGTGAGTGTTAAAACAAGTTTTGCCCTCATTTTGTAACTGGAACACAGAATTTCCATCTGTGCTTTGAAGGTGAATTAATCCCTGGGTGGCCAGTTGCTAATATTTGGGGCCTTGTGACACATGAAGGAGACAAAGCCAGGGCTCCACAGCTGTCAGCTTCAGTATTGGATTGCTTTTGTGTGGTTGTTGATCCTTGAGAGATCCAGAGCTTCCCAGCAATGCTACCCTGGGTGGGAGCAAACCAAGGCTTCTTGAGACTTGCAGTAGCTTTTGCTACTCTGAATTTGATCTCTTCTATCTCCCTAAGCAGTTCTGTTTACTTTGGGCTGTTTGTATTGCGTGTCTTGGGAGAAATTGGAACTTGAACAAATGGGGAGAAATGGTTTAATATTTTCAGCTTTTGGGATGTGGTGGATGTGCCAACTTAATTTTTAGCTGTCTGCCCTGCAATGCCTCTGCACCTCCGTGTGTGCACCTAATGTGCCTGGGACACTGGGCTGGAATGTGATGGAGATGTGTAAAGAAGGAAGTGTGGGGAAGGCTGGGAGATGCCAACCTGCGCTAACTTCTTTCTGGCTTTAACAACCCCTTTCTCACAGGGACCGGGTGAAACTGCCTTCAGCAGCCACCTGTGCCACAGGAATCAGTTTTCAAGGTTTCTCTCTTGGTTCCTAGGCTAACACCGGACAGATGGATGATGCCCAGAAGCAATGGAAAATGGCCACCTGCAATTTAGCCCTTATCCAGGTGAGTCACTTCAGCTGGGAGAGGAGAAAGGCCCTTTCCTCTTGCTATGCTGCAGCTCAAAGGCATATGTTACCAGCAATGCTGGATCCTGAGCTGTTGATTTAGGGCAGGTATTGTCAACCGAGCCAAGCAGAGCCCAGGACTTGACCTCCAATAAAGTCCTGTGTAGCCCCAGAGCTTGTCATTTAGCTGCAAAACACATCTAGATATTCATTGCCTTTGTGGACTAAGTGAAATAATGAAAAAAACCCTGCTTTTGCAGAGGTTTCACAACAGCCCCTAGATAAAGTCTGTCATTTACTGGCAGTGTTTGGGAATCAGCCTTGGGCAGGAGGGGAGAGATGGGAGAAATGTACCTCATGTAGCTCTTTCTGCTTGTTAAAACCCAGCAACCAGCCTAGAGGTTGCATATGGCAAGGCCACAGGGCTTGCAACATGTGTCTGTGTGCTTTCCCTTATCTGCTTCCACAGCTTTCAGCTTGCTAGGAGTGCTGTGTTGATGGGGAGCCTGTATTTGTGTTGACCAGAGCTATTCCTTTGCTGATGGACTCAATGTCTTTTACCAAAATGTTATCTGCCCTTTGCAGGCCTCTAGAGTTTTTCTTCAAACTTTATCAGGATTTTAATTTTAATCTAGTGGAGCCTTAGAGGGATGCTGCTTAAATACATGAACAATAGGCATCTCTGTGAAGCTTTGCCCTCCTAGATGTGTGAAAATGCTGCAGTCTCATGGAGCCAGGACTGCCTAGAAGCAGATCTGGATGATTGCTCACCAGCTGTCTTTTGGCCCCCAGGTCCAGGCCACTGTGGTGGGTCTTCTGGCTGCCGTTGCTGCTGTGATCCTGGGAGCCATCTCCAAGGGCTCCGTGGAGCTGAGCCAGGCTGCTGTGCTGTGTGCCAGCAGTGTCACCACAGCCTTCATAGCTGCACTTTCTCTTGGTGAGTCGTTTTGGTTCCTCAGATCAAACATACAACACTCAGGTGCAGAAAAACCTGTACCTTCTGCTAGGGAGGCCCAGCTGACATCCCTTTGGTCTGGCATAAGGAGGAGGGATGCAGGAGGAATCAGTCCTGTGTCTGCTGCTTTTACCTCCTCCGCATCCTGCTTTTGCTTCTCTTCTCCCGGCATCTGTTGTTCGCTGGGTTCATCAAAATGTTCCGCTTCCCCTGACATGTGAAAAATGCCACATGCTGTGCATAGGTGCGCCTGTGCGTGCCCTCTTTCTCTGTATGTCCTGGGTGACACGTTAGTCATCTACGCTGGCCCTTTCTTGGGGAGAGTGAACAGATGCCGTGCGCAGAGCGGGATATTGAGGATCCACTAGCAGACCACTCCAGCCTGTGCTCGAGATGTACTCAGATCAGCTACTACCCTGCAGAGGACTGTGGTTTGCCTGCTGCGAGTTCTGAGTCGGGCAGTCTGCTCCCCTGGCTATTCCCCTTGCAAGGGAAACGGGATGGGGTGGACCGGTAGGAGCTGCTTTGTCACCTGAAGATGATCAGTTTGTAGGTCTGCCATACGAGGGCAGCATGACACCCCGAATAGAGGGAGCTGACAGAGCTGGGTACAGCTGTTTTCTAAATGAAAGGGACATGTTTGAGCAAACGCGTATCCTGAAGCTGGAGTCAAAGGGTGATTGTAGATGCCTTTGATGAAAAACATGGGATGAGGCAGTTGTTAAAAGAGAAAAACAGCAGTCCAGCTTTCATTAAACTCCTCCCTTCAATTTCGCTGCTCGGTGTGATACAGAGAGGCTTTGCTGTGGTACCGATACGGGCTTTCAGCTAGCATTAGTTTATTCCCTGGACATGGCTACAGGCGGCCAGTGTGTGGGTGTGCGTGATGGGAAGCTGCTATTTTTACAACCAGGGAGGGAAGCAGCATGAACTGTACTGTGGGGAGGGGACTGTGGGTGTCCAGGAGGGTTTTTGTGGAAAATGACATTTGTGAGGATGTGTTTCTGTATGAAGGATGTTGTAACAGGGAAGAGTCCACATGGCATTCCATGGGGAGAGCTGATGCTTCTGTGCACGCTCAGCTTTGGTGGGCCTGTGCGAACAGGGACAGAGAGGTTGTGAGCTGGAAGGAACCACCGTTTCTCAAGCTTTCTTTGGTGCATCCTGTCAGCCGCAGAAGGACTTTGAATAGATGTTGTCTTGTCCCAAGGCTGTCCTTACCAGTCACAGAGCAGTGGAGGTCGGCAAGGCAGGGTTTATTCTAGGTGACTCTTCCACATGGCCCCCCGGGTTCCCACAAGTGCATCAGAATTTGGGGTTTACGCTTATTAACTTAACTGGGAAAGCAAAAGTTCTTTCCTCTGTCCTTTCTAATAATTCTAAAAATCAGCTGAATTTTCCAGGTGCAGCTCAAAGCACGGGGGAAGAGAGGTGATGGCCACCTCGATAACCCCTCGACTGGAGCTGCTCACACCTTCAGCATCCACCCAGTGCAAATTAAAGCTTCCCAAAAGACTCTGGGATGTGAGGGGTCAGTCTGACAGTCAGGCTGAAAGGCTAATTCAGACTACTGTGAGGAAGCTCATTGCTCCTTGGTGGTTCAAACTCTGAGAAATTTTGGTCTAATATGGAAAATATCTCTGTGCTGTGGAATCCAGAGCAGGGGATGGCACCGGGAGGCTGCCGTGTGCCTGCTGCGTGCTTATCTATGAGTATGCTTCGTGCCTGGTCCTGCTTCAGGGCAGAAAAGATTAACTTGCTCAGGAGGGGAGCTTCTACATTTGGGCTGCCTGCTGGTATTTCCTTTGATCCCTGGAATCTGCCTGTGTGCCTCTGGGCCTTTGGTGCAGTTCAGAAGGGCAGAGTCATGCCCTTCAGGTTGGTGGATGCAAGAGGACAAATTCCTGGGGATGTCCAGTCTCCAGCTGCATGGTACCACTGCAGGCAATCTGCCTCTTGCTTTTCCCAGACCCCGCGTCCCTCTGGGAACCAGAACAGCAGCTCTGCAGTGAAATGCAGCAGGATTGGTTTTCTGATGCCTGCTCTGTGTCTTTTCTAGGTCTGGTGATGATTGGCGTGATCATTGGAGCAAGGAAAGTTGGGATCAATCCAGACAATGTCGCCACACCCATAGCGGCAAGCCTTGGAGACTTGATAACCCTTTCGCTGCTGGCGGGAATCAGCAGTACACTCTTCAAATACATAGGTACGCTCTTCAGCAGGGATTTGCAGCTCAGCAAGGGAATGATGTATCCTTGTGAAATTATTGCAGGGTTCTTACCCATTTCTGATGTGTCTCAGAACGGAGGCTATCATGCCATTGGAATAGAAAAATGACAAAGAGGCTTTTTCCAGGCAGAGCCTAAGAAACACAACTAGGATTTGTCAAAGAAATGACCAATGCCTACTCCATAGCTTTGGAACAGAAGGTTAACATGCATGACAGTCACTTTGTTCCCGCATCTGTCACTAGCCAAGCGTGACTACTTTCTGTGCATGGGTAATAGCAGGTCCTTTCTCACAAAGCTATTTCAGGCGTTTGGCATGTATGAAATATTCTTATATCTCCTCATGTGGAAGGTTGTGGATGAAGAAGGTATTGTCATCTTGGAGGGAGGCAGTGCTTCATTGTTTTATGCCCACAGGACACTGAGTAGGAGTTGTGGTTAGCTGTGCTGTGGGTTGGCAAAGACTTGGGCACCTGTTGACACCGAAAAGCTCAAAGTATGTTTTCACTGGGTGATATATGCTTGCCTGTTTCTTGTAAAGTGCTAAGCTGATTTACTGTGAGTCTAACCTATAATGGAAATAGGAAAATAGAAAGATCCAGCAAACTCAATACCATTTGAATCCCAAACTATTGCTTCAGACGGAGCAGAAGCAGTGAGGCAGCTGTTCTATTTGCATAACTCGTTCCATATGCCAGCAAGGGAAGGAGCGAGGAAGCACACACATTGTAGGGAAAGGCACACAAATCACTTCTGTCCATGACTTTTCATAAGGTTTGATAGACTCCAGTGCACATGTTTAAGAAGGAATTAATTGCTCAAACCAACAAGGAGTGGAGATAGAAGATCCAGTACAGCATCCAACCATCCATCTGTCATACAACCCTTTCATCCTAAGTGACTCCAGGTGGTAAAGTGCACTGAGACAAGAGCGGATATTTACATTGATTGCATTTCAGTGCTGACTAAAGCCTCACGTAAAGAGTGCACCTCATTTTATAAGAACCCTTGATTCATTCCAAGTAGCCTGAGGCCCTGGCACTGTCATTTTGAAAAATGCACACTTTGAGCCTGCTTCGTCTCCCAGATTACCTGCTTTGCAACCCACTGGCTTTGGCCCCAACACAGAGACCAGATGGAGAGCTTTGTTGAAGAAGCATTTTTATATCAAAAGGGTTGGCATCATCCCCATTGCTTGAAGGTGATTCTCCTGCTTCTGAGTCATGTTTATTTTCTTCTAGTGCAGCACATGTAGTTATTTTTTAATTCCTTTGCTTCTAAAGGTCACTTGAAGTTTATGCCCTTACCAAAAGGAAAAAGCACCTAATGGAACACATGTAAGCTAGCATGAAAGAAACCCTGGATCTTAACTGGCTTATACATGCAAAAGAGCATTTGTTCCTACAGAGCAGACCAGCTGCTCAGCAATTCTGCTAGCTTGCCACTGAAAGTACTTATTGCCTCTTGTTTTAGGCGAAGACTTGAGGTGTCTATGTTAAGTGTGATACAGCTCGCACACAGGAGTTTCCCCCTTGCCTTGCTGTTTGATTTCTACCCTGAAGCCAGAAATTTTGTAACTTTTTGTCTTGCTTAGTTGCAGATGGAATTGGAGACTTGCTCATCTTCAAATAAAACTTGCTTTAAATCCTGCTGATTTTCAAATAACATACTCTAGCAATGAGTTTCAGGGGTTAATTATGGATTTCTGTGGTGGAGTGAGGTAGTTGTGTGAGGAGTGTCTTGGTTCATGTGATTTTTCTGCTAATGTAACTCAGCCTGAGCAAAAGCCCTGCTGCCTTCCTTCCAGACTTAATGGAATATGGTTTTGCCATCCTGTGAAGCCATGGGCGTTTAATTCAAGATTTCTTTTCCTTACCAGATATAAAATACCTTTCTCCTCTGATCTGTGCCGTCTTCATTGTCATGATTCCTCTCTGGGTTGCTATCGCCAAACAAAGTCCTTCCCTTGCCGAAGTCCTGAAATCTGGATGGCAGCCGGTCATTGTTGCAATGAGCATCAGCAGGTAAACTGAGGAACTGTTGCTGAGCCCTCGTGTATATACATGCTGCAGAGACACCCCATACTCATTTGGAAAGCCATCAGAAGGTAAAATGGAAGGGACAGCAGAAGGGCATTTTTCCAGTGCTTCTCATCCATTGGTGGCCTTCCAACAGGCTGTGAGATAGCAGATAAGGAGATCACAAAAGACTGGAAAAAGCAAATCATCATTTTAAGTCTCACTCGCATACCCGTGCACCATGGAGGTGAAAGCCAGGAAACCAGAAAGGGGGATGATGACCATCATGAATAGTCAGACTTCAACCTCATTTTTATCCATCTGTAAAGGCTGAAGACATGTGAAAGTAGAGCCATTCCCCCTGTGCTACGTCTTTCAGACCCAACTGAGATCTGGGAGACAATTGAAAAAACTTCTAAGACTAGTATGTAAGTGTAGTAAAACTTTTGGGGAGGATGATAAAGCTTCCCCGGCTACTAAATTTTGCTCAAGGGTGGGCAAGGAGGTCTTCCTGACCTCACAATCCAATTAACAAAAGCTGTAAGGATGTCTACTGGTGAAAACTGAGCTGTAGAAGGAATGAATGGGCAATAGTCCAGCCCTGGCAATGGGGAAGAAGCAGAAACTCATCTCAGTGTGCTATTTTCACAAGCATAGGATTTGCCCTGGGAAAAGAGATCGATCCACCCTCATGGCCTTTCCTTTTTTAACAGCATCGGAGGGCTCATCTTGGACAAAACCGTTACTGACCCAAACTTTGAAGGCATGGCAGTTTTCACACCTGTGATTAATGGTAGGTTGGACAGACGGGGGTTATATGCATGCTTTTATTTGTACCTTCCCCTCCTTCCCAAGGGTTGTGGTATCCACTGTTGCCCTTGCACAGAAGTCTGTGTTCAAGACCCTATTCCCGTCATGAGTGGAAGTGAAGCTGCCGGTTCCCATTACATCCCTACTTACTCATATCTTGAAGTGTCTCTGGAGCAAAATAGCAGGCAGGGCTGAAAACTACTGGCAGAGCTGCGGGAAAAGTTATCAGCATCTGATAGTTTTCTCTGAAAACTATGTTGACACCTTTACTTGCATAACATCAGACGTACTGAGGATGTCACAATAAATCCATTTTCCCCGTCTCTCTCCACTCAGCAATTTGACCTGTGTAATCATCCCCTATTCAGATTGTTGATAAAGATTAGCATATTAAGGTTATGTATACATATACATATATGTATGCACACAAAAAAAGATTACAGATATGCATTATATGTAGGGATTTTTAATATATATATATATATACATATATATATATATACACACATCTCTCTCAACATCTTTTGTGTGAGTTGAAGCCTCACAGTACTTTTGTACACAGCATATCAGTACAAACTGCTGGGGATCCTGCCATTGCTGAGGAGCCACTGGGTTAATTTTCTGCTATTGAATGTTTTTGCAGGACAGGGCCATTCCAGGGGAAACCCATGTTCCTAGGACAGGCTTGGCCTCATGCCACCTTCAAAGCATGATGTCCTCTTGCAGTGTCAGTGGGTGACACCCATCTGTCACCTTACTGGATCTGCATAAAGACAGCCACCTCGCTGACAAACCTTTTCCAGCATAGTTAGCCAAAGAACCTGATTAGGACAGGATGTCAGCAGCAATTTGGTTGAACAGTGATTGACATAGACGTCAGCCTGTAGGCGCAGGCAACAGGTTTGGCAGAGCTGGTGGCAGAGTTATGCAGTGCTCCCTGTCTGTGCACAGGAGCTCTTCACTTTGCATGTGCAGTGGAGTCCTGCAAAGCATGGGAGTGGACGATTCAGAAAGCTCCCATCGTGAACTACGTTGAACTAGTATTTTCACTTTGATTCCACTCTGGCAATCTCACATTTAATGATAAAGCATTTCCTTTCAAGGAAGGGAAAACACAAGAAGCCTGTAGGATCTGCCTCACTGTTTTCTTTTCTGTGGCATTTCTACCCTGCAAATACTCAGGGTAGTTTTCTGCTGGAAAACATAGCTGCTTTTTCATGTTTCCTAGAATTAATCAGTCTGTAAGGAATTAGTTGTCTTTAATTACCTAATGTATTTGGGCTCTGATTCATTCTTATATGACTCCTTTTCTTTTAACACGTGTTAGATGCCTTCAGACAGACACATAATCACTCTCTGTGATGTTTGTTGTCTTTTAAACAGTAATGGCTCTCTGGGTGAACATATCCAAGAAGTGGCTGTAAGCAGCATCTGCCATTGCTTGCACTGCTCTCTCCAGGTGTTGCTTACAGACTGCGTCAAACTAGGTGCCATTGCATCATCTTCAGGGGCCACGTGGCATTTACAGCCAGTGCTGGGAAGCAAGGGAAAACATTTCCAATAAATCAGTCAGAGGGAGACAATCACTGGAGCCTTCCTGATTTTTAAGAGCCTTTCTGCCAAGTGAATAGCACAGTGTCATCATGACATGTGGTATCAGGTTTTCTCTTTCTCACTGCTGATCTCAATGAGCTTGTAAGTGAATGCAGATTGACTCACCTTAAGCTAGTTTTAGACTGGTGGTTCCTGCTGCAGTGAAGGCGGTTTACAGTTTACTGTGTTTTGTCCTCATAGGTGTTGGAGGGAATCTGGTCGCTATCCAGGCCAGCCGTATTTCCACGTTCCTGCACTTCTGGAGCATGCCTGGAGTTTTGCCATACAAGATGAGGCAGAATTGGCCCAACCCATGCACCACATTCTTCTCATCAGGTAGACCTTGAACCCTAGGTGTCCGTGTCTCAAGGCCTGTCATCACAGATAGCTCCTTTATCAAGCCTGGTTGGCGGAGGACTAGGTGGGTTTCAAAGGCAGAACTCCCTTGTCCCCTTTCAGGGAAGGTATTCGGATTGGAAAGGAAACATCTTTGTAGTGGGCAGCTTGAAAGAAAGCTTGTGGTGTAGTTGCTCACTGGCATTCAAAGCAACTGGCCTTCAGAGAGCACTGAAGAAAGTAATTGAAAAAAAATCTCAGATTTGATCTAATAGAAAGTGATTTTAACCATGGTCAGCCTGGAGTCATCACCTGTGGAGAGAGGGGTGAATAACCTTGTTGAAAATCAGCAATTCTTCCATCTTCAGCAATGGATAAAGCTAAGCATCAGCAAAACTAGATTTGAGTCTGTTGTGTTTTTACATTGCAGATTCCTCTTGATTTTCCCTGCTAGGTTGGGAGTTACTACTAAAACGAACTAAGAACTGGGGAGTCTGTTGCAGCAAGGCAGAGCAGAATCAGTGGGAGGCAGAGAGCAGCCGATATGAGTGTTTGGACAAAGTGGAGTGGAACAGTGCGGAACATGTATTTGGCACACAGTTTCAGTGCTAGACAAAGCTGCTAGGCTGATACTGCAGATGCTCCACATTGCTGCGTGATCTAGAAAAGGCATTAGCAATGTGGTTGGTGGGAGGGGACAGTCCCAAGTCTATGCATTAAAATATGTCACTGCGTCTTGTCCTCCCACTGTCTGAAGCTGCTGTCATTGCCATTTCTGTCTGTGTCCTCTGCAGAGGTGAATTCCAAGTCAGCCCGAGTCCTGTTCCTCCTGGTTATCCCAGGGCACCTCGTGTTCCTCTACACCATCCATCTGCTGCAGGGAGGCCACACATCTCTGTCGTTCACCTTTGTGATGTTCTATCTGACTGCTGCTTTGCTGCAGGTAAACCTCAAACTCTCATCCAAAATAACCTCTCAGATACTGTGAAAACGAAGCAGTTTCCAGGTTTAACAGGAGCTACGGTAAAACTTCCAACAGCAGCTCACATTTCCAGTCATTTCAGGTGTGCTTCCTACCAAGCATCGTGTAGGTTGTGTGCGTCCAGTAATACTTCACCCAAATTGCCGGGGTCTGGTTTCCCATGTGAGCACGGCTGTCCTTAAGGGTGAGCAAGAGATTAGACATTAGAAGAGGAACAAGTTATCATCATCCGCTGAGCTGCAGTAGATGTGCAGAAACGCACTCAGCAAGGAGGTCTTTCTTGCTGTTGGTGGTACTTTGTTTTGCCCTGTTCACTTCTTGAGTCTCTAAGCCTCAACAATTTTCAGACTGCCACTGGTCATCCCAGTAAAGGGAAAGTGAGAACCCCAGCCAGCAGGTTTCCATGCTTGTTTTGGAAAAACTGGTTTCGCACATCATAGTGAAGACCTAAGGATTCCTCTGGGCAAGGCCATAAGGGTCAAAAGTGAAGTGAAAACCCAAGCCTGAGAAGTTCACCTTCAAAAGTAGAAGTTCTGGGTAGGCACTGGGTAGTTCATCCAGTTTATTCTGCCTGTTCCATTTGTTGGTTCGCCTGCCTCGTAAACTCACTCAGAAATGCATACGGCTCTTGCTTGAACTCACAGAGGCTCTGACTTTACTTGCCCTTTTAAATGTGATTCATTACTTTGCAGGGTGAGGTAGCTGATTTCTTGCTTTGCCTTACAAGCAGCCTTGTGTCTGTGGGTGAATTCCTTGCATGTGTAAACAATTGTTTTCTCTCGACCTTTGCACAACCCTAAGCCCAGCAGCACAGCCAGAGTTGTAAAGGAAAATATTTATTCTTCTCTTTATGCATCGAGGTAACTCCTCAACCAGAGCCAAGCATGAAAATACGCAGAATAAATGACAATGTAAAGAGCAGAATCCCAGCAACGCCATTGACCCTGAAAAATTCCCATGGAAGCCAGTAGAGGAGAATATGTTCAGCCTGGTTCTTTCTTTCCCTCCATAAAGACAGACAGAAAAAATGAGAGGGAAAAGTTCAGGTCAGCTGTAGGAAGCCCAAAGAGAAAGATCAGAGGCCAGAAAACATGACCTCGGAGGAATGATTGAATGGACTGGGGTTAGTGAGTCCAGAGAGGAGAGGCTTGAGAAAATCTGGTTAACAGCCTTTAAGCTACCCAGCTTCTGTAGGGAGGGACAGAATAACATTTTCTCTGTGGTCACTAGGGATGAAACATGAAATCATGGGTTTCAAATGGAAAAAAGCAGATTTATGTTAGACCTTGGGAAAAAAAAGAACAGAAAAAAAGAAAAGAGCCATGGGAACGATTTCTTAAAGTCTGGTGTCTCCATCTTTGAGGGTTGTTTAGCACAGGTTAAACAAATGACCATCAGGAAAGATGTGGGCACATTTGATCGCGTATTGAGGCAGAAGAATGGTCTATATAAAACTCTAGAGTTTCCATCCAGCTTTAGTTGCTGTGATTCTGTTGATTAATTTGCTTCCCCCAACTCTCCTCTCCTCTCTTCCCTCACCCAGCTTGCAGTTTTCACCTTTAGAAATGCTGCCTCTGGCTTTGGTTCCTGTTGTGCTGCAGTCTCCCATGGAGGGACCACCAGATGTGGGGTGCAAATTCTCTCTCCCTTCTTAATTCAATTAACTAGACAGTCTTTAATCTTTAACCAAAGTATTTTTTTCCCTCCATCTGTTTATCAGAATCAGGAATGAAATAGGAATTAAAAGAAATCACAACAAAGATTTTAAAACTGTTGAGATAAAAAAAAAGAAATTATTTTCTTTTTTTAACATATCAGTGCTGCTTGGGATAACTTTGATGTAAAAACTGCCTCAAACTCCAGTTATACACTGAGACTTTGGGGAAAAACAAAGTAGATGCAATTTGAATTTCTCATGGTGAAAAGAAGGATGAAGAATTAAAAATCTGGCTAAACTTGCCCTTTGGAGTTGCCTACATGTTCACAGCAGCCCAGTTTCTGGTGGAGCGCTCTCATTCATGGCACAGGAAGTGGGAACTGTACCTTTGGGAGAATCTTTTGGTGTGGCCAGACTCCCATATGGGGCCCTGTGATGCTGATGAGCAGTTCAAGCATAGTCCCCACCGTTGTGGCTGTCAGCATGGGGCTGTGGCATCACGGGTGCTGCCAGGCAGCGCAGCGCCCAATGGCAAGAGCCAGCCATACCTACCCTAGTGCAGCTCCATCTCGCTGTTTCGGTTCTCTGGGGAAGGTGTTAACTCTCGGTGATCCCTGTTAGATCTGGTGCCTTGGCGTGGCCATGGCATTTTGTCTGTGAGCTGAGGGAGACGGTGCGTTACCTTCTTGCTGCCTCACGTCAGGGCCTGTCTTGCCTCTCCTCAGGTGGGGATCCTGCTCTACGTGGCTGACCTAATTGTGCGCCTGATGTGGAGGAAGGCACTGGATCCAGATAATTTCTCCATCCCCTACCTCACTGCCTTGGGAGATCTCCTGGGCACCGGGTTCCTTGCCATCTGTTTCCGCCTAGTTTGGTTTGTCCATGGTGCAGACATGAACCTGGGGAACTGAGAGACCATAAGCTGCTCCACATCACTTGTGCGACACGGTGCTTTCCTCTGGGACAACAGGGTACTTGGCAATGAGCTCTGGGTCACCTGGCTGGATTGGGACTCCCCTGCCGCCCCCATCAACTCATCCCTCCTCCCCGTTGTGCCTTACAGCTGGGCTTGCCCACCCCGACGAATCAGCACCCACAAACTTGTGCCCTTGCAAGCGAGCAAGCTGGTTTTAAGCAGTACCCACTGCTCACAGCTGCGCCCAGCAAACAAGGTATTAGGGAGCATTTGGGCCATTTGTAATGAATGAGGATTTTGATCTGTTTAAGCCCCTAGCACCAAGACAGCCTGAGACGCTGCTCCAAAGCCTGATGAAGTCACTGCATCCAATCCCGCAAGTGGATGTTGCAACCTCTCCATTTCCCATCAAGGGCAATTCTTTATTCGCCCCACTTTTCTCTCCCGTCATGTCCTCGGAGGAGGAGAGCGACTAGGTCTTTCAACTTGTCTCCTTTTCATCTCTCAGATGCTCAGGATCTGATGCAGTGAGCTCATCGCTGGCTTGCGCCAACTGGAAGGTTATCTAGGGATACCACCTACCTGCCCTGGCAACGTCATTGTTGTCTGACCGACAAGCTGGATTGATTGCATTTTGGGGGTAGGAGGGTTTGTTTTTACGGTTTATGAAACGTCCAGTAGTTAAAATGTTTATAGAAACACACACACAAATAAAGTGGTTAAAAAAAAGGTAATGCTGTGGGTTTGGGGCTTGTTTCTTCTTGCCATGGCTCTACCTGTTTCTAGTTCAAACTTGTCAGGTAGAACTTCTTGCTTGCTTCTTTCTCATCCTTTAAGGGCTGGACAACATAATTTTAATAGAGTTTCAGGAAAATCCAAGCCAAGAGCAGCCTTTTGCAACCCACATGCTTCATGTTAGAATTAAAGCCATTCCCTCTCCCACAGCTGCCATCCACTCACTAACAGTTGCTTAATGATGAGTCCAGAATCTGTGTACGCACATAAAGACCATGTTGGGCTGGGTAAGGATTCGGCAAATGACTCCTTAGGTCCTTGCAATCAGGGTGGCTATCTCATCCTACCAGGAACATGTCAGGGAGGCTTGTGGGGCTGAAAGCAGCAAATTCTCAGTGAAATCGAAGAAGCAGTAGGATCTGCCAGATAATAAGGTGCCCAAGAGTCAGGAGTTGAGGATGTGGATTAAACTTCTGAAAAATGCCACTGGGCCTTGACTTTAATAATTATCTGCATTTGTATGTGTTGGAGGAGGGAAAGGGAGAGGTCAGGTCCCCAGACTGCTGGCAGACAGATGCCTGGTAAACACTTATATTGGAGATGTGTTGGGTGCCTACTGGCCTTGGGTGTTTCTTTGCTCCTGGTGCTGTTCCAGTCTACCAGAACGGCTGCAAAGCTAAGGTCCCTGCATGAAATCAACACGAGGCTGAAGGTTCCTAATACCAAAAGCTCTGAGCTGACACTCATGAAGAAAAGCACTCCCAGAAAAAAATACAAGCTGTTTCTTTCCCCCTCTCCAAGCCTCCTCTTCCTTTTTTGTTATGATGGATAAATTCCCCCATGCTGGCTGAGCTGGAGGGTGTTGTGCACACCAGCTTCATGGTGGGGGAGATTTCAGCATGCGAGGCACATGCTTTCCCCCGTCTTGGGCCTCGCTGCTTTATCTCTCGCTGCAGCCTGTGTGCTGTTAGCTCCGCTCGGCTGCGCTGCTGTTGACCCCAAGCACCCACGTGTGATAATTGCAGCAGCAGCAGCTGTGGGGGCTCGTGGGGAAAGCAAAGCGTCTGATTGCTGGTCCCAGTTTGAGGTGGCTGCATTAGGAGATACGTACGTAAGTATTTTAATAACTTGAGCTTAGCATTTTATTTTGTAAACCTTTATTAGCTCCAGTTTGGCACTGACTTTAGCAGTCCTGGCAAATAACTCCTTCTGCCTCAACACCACCTTTTCTCCTCTTGCTGCATGTTCCCAGTGCCTTGGAGAGGTCCTCTCCAGACCCTGATGCTTTTGCTGCTGACGTAAATCAGGTAAGCTTAGTCCTAAGGCAAGGGTGGTCCTCAAAGCCAAGCTGCTGAGGACAATGCAGCGCTCTGCAGGGTCCCAGACGTGTTGAACTCCTTCTATTAATAGCACGGATTTGCCCTTGTTCCCCTCCAGTCCCTCAAAAGCCCGAGACTGAAGCTGATAGCTGGTGCAGACTGCCAGGGACCACAGTCGCTGTCCTCCAGTATGAATTCCCAGTGCCCAACAGACAGCTGCTCCTCAGCCATATGATTCCAACAAAGCCCTGGCACTGGTGCATGCCTTCATCAGGGGATTTCTGGGCAGAGCTTGGCTTGTTCTGGTTGTCACTGTTGACAGAGGACACGGATGGGAACACGTAATGGATGCCATCTGTGTCCTACTTGTGGGGCTCAGCTGGGTCAGAGTGACCTATGCTGCACCTTGCTGGGCTGGGGGTTCCCCCCTTGCAGGAGGTGGGGGGCTAACGTGGGTAGATTATAAAGGGTACCCCTTGGTGGACAGCCAAGCGTCAGCCTCATGCCCATGCACTTAGTGCAGGGAACACGCTTAAGACTGAAATTGCTTCCAGTCTCAAGAGAAATGATATAACAAAAGGAAATGGTTTCAATAAAAGGGGATTTTTTTTCCTTTTCTTTTTTTTTTAAGGGCAGTGAAAGGCTAATTATTTGGCTGTTCAGCCTGTTTACTCTTTCTTCCTTTTCTTTCTTTCCCTGTGCAAATAAGAAAGGGCCTTTGCTTACAAAGGTTACATGTAACCCTGCAGCATAGCTTGGATCAGTGTTTCATCTCCATCTGAACCTGCTCCTCCAAGAAAGTGCCCACAGCCCTTCCAGTGAGCGGGCAGAGCTGCTCCCTCCCCCTGGCACCAGCTGCCTCAGTGGCACCGAGCCGTTGTCCCCCTGCCCTCCCCTTAAAAGCAGAGATTTGGTGCTTAAATGCCTGCAGGATCCTCAGCTTTCAAGCGCTTTCAGCACATCACAGCCAAGCTCTGTGTGGTTTTATGCTCCCTGTCGTGTTGCATTGGAGTGATTTTGTTGGGGAGGAGATTTGGGGAAGGGGCTTCTTTCCTCCCTTTTCCTTCACAAAATTCACATAGCTTCAGAGCAAACTTCTGTGGGTAGCAGAGCCCAGATGGGGTGCGGACATTTCACCGTGATTTCTATCTTTAATCTAACCCAGCAGGAAACTCCATACCAGCAAGGGGCCTGGCTTCTGCTGCTGTGTCGGTGTCGTTACTGTGCCCAGCTTTTCACTGGTTTGTAGCCATCCTGCCACAGGTGCCAGCTCCTCTGTTTGAGCTGATAGTGACTTTTATTTGTATTTATTCCTCACAGCTCCCAGATAAGCAACTTCCTCATAAAAAAGAGGAGGTGGCAGAAGAGAGCTCTGTTGGTGCTCCTCTTTAGTTCTTGGCTGCTGACCTGCTCATTGCTCAGTGCTTGACCTGGACTGAGAAACCCATCAAATGCTACAAGATTCTAGTCAAAGGCCTTCCATCTTTACCTCATTCTAATTTCTTGGGGGAAGTAGAGCAAATACAGATTGTCGGCAGAAGAATGAGACTCCTCCAAGCCCTGTGCAGCCACCAGCCAGCTGATCCAGGCTGTAGGAGGATGCAGTGAGAAGATGTAAAATTTAGGGGGGTTAATCTTCCTTGGTTTTCCTTCATACTGTATTAGCAGCAAGGTTTAGACTCGCTCTTGAGGTCAGCCACTAGTTGTCCCCAAATAAATGAAATCTCAGGTTCACATCAGTGCTATGGGATGGCATCAAGGAAGGACATGGGAGGCTGGGAGAGGGTGGGCGCCTGCCCTGCACCACCATGGGGCCCATGTGTTGAGGAGCTGCATGTTGGGTGGCTGCTGGGACCTCCGGCAGATCCCAGCTGCATCAGGGAGGAAGGTCAGTCAGAGGCTCCTTCATTCCTAATTGGAGAAGGGTTTCTCTTTGCAATCAAAGAAGGGGCTGTCACCAGCCATGGAGGTGAGAGCAGGGCTTTGTCTTCAGGGATAGTTAGAGTATTTATTTTCCTCCCCATCCAGCTTCTACTCACTGCCTCTGTCCTAATACAGTACTTTTCCAGAAACTCTACTTTGTGCAAGATGCAACATTCTTAGCAGGGACAAGTGAAGCGCCAGCCAGCAAACACAAGCAAGTCTGAAAAGCCTCCTTCATGTGCAACACTGCTTCCAAGACATACTTGAAGGCACATTTTTTTTCCCCCTTTTCAACAAAGGTCTATTTAATCCTCCGAATGCTAAACAACCCAATCTGTGGTGCACAGCAAGCTCTGGAAGGAAACATCCCTATTGCTGAAACTTGGTTTTGCTCTGCTGGAAGGAGAAAGTCAACAGTTTCACATGGGCAACCAGAGATGGGGCTGGTGGCTTCATAGCATGAAATACTCACAGCACAGGCACACTACGCTCCGAAGGCTGCTAGTGGCATTTAGAGGAAGGGGACAGGTTACTATTAGCTGCTAAGCCACATTGGACTGTGGCAAGGCTCAGTGTTGCAGGAAGAGAAGGTACTGCCTCTTGAATGGTGATGTGTGCATGTGTTTATATAAATACGATGATGTACACACCCATGCATATGCAGACCTACATAGACCAGATGGCTATTAACTACTGCAATCAATCATATACAAATATAATCACTCTATTAAACATATGATATGAAAATATAGTAAAATAAATATAATAAAAATGCTGTTTAATTATTCTTGCAATATATGAATTATACACATATATCACACATAATACATACATTATTACCTATAAATATTTCAATTACTTGCAATACTTATTTCATACATGAGAATATAATCGTTATTTACACTGTATATGTGTGCACACATGCTCATATAAAATGAGTTCCTATTTGCTTTTTGCCCCCCTGCTGTTCCGATAGCTCCATGGCAGTTCCCACGCCTTGCACTGAACCCCAGGGCCAATCTCACTCACTCTTTTCCTCAAGCCTCGGAACCTGAGAACAGGATGGGACCCCCATGATACCAGCAGCCTCCAAGGGGCTGGGGGACATGGTCTGCAGTTCGGCTGGGGCTGGCAGGGCAGGAGCCGGCCCCTAAACCCCTCACTGAGTGCACCCATGGTGTACTTGCCCGATATTGGCTGCACGACACAGACACTCTGCAGCTCAGAAGTCTGAATGCTACTTCATGTGGAAACAGCCATAGTTTGTTTCTTTAATGATTTATTTCTAATAGGCAAGGAGGGTTTAAATAGAGTTTGCAAGGTTATTCGTTCCTTGAAGCTGAGCTGTATGCGATTGTCGTTTTTTACTTGGATTTTTCTGTCTTTGGGTTCCTGTTGCTGACCCAGGGTGACCTTGGCAGCGCTGCCTGGGGTGGCTCTCCCTCAGGCACTGTGGTCCTCCAGCCCCAACCCATTGCTGCTGAAGTGGCACCGAGGACTCCAGCCCGTGCAGAGAAAGGTGCTGCCTGGTCCGTGCACCCCAGCAGATGAGTTGCTCGGTTATGGGGTAGGCATCTAATTGCAGCCACGCTTGCTTGGGTGCCTCTGCTCCGTTTGGTAGGATCGATCGGTGCACTTGGTGCAGTGGGAACACCCCAGTGCTCTCACCCGTCTCCTTTGGCAGCCACCAGCATCCTTGGCTTTGCTGCGGGAGGTCCCCTCCTTGTCCCCCCCGCCCAGCTGCTCCTGGCATGCCAGGGGTGTGGGAGCTCAGTTGATGACCACACTTACCTCTGGGCACCAGCCCTGCAGGTTCATTTCCCTGCGGAAATACCAAGTTGGATTTTTTTTTGTTCTACTGGAAGAAGAAACTCAACAGCTTCATATGGGGCAATGGAGATGGGGCTCCATAGCACAAAATACATTCCAGGTAAATTGTTGGGATTATCCCTTTGCTCTTTCACCAGGTCACAGCAGCTGTGCTCATTCCTGGTGGGATGGTTGGTCTTGTTCTCACCTTGTTGGTCACAGGGCTGCTCAAGAAGAGTCTTCACCTCCACTTGTCATTGAACCTTGGCCAAAATGCAGCACAGTACATGGTGCGTGGCCCCGCAGGGCAGCTCCACCAAAGCCCCAATACCACTAAGAAACAGGGCTGTGTTTTGGTTCCATTTGGGATCCTAGCAGTGCATTCATGTCCTTCATCACCAGGTCAACATCTTCCTCTTGGAAACACTCCCTGCTCAGCAGGATGCTTGGGAAAGGCCAAGGGGATAAGATTGCTCCATCCTCCTTGGGAGCAATCCCCAGGAATCTCCTTGCTTTTCAATCCCTTGTTGCATATCAGACACTACTACATTCCCAGTCCCATGTAGAGGAGAAAACCAAATCCAATTACACTTCAGAGTTGGCCTAGATTACCTTGATGTTTTCTCACCTGGCAAGAAAAACGGATGCAGTGAATCAGCTAAAAAAGAACCTCAAATAACCCAAACCCCAACCAGTAGCCTCTCAGAGAAAATGTTCCCAGCACCCTCAAGAAATTAAAATGCCTGTAGTTGGAATCACCAGTCACACGGTGTCCTCATAACTCCGTTTTGCTCCAGCCTTGTAGCGTTTTTTGGGGCTGCTGGGGCTGCTGCTGGGCTTTGGCACAGGCAAAGCCTTTCCAGCCTCGGAAAGCTCCAGCCCAGGCTGAAGGCAGTTGCTTCAAACACACAAAGTGGCTATTTTCTGTTTGCACGGACATGTTTTTGGAAAGAATTATTTAGGTAGGGGGAAAGCCAAGGATATGACCTAAATGGGTTGGATTGTGGCTGGTGGTTGGGTTTGGGTTTTTGGTTTTTTTTTCAGCCAAAGCTCAAAGGTGAGTGTTTCCAAAGGTCCTACGTGACCCAAAAGATGCCCGGATACAGACCAGCTCCCAGCAGAACACAGCCCTTAGGAGACCATGGCTGGGGCTGGAGGGCTGCATTCGCCCCGTAGTCGTGTGGCTTTGCTGTTGTTTGGGGCACTGGGTAAGGTGTGATGGGGATGGGGACAGGCCACCGACCAAATAGCTATGGCAACTGAGACCACCTCCAAATTGCCACCATCACTTGCCAGGGAGTTTAGAAACCAGCTGGCTAAAAGACAAAGTCCAGTGTGTGCTGCTCCCTCGCTTTCACTCCAAAGAGGCTCCGAACCAGCCATGTATTGCTTGAACACACCCAGAGAGCACAAAGGGGAGAGGGTCTGCGTCCTTGCCACTCACTGTGCCACCAGCTCTTCAGAACCACCTGCAGGGAACAATATTTAGGAAAAAGAAAGAAAAAGAAATCCATCCAAAAAAATCCATCCCTTTGTGACGCTGACTCTGACACCAAATTATGATTCATGACCAAAAGCAATGAAAGATCTTGTGGTGACTTGAACAATCTTTTTTTTCCACGCAGAGGGAGTGCTAAGCAGGGAACACGAGACTCCTGAGAAAGCAAGAGGAATGCACTCCAAGCCTGAACACTGCAGATGAAATTTGTTGCATCACATAATCTGGTTTTGTGCTGGGAGTTCAGATTTGGAATGTAAGTCATAATGCCAGGATCACTAGCAATTTTATTTACTTTTCTCTTTTTCATTGCTTTGCTAAACCCAGTGTCCAAATGCAGCAACCAAGGAGGTAGCGTCAGCACATCATAGGTGCTGATCAGAGGCAGAGAGCAAAAAGGTTAAGATACAACAGCTGAAAGTTGTTAAATGAAAAAATTATTTTTTAAAAGAGTCTGAGAGCACTGGGGTTTATAGAACCTTCCATTGTATTGTCCTAATAAGTAAGTGCTCACATCCAAGCCAGCAGATACACTCTACAGCAAATTCTATTACTGGCGTGTTTATTTACAAAGGCAGCGAGAAAACCAAAGCCAAACAGAAAAGAGAAAAGACAGAAACACAGCTCCTTGAATTGTTTTTCATTTAAAATCTTAGAACTGCGTTTGTCATTTTCTTTTGTGTTTCACCTCCTTCTCCCCATTTCTTCTTCAAGGAATGAAGTGTCCAAAGCCAGCCAGGCAAAGGAAAAATATCCTCTAGGTGTCTCTGTCCCCATTTTTATTCTCAATTTTCTCTCATACACTCAACAATTGCATCCACACAGACACACACACAGACACACTGTTCTTCTCCAGCCTTCCCAGTGCAGCATCACTTTTTGTTACCACAGCGATCTCCCACATCCCATCAGTGCTCCCTGAAGCACTTTATAACTCAGACCTGCCTCAGCACCTTTCTCCCTCCCCTAGTGCCATACGGCCACCCCATGTGGGAGGCAGCAGCCGTGCCTGGGAGCAGCACACGGTGACAAGGGATGAGAAGCCAGCACGGCCAGCTGGGTCCCACCAGTCCAGCGAGGCCATGGGCAGGACACTGTGGACAATGTGATTTATCTCAGCAGACACCTGCACCTGTGCTGTACATATAGCTTTGCAAAACAGCTATCACCTGCTCTTAAAAAACAGGAGGTGTGGAGCCTGGATTCACTGGATCTGACCAGAAATCCAGAGACATGCAGACATGGGCACTGAGCGCTCTGATGTTGTAGTTCAGGAGAAAGCACTGTGTCTCCGTCAGCTCAGACCTGCTGCAAACCTGCTCCCCTCTCTCTTTGGCATATTTTGCATCCCAAACAAGAGCACATGGAAGACGAGAAACAAAAAAAAAGCATTCCAGGCTTTGTCATGGAAAAATGCATGGTCATACTAAAACACCACTGCCTTCCCCAGCAAGGGGGGGATGGTGTGGGAAGCTGGGGGAGTACAGAGGAGAACAAGGCAAAAAGAAAAGGTGACAGCAATTTTAAACATAAGGAAAAATTGACATTAAATTATTGCTTTATTTCTGGTTCTATGCAAGTCTCTGACACACCGCACCATGCCCCGCCCTGAGACGCCATGTCTGCCCCCAAACAGCCCAGTAAGGAGGAGAAAGACCTTAAGGGATCCTGCCCAAAAAAAGGAGCCTTCCCAAGACTTAGATCTACAGAGAAGTCTCTTAGTTAAAAGAAAGTCCCCAGCCAAGGCAAACCCTCCCACCCAGCACTGTCCGGTCCCAACACCATCCCCCGTAGATGTTGAAGGGTGGGAGGGAAAGGGAAGGAAAAGCTCCAGCCTCAGTGTTTTGAGAGAAGTCCTCCATCCAAACCATGCATTAACGAGGCATCAGGATGTGGAGCACACTGTAATGGGAAGGGCACAGGGAAAGATCAATCAAGAGATGAGCACAGGGTGGGAGGAGAGGAATTGTGGCAAGATGGAGAGTTACCCAGCTCTCCTTTGCCTCTCCTCCCAGCCCCTACCTCATCGGATGCGGAGGTACGAGGGGATGGAGTAATTGAAAAGCAAGTAGTCCATTTTGTATAAATTAAAGAGTCTCCTTTGGTAGAAGGGGCTAATGTCCTGGAAGAACTGGGCTGTCATATCATCTGTCGTCCTACTGGTCTTGGATGAAGATGGGAACTTGACGCTCGTGTCAGCCCCAACCAGCTGGAGGATATAGTTGGCATCTTCGGCCAAGGTCTCATACTTGCCCACCACGTCGTAGTGGACGATGCAGGGGTGGCAGAGGGAGTGCACCCGCTCCCAGTGCTCGTTGAAGGGCTCCTCCCGCTGTGTCCGTGGATCCAGCAGGTAGTAGACAAACTCCTCAAAACGCACATCGTCCCCACGCTCCAATGCTCTGTCACTGGGCTCCTGCCGGTGCCGCCGGATGATCTTGGTCCCGTAGCGCTTGTGGAAGGCCGTGTTGTAGCTGCGGGTGAACTTGTTGCGGTACGCCGAGACCAGGCGTTCGAAGGGCTCCCGCACGAAGATAAACTTGAGGTAGCTGCGCAGGCGGTGGTTGATCTCGGGGACGCTGTACTCGGAGAGTGTGCGCAGGTTGGATGAGACATGGGCCTCATTGGCAGGGATTTCCAGTGGGTCCCGGTACTTGCCTTGCCCTGTCAGGACCATCATCACCCGCTTCCAGTTAGTGCAGGCCACTTTGGGCACATAGCAGTAGAGTAGCCCATGAGTGTCATCCACCACCAAGTGCCGCAAGTCATCAGACCGCAGGAGACGTCGCTTGCGGGTGTAACGGTTGCAGATGTTGCTCAACAGCTCCCGTCTCTGCTGGTGAACTGCCTGCAGTGATGACTGCTCAAACTGGGGAGAGAAAAGAAAAAGAGATGGTCACTAGCTTGCCCAAGCTGATCATGGACTACACACACACCTGGCCCACAACTGTCTCCATTCCCTCCCCTTTCCTGAGTTTGGCAGTCACCCATGTGAGATTTCTGGGGCCAGCATTGACTTTGAACTCAGCTTTCTTTGGTACATTTAATCCTCAGACATGTTGGGGGCAAAAGACAGAATAAAACATGTTGAGGAGCTGGTTCAGAAGACAAGTCAAGGGGGTGGATGGAAACGTGGCACAGAGAGGGTCAACAACCAAACATTTGTAATGGCACCTCCAACCTAAATGGGCTAAAGCTCTCCCTTACACCAGTCATGGGGCAAACAGCCAAGAGGCTCCCTTTGCTGGTGCAGGGCTCCACACACCTCTGGGGTGCAACGGGGCTCCACTGGTGTCACACTGACACCTACACCCACAGGCTCGCTGCAAGCACTGCAGGGCAAGAAGCAGAAGTGTGGCACGTGGGTGTGGGCACGTATGAAGAAAATGGCATGGGCCGAGGAAAATGGTCTTTAATGCTGAGGAGCAGTGAGGGAGCTGAAGGCAAGGTGGGGTGGCAGGGTATGATGGAGAGGAGCAAGGTGCTACTGGAGGTGGTGGGGTGGGCTTTTCTGGGGGCTTTGGGTTTCTTCTCCTGATAAAACTTTCTCTACACACATCAACCATATGTCTCAGTTCTGGGCACAGTCTCCTTTGTCCACAGGGACAAGGAGTCCATATATGGCCCTTTCTTTATCCCTTTCGATCTTTGTATTAAGGCCTGGCAGCTTCTGAATTAGCTTCCCTGGAGCCCAGAGTCCCCCAACACCTACCCCAGCTGAAATTCCCACATATGGGGACACGACCTTTCCTGTCATGGCTTTTATCAGAAATCCCCAGATGTCATTAAAACATCTTGGGAAAGAAATTATTTCCAGGAACTCAGAAGGGGAAGTACCCCTCCTCCTCCTGCCCACTCCCTTCCCATTTCACTCATGAGGTTTGAGAGGTTTTGCATTCAGCCTGGATGTCACTGCTGGGAATCTCCAACAGCCTCATCCAGGCCACGACTGCTAACGGCTTCACCGCCGGTTTGCTAACCCGGGGTGGCTCTGACAACACAGAGCTGTTGCTTTAATGCAAAGCAATGACTCTCATGTCGCAAGACAACGGTGGCTTCCTATATGGCATTTTGTAGACAGTCCTGCTGGCATCATAGGGTGCCAGGGCAAATGTCTCTGCCACCTGCAGAGATGTGGCAACCTCAAGATGAAGGGCAGGGGCAGGCCACCTGCTTGGTCCCTGCATCCTTGTTGCTGACAGCTGTCATCACTTGTGCATGCCAAAGAAGACCGTTTGCCAAGCTTCAGGTACATCCTCACCTCTCCTCTGGGGGTCCATACGGGGCTTTGGGAGGCGTTAGAGCCTGAGAGAAGCAGTGTTGTGGAGATGGGGCTTTGTAAAGCTCTTGCCAGGAGTTGGGACCCTGAGACAAACTGCCTATCCCTTAGATGATCCAGTAGACCTGTCACCTTCAGAGAGGCACAAACATTTGGGCAAAAAGCTCCTCAGGCAAGGGATGAACCACACTCAGACTACTTTGGATCTCATTTCCACAAAATCAATAACCTTGTCCAGGTCAACTTAGTGACCACTTTCTCCATGACCCTGTAGGGACAGTAACCTGAGATGAGACAGGAGAAAGTGTACAGTCCCTGCTCCTTCCAAGAGAGAGATGACAAGGGAAAATGCTCAGATGGAGGAAATGCAGGTCAACAGACACTAACTGCCTCCAAGAGATGATTTTTGACATTGTGAAGAAGATACAGCACCCATAGAGGTGATAATCATAGCTGAAGAGACATCCTCACCTCCTTGCGACAGAGCCAAACCTTTCAGTAGGAATTTCTCTTGCTGGGTTTTGTTTGGAGACTCCTGATCACCTTTTTAAATTGGAAACACTTTTTTGCAAGTGCTTAAAAAAATAAAGAGGCATTTTAAAAATGTGGGTTTTTCAGGTGTTTTTCCCTGCACTTGCATAATTCAAAACTATTACAGCAGAGAGACAGACAGACAGACACTGTCTGCAGGCATGGCAACAAATAAATGTGACTACTGTTCAACAGCCACCCACTGGAATAAGTGCTTGTCTTGCAGTTACTTCAGAGCAAAATTGCTCCCTTCATTTCCTTTTCTTTAAAAGCCAGAGAAATTATGTAGCACTTTTAAGGAAATAACACCACTACATGCCAGCAGCCTTATGGTTTGTTGGCATTGTGGTCAAGGAAGTTCACATCTGCCATTTTTCCCAGAGCAAGTGTAATTTCACTGCTTATAGACATTAAAGCGTCAACCTAGACAGTAACACAGAGTGTCATATAGGGAAAGGAGATCTGGTTCTCGCTGCAGTGAGCACTGCCGACAGGCAGTGGAGAGGTAGTGGGGATGGTAGCAAGGACCACCAGCTCTGCCCTCTGCTTCTTGGAAGCTGCAGAAGATGACTGCCTTGTGGATGTGGCGAAATGCAGGGCACATTTGGCAGCTGGGTCGCGTGACCATGGCCCAGCCTCTTGCACCAATTGGAAGGTGGTTTCCTACAGGGAAGTTGTGGGCGAGAATCTCTCTGCAAAGACAAGTGTGACTGCACGGGGGGGGGGGGGGGGGGGGGGGGGGGGTGGCGGGGGCGAACTGCTCGCCCATGAGAAGACACAGTACAAGGAAACAAACACACCTTTTGCAGCTTCGCTCACACCCCCCCCAGGGCCTCTCAGCTGCTAAAGGCAAGTGGGACACCTTTCTCTGATGCCACATCACTGATGCTGGTTGGGCCGCATGCACTGGAGGTAGGCGAGGGTGAGCGCTCCCTGCCTCAAGCAGTGCCCATGGCTTTGTCTGTAGCAAAGCCTTGTGCGGGGAGGGTCCCACTGAACCCACCTGAAGGGGAGCGTTTGCCTGCCCAGACTGTCCCCTTACCTGGTCACTCTCATACAGGGCTTGGAGTGGGCTGCGACCGGCCTTCCCTTGCCAGGTGGATCTCATAACCCCATCTTCTGTGGCTAGAAAAGGAGTGAGAAAAATCAGAAACGTTGGGTGTGTGCTGTTTGTGTCACCTGCTCTGGAGATGACCAAGTTGGGATGAGGCAACGTCCCTCAAGAAGAGACAAATCTGTTTGGCTCTGGGAGAAGATGCTCAAGCAATTCTTGTCCCCCACCCTTATGTTTTAACAAAACCTACAGTTAGAGTTCAAAAGGTCCTGATCAAACCTTTAACCAAAGAAAAGACAGTGGCTTGTCAAAATTTCAAAAGCAACTGTGAATACTTTGATCCATGTGCATTTGGGAAATGCCAGTGTGTGCAGGCTGTATTACTAGGGGAATGACCCAGGAGGTGACAGGACTCCAACCAGCATCGCTGTGGGGTGAGACAGCATCTGTGGTTGGAAGAGATAAGGGACAAATCCAACACCAACAGTTCTATGCTGATCCCCAGTGGGCTCAGAGTTTGCATTTCCAGGCTCAGAGACCTGGTCAGTAATAGACAAACTGGTCAGACACTTTGTCTGATTGTGATAAGTCATTTTAAGTTCTTACTCACTATTTTTTTTCCTTTTTTTTCTTTCCCGTCTAAACATCTTCCTGGGCTTTTGAAGCTAAAGACACCCACCCAAGCAGTTGTCAGCCCTTCTCTGCCATGCAGATTGGCTGGTTTGACGCTGGATGATTGGTGCTGCAGCACCAAACCTGAGGTCTTATCTGGCATGCCACAAATGCGGTGCTGGACACCCAGTTGATGACAGATGCTCAAGTTCTCATGCTTAGAAATTATGTAGGGATGCAACTACTTCCTATGCTACAAAGCATCCACTTCAGCTGCCATCCCCTCAGCCCCAGAGACTTGTTTCCAGCACAGCGTGGGCAGAACCACGTGGATATCCTAAACCTAATGCACAGAGCCAGCCATGACAAGGGAGAAGGCTCTTGCTTGCAGTAACACTGCTGAGCAGCTGTCCCACCTCTCTCCCTGCCTCTGCTTCTTGTATCTGATGCTCTCCATTGGCAGAGGATGCCACAACAATTCTCATACGGAAAGGTTTTCTAACCATCAGGTTTTACAGCCCTGGTGTTGGCTTCCATAGAAGAAACCGCACTGTGAGTTTTAAAATTAAAGAGGATTTTTTTTGGAAGGGGATGATAGGACACATTGTTAGATGATCATGGCTTGAGAGCTTCTTCCAGTCTTCCAGATTCCTGGTCCTACAAGAACCTTCTAAAATCTCAGAGGGACTATTTCTGGCGATGTGCAGGTTTCTAACACAGAGGCTTTTTGCATAAAAGTTTAGGGGTCTGGATCTTTTCGTTCACTGACCATCACCAAACAAAACCAAACTTGTTATACAAACCCCAGACGGCATCTTTTAAACCAAAAAAACCAGAAGGAAAAAATCCAAATCTCATCTTCATTTTCATGTGCTTATATTTTGCTTAAATGAAAACTGCTCAAAAGCACAAAGTCACGAGGGTCTAAGCTAAACATTATTCATTCTTAGAGATGTAATTAGGGGGAAGTGACTGCCGTCTGACCTCACAAGATTTCATCAGCAGTGCATGTTTGCTTGTGCATTCGTTGGAAATTAGACTTCCTGCAGCACTAGATTGATCAAGATGTGACTCAATGAGAAGGTATGGTTCTTCCTCAATTTCCTGTATCAGTTACCCCACAGGAGGGTGAAACGGCATCTGTGCTAACGAGAGATAAGCAGAAGAGCCAGTGTTACACAGTACTAGGCTGAGATGCTCATCCCAGAGGAGCCCCGTTTCACATTTCAGGCTCAGCCCTCTGCAAATGACAGGGAATGAGATCGACCTTGAAAACTTGACTCACTGCAGCTTGAATCTGCAAGCAGGGAGCATTAAACTCGAGTCCCTGTCCTGCTACGGCTGATAAACTCCTGTTTGAGTTGAGAGCATGACCCCGCTGTGGACTGTCTGTAAGCACCCCATGCTTCTCCTATATTTAGTAAAAGCAATGTGGAGATGTTTGTTTTTGAGATTAACACGTGCATCAAACAGAACCTTTCTTATGAGGGACATAAGCAAACCCCAGGTGGTTCAGGCTGCCCTGAAGCTTCTAGAAATGCAAATTACTCATGCCAGCACTCCACAGGGGTGCATGGAAATGCCGTCCCAGGCAAAGGCTTCAGCGTCTTGTGCAGGGTCAGGTCACAGCCCGGGAGGAACAGGCTGGCTTGGTAGGAGGTTCTTTAAGGTGAAGAAAAAGCGAATCTGCAATAAAGTGGAGAGTGAATAGAGGTCAGGCAGGTTGGATCCACGCTTTGACGACTTGGAGCTGCGCCTTTCGGAGCTGCTGAGGCAGGGGATCAACCCTGGCCAGGAACTGCTGCGCTTTGCCTCTCTCTTGCTAACAGTCCCAGCAGAAATGCTGGAAAATGGATTTCCTCCAGTCTTTCACCAGAGCAAGATCTGGCAGAGAACAAGGCGTCTTCTCCGGATAGCAGTAAGCCCCCTCGGAGCCCTGCTACGCTCACACTGTACAGAATTCCAGAAAGAAAAAAAAGGGGAAGAAAATAAAGAGGAAAAGAAGCTGCCAGGCTGCTCCCGTGCGGCTGGAGGAGCCTGGGAGTGCTGAGCTGGCAGGAGGATACACCAGCGCTCCACGTTCACCACATACTGACAGCTTTGCTCTCCAAAGCAATGACACCATCCCCAGCCCAGGGTGCTCGCCAAACCCTTCAGAGCAAGCCTCTGGCCCGACGGCAGGGCGTTGCAAGGCTCCAGCTACAGGAAATCTCCCCCCTCAGAAACTGTCTGCTCGCACTACACACAACGTCCCAAGCAGAAAAGCAAATGAACTCCTCTCTGGGCCATGACAATGGCTTTTGAAGACAGTGTTAAATCCTGCAGCAGAGGGGAAGATGCATCAGCTGCAACCACACACAGCTCAGCACAGCACCAAGCCAGCAGTGGTGCGTGCAGAGGGCAGTAACCAATACACATACTGGTGGGATCAAAGTGCCTGTCCTCTACAGGTCAGCACAGCTGAAAATGCCTGCAGCTGGTAGGTTGTGCTCAGAGGAGACAAATCCTGGCTGCCTGTGCCCAAAGCATCTCCAAAACATCTGGGATCACCAGGCAGAGCAACACTGGCTGTCACAGCAGCAGACACGTCAGGGCTGTTGCGTCCTGTCTGAACCAGCGGGAGGCTGTAGGTAGTGATTTAATCCAGTCCAACCTCCCTCAGACCACTTTACTCCATGACCCAAGCAGTGGCCATGCCCCATTCACCATCCATCAGTCCCAGCACCTCCAACATCTCTGCTGATGCAATCCCCTTGTAGTCCTGCTCCCATCACCAGATCCTCATTGCGCAGCTCTATGAACACAGTTCAGCTGTCCTTTGAACACAAACCCCTCTTCTCCAGCTGCTCCATTCCAGCCATCCCATCATGCAACCCCACAGCGTGCTCCCATCCTGGGGTCTCTCCCCATCCTGTCTCCTAATTGCTGTACCCATCCCGTCCTCGTCTGCACTGCCTACCCCAAACAGGCAATGGCCCACCTTCGAAGGTCAAGCTCACAGGGCTGCACAGCTGGCTGAGCTGCACAGCTGGAGAGAAAAATCAAATGTGCAGAGGGAGCTGGTGAAAGGCTCGAGTCTTGATTTGTGCCTGATTTTTCCATCAGATATGAGATGCAGCCTGGACTGTGAGGAGGAGGAGGGAGGAAAGGGGCAGATAGACAATGGCGTTTACATATCCTCCTTCTTCCACCTGTTCATCCTGAGAATGAGGCAATTTCCCCATCCCCTGTACCACTCTTTGGCTTACCCAGCCCTGGGATGCTCCTTGGATTCCAAGAAGTTTGGGAAAGGCAGTGAATACTGAGATGCATGACAGTGTTCAGGACAGAGTATCATCAGAGTAAATTAATGGTTCATGCTGCATTTTGGCACCACGGCACTGAGTACAGCAGGATCTTCCATCATTGGGGAGCTGCCAAGATCTTTGCATCCTGACTTTCCTCCTGGCTTTATTGCTTGTTACTGAGGCTCCCAGATTCCACCACATGCAATGGTAATCCTTGGAAATTTGGCATTGCCACAATTGCATCCGACAGCAGGGATGTCACTTAGCCAAGGAATATCAAGTTTCTAATGAGGAGAAAACTTCAGCCCTTGGCAACCGCTGGATCAACATTTGGATAACAAGTATTGAGACAGTGTATGTCCATGATCCAATCTAAAATGGTTTTCACTGAGATAGAACGAAATATCACATTTGTCTTTTGTATCTTCGAAGTATGAGGCAAGGGAAGAGGAGTGATGCAGAGGAAGGAACTGAAAACCCCATGCTACGGCAGTAACGTTGACCAGAAATCACTGAATGAGATGAGCCTGAAACGGAGCTCAGGCACATTTTGGAGCCTCCTGTGCTTTCAGTGTTTCCTTTGCAGCTTAAAAAGGCAACACGCTCCCTCCCTCCTTTCCAACCACAGCCCAGATTTTAGTGCTATCCCATCAAAACCGAAGCTATTCTCTTGCAGCAGTGTGACATCAATACCGCAGCAGGATCTGGGCTTTCAGTGACCTGCCAGCTCTCTTTGGAAAACGGAATAGATTTTAAAGCTGCGAATAGTTAGGTGTACTAGCTGATTGCGAAGACAGCCAGACATGTGTGTCTTGAGGGAAAAACTGGATCATGCCCATTCCAGACTTCTGGAAGCACCAGTGAAAGAATTTGCTGGTTTGGCTGCAGAGACTCTTAATTACGGAGGGAGGTTCTCTGCAACCGCAACAGCAAATCCAGCGCCTGAGTTGAAGAGTTTGGCTAGGAGACAGGATTCAGGCAGCGTCAAGCCTGCTAGGCTGACATCAGCATTACCAAGGCTTTCAAAAACAGTCTGAAGGAAAGAAAACAATTAAAAGCTGTAGGTGCAACTGGGTAGAGGAATAAAATCAACGTGGCTTTCACTAAGCACAACTTATACTCACGCAACCTCATCTGTGAATAAAATTAGCTGTCTCTGTAGATCAAGTACATGTGGTAGATCTTCACCTAGATATACATAATGCATGAGACACGACATACCACAGGAAATAAGTACTTCAAACAGAGAAGATGAGTTTAAAAGGTGAACTGCAAGGGACACAAGCAACTGGAAAATATCTCTAAGACTGGCTTTACTTCAGGAATTAATTGACATCAAAATAGAAAGAAATAAAAATAGAAAGATACAGATGACAGACAAAGCATTAAGAAACGCTGCCATGGAAGAGAGAGGCTGAAACACCGAAAGGAAACTAAAGCTTTATCCTGGACCAGGGCAGTGGAAATGCAATAGAATTTAATTTCACAATGTTGGAATTGAGCAATTCCTGCTACTTTGCTGCTGTAAGTGGCAGAAGGTCCTGGATGCATTAGTTCTGGCTATCAGCTTCCAGTGTGACAGTCGTAAAAAAACCACAAATGAAGTCCTGAAGCATATCAGGTGAGATGTCTGTCATAGCAGCAAAAAAAACATGAATACCATTAGCCATGGCAGGAGTGACCTTCACCTACAGCACTGACAGCTCTGCTCTTCTGGGACCAAGGCAGATCTGGAGCTGCCGAGAAGAGCTATGAAGCAACCAGGTGAACCCAGGACTTGCTGTCCCATGGGAAGCTGCAAGGGCTGGATGTGTGTATGAGCTGAGCCAGGATGTGATTGTCCCATAGGAACAGGCCAGCACAGAAGGACAAGAGGTGTTTCACGTACAGGATGTCTTCACGTCCACTTGCTAAGGTGCCAAAGGCTGAGAAACCCCCAAATCAGTGGGAGTCTGGCTGAGGTACTGCAGGAGGAATCCCAAC
Source organism: Cuculus canorus (assembly GCF_017976375.1). Classification (NCBI taxonomy): domain Eukaryota; kingdom Metazoa; phylum Chordata; class Aves; order Cuculiformes; family Cuculidae; genus Cuculus; species Cuculus canorus. The sequence continues at coordinate 7,692,205 of NC_071411.1, read as the reverse complement.
TCCTTTTGGGCTGGAGAAAGGAGCTTTCAGGCATTTTCCAGACTGGACTGGACTCACAAGGAGACAAAAACTCCATGCATAACCTCCAATGTGAAACACTAGAGAGGACTCAAACCCGGAAATTCAATGCTCTCCAGTCAAGGGAAGCGAAGAGATGCATCCCAGAGACCCCAAGGAGCTACTCCTGACCCCAGCACTGTCTCCCCATTGCTGTCTCACAGCCCCAGCATCGCTTCCTGTTGTGTCTGCACAAAACCTAGAAAAAGAGGAAAAATAATTGTGGTGCCTGGCCACCCAAAATGATCAGTCTGAGTGTTAATTACAGCCTGTGACTCCTAACGGGTGAGTGGGATAGGTGCCTGTTTGTGCTGTAGGAAGACTGAGGGCAGCCCCTCTTGGAAGGTGATGCTCTCTCTCAGACCAGAAGAAAAGCTCTAAACTTCGGGGAGGTGCAGGGTGAATCCATCATGTTTGTGATGGATTCTGGGTCTGAACATAGGAAAAGGTATCAGTGACACTAATTGACTGCCTGGCACGTGCCACTGAACTGCATTCATAGGAGAAAGAAGAGTTTACAGTGGGAAACGAATAAGAACAATTTTACCCCTTTTTATCAAAACAGGAAACAGCAACTGGAGCTCTATAGTGTAAAGGGGTCAGCACTTGCTTTGAGTCAGTACTGGAAGGGCCAGAAATTAGGACCTGAATCTCTTTGTGGGCACAGCAATGAACTTCTCCTGACTTTGCTGACTCCTCTCCAGCACCTGTCACGGGTGATGAGTGAATGCGTCAGTCATAGCAGTGATAGCTCACTCGTCCCTGACTGCAGAAACACAGCCCTGCTTCATGAAGGCTCCTTGCTATTAAAATAACTGCACCCAAGAGACATCGAGAAGGATCTTGCCATCTAATTTAAAAGAAGTATTGAGACTGTGTTATTCAAAGCCAAACCTTAGCTGCAGCCACTGGCTTGCTAAATCTGTCCAATTTTCAATTTTAAAATCCAAGAGGGAAAAAAAAAAAAAAGCCAGAGAGAGGGGGAAAAAAAAATAAAACAGTTTGACAGCAGCAGTGATAAATCCAGACAGTTCCTGCAGTCTGAGCTCAGTTTTCCCATTCAGTTTGATAGCAAAGCTTGGGATACGCAGCCTGGATGGCAGCTGGACACTGACTATGTGAGGATGGGTCCAGGGCACAGAAGTCAAGAAATCCCACAGGGAAGCAGCAGTTGAATTCCTGCGCAGAGGCCAGTGGTTCGCATGAAGAGCAGCCCTGGTTGGGAGGATCAGAGCTATTGGGTCAAACAGAGTCAGTCTCAAGAAACTAGTTTAAGTCCAGGAAGCTCTGGCTTTTATGCTTTTACTAGTTGAGAACACATTTTCTTCATTTCTACCTAAGCACAAAGGTTGCTAGGTCTGGGTTTTTTTTGAGATAGATACTTTTTAAAACAAAGGTGATGTGATAACCTAAACACCAAAATCCTACAGTAAACTTCAGATTCACTGACTTAACACTGCTGAAGGTAGTGACCTCTCTTAGATGGAGAAAATGACCAAATAAGTGACCGTTTGCTTTCTTGCATGCTGCATTCAGCTGTGAAAAAGTGTGCTGATTCTGGTGTTCACGCATCTTTACAGCTAAGGGAGTACCTCTTGGAATTAAAACCAAAACCTATTCCTATTTTTATTCTTTCTGGTTTTGATTTGGGAATATAAATTTCTGGCTTCAGCAAAGAGGCAATCCAATCTACTTAGATTCCTGTGATGGCTCATTTTTACTGCATCTAAAAAGCCAGGGATATAGATGGCAGAGGCTGAATTATAAGGCTAGAGAAGAAAGGAAAATAAATCGAAGAGAGACACGTGCTTGATTTGCTTAAATGCATCCTTCAGCTTGGTGAGTCCAGACTAAACCACCTCCACCAGGGAGCTGCAAGTGAAATGAGAAAGAGGAGTTGTAACTAGCTGCGATTTATCCAGGTGTTTACACTCACAACCAGCTTGGTGGCTTGCTAGATTGCCCCAAAAAACTCAAGGCTGCTTGAGCGTCTTCTCTGCCACGGCTGAAGATCCCTCACATGCAGTGGGAATTTGAGGAGGAAAAGGGACAACACATCTGCTGTGTGAGACCATGTAAGGAGAGAGTGATGACAATGCAAGAGCGCAGCAAGATGGGCCCCACAGCACCTTGCTGTCTGCTCAGCCAGCAGCGCCTGCTTGATTTGCTGTTCTTAAAGATAGTAAACAGACAGCAGCCCTTGTCCCCGGTCACACTGCTGGGTCACACCAGCAGCTGCCTCCAAGGGGTTAGACGTGACCCGGCTTATCACTGTCTTGCAATACTACTGGGGAAATGTTTATTCCCACAGCTCACAAGGAAAAAGGGAACATCCCAAGTACTTTGGATGTGAGGCACAGGACTCGAGGCCATAGTAAGGGAATTCTACGGTGGATGACAAACACCAGAGACTTGGCTGAAGTTGGAAGAGAGTGGCAGTGCAAAGGTGGTCATACCTCTTGCTAGGGGAGAGCCAAGAGTCACAGCTAAGAACATCAATCCCTGAATCTGCAGGACATGACAGGTGCCATTCACAAAAGTGAAACAAGAACAGAACATATGCATATAAAGACCTCAACTAAGTGCTTGTTCTGCAGTGTAACTTTTCTGAGCATGCAGGGAGCGGGCGAGAAAACCAGGGGAAGGATGCCTGAGGCATTTCACACTTGCCTGGCACCCTCTGGACCTCTGCTGAGGGCCTGCGGGAGCCACCGGCTCTGAGTGGATTTGGAAGAAGCTCTATCACCAGGCAGCAAACCAAGTTTTTTCCTACATTTCCAGAGCTGAGGTGTGTCCCCTCTGACAACTGATGGGTATCTCTACACTTTGTTTACGCTCCAGCAAGAGGACATTGAGCCCCTTGGACATGCTCAGAGATGGTGGGCAGCATCCATGCCCCATTCTTGCAGGTACACTTAGAGGCAGAGCAGACATGGGACTAAGCACCTTGAGGAGATGGAGCATTTCAAGGTGAACAGTAATATTTAGACAGGCACAAACAATGGCAAAAAGTAACCAGCCTTATGCAGAACAACCAGAAGAGATGTTTCCTGACTTTCCCCAAGCCTCTCCCATGCTCAGCACTGCTCCCCAAGCAGTTGCATTACAGAAAAGTGGAAAGCTCAGGAATCAACCAGACATAGCCCCAGCTAAGCTCACCTCACACAGCTTTCACGTGGTGGTTAACAGATTCCTTTGGAGTGAACGCTGTATTTGACCTCTTTTGTTCATCCTGGGGCTATGCCAGTAAATGGCGAGCATGAGGAGTGATGGGAGGCTGGCATTAACTCTGTAGCTCTAATATTTACAATACAAACATACATTTCTTGTTCCAGACCCACATCCTCTGTAGCTTGGGAAATGCCCCTGTGGCCCTTCCCAGATTTACTTCTCTATGCATGGGGTTTTTCTGCCCAGTTATGGCTTGTTCAATCTGTTCTGCCTTGTGACAACATCCTCTTGTGGAGGCTCAGAACAGACACAGCTGATCATTCGTTCCTATTAGCAGGCGAGCAGCGAGTGACCCCCATGCAGCATGGTCACAGGCAGACCTATCACTGTCCACTTCTGATATTCCCCTTGGTGACAACAAGCTGTTAATATATAACCCAGCCTGTTCCTGACAGCCCACCCTCTGCCCTGCAGGCCAAGCCTCAGTAAAGGCTGGATGGCTGCATCTCTCTCTGCTGAGGCAGAGGTGGTGTGGAGTCTATTTTCAGAGGCCTTGCTAAATCAGCCAAGTAGAGGATCATGCCCAGAGATACCTGATTACCAGCAGCCCAGCCTGCCAGGACTGCTCCCCATGAGAAGGGAGAATACTCCATTTGATGGTTCATATGGTCCTGACTTAAAGATGTTTCATTCAGCAGAAACTAAACGAAGCAAGTGACTTGAACTTGGCTAGATCAGACAGAACCCAGTCCCAGCAGCATGGGGATGCTTGAAAGCTTAGCTCAGGCTTTTTTTTATTCCACTGCTACACATTTTCTACCATCCCCCATAGCCCTTTTGAAACAGCCAAACCAAATAATTAACCCCCCCTCGCCTCCCCTCACCTCCCAGCACTTAGAAACTGCAGAGGGCTAAACAGAGATGCGTGGCAAGGAGACTACCCACAAAGCTAAGGGAAAAACCACAAATAAAATCAGCTCAGAGGCAAGCCTGAGCAGGGCGAGATGGGACGTGCACGTGAAGAGGTTTACACAGAGAATAGCCCACGTACAACAGGCATGATGAGCTGCAGCAGCAAATAGTAAATCTTCTCTCCCATCAGCTCGGATGGATGAACCCACACAAGTTTGCATATGGGAGAAGGTGGTTTTGTAGTACCACAGGCACCTGGTTCACCTAGAAGTGATATTTTAGCTGCCATGATAAAGTACTATTTCAGGGCAAGATAAGGGAAGAGGGCAGAGGAGGGGTGAAGGCTGCACAATGGCCCACTTCTTCCTCTTCTCCAGTACCTGGCTAAAACATGCTTCATTCCTGCGGAGCCAATGGAGGGACCCTACCAGCTCCTATCACATAGACCTTCCTTTCCTGGAAAGCTCCTCCTTCTCTTCACATGACTCCCCATATAACTAGGAAGCTACTTAAGGCCAGCTCCAAGCAGCCACGGATGGTTATTGAAGGGTGATGGGGCACCTCGTCCCCAGCACCCATTTTCAGTCCATGTGTCTGCTGATGAAGCACCCCTAGTACCTCCTTCCTAGCCACATTCCTCAGAAGAGGTACGACAGGCAGTCACCTGAGGTGACGTTTCCTACTTCTGAGGTGGCTTAGCTGTATGAACCTCCTAGACAAGAGGGCAAGGAGCATTTTCAAACCTCCTTCCACCAAATGCACGCACTCCACAGTTACTATGCCCTGGGACAAACCCTTTTGCAGCATTTCCAGCCCCAAACCACACAGCTCCTACACACACAGAGATCTGAATGCATTGGGAATCCCAATGACCTCACCACCACAAGGTGTGCATGAGTAAGATGTCCAAGACGACTTCCTCTGGGAAGAATAAAGAAGGTGTTACCCCCTGAAACGGAATACCTTTGTCTGCAGCAATCACCACCTTGCAGCTTCTCCAAAGCCACAGGGCTGTGTGGCGCAACTGGATGGTAACGGCAGCCAGGCTCCCTGGCACTAATGACAGTCTCACTGTAGCCAAGAAACACACTCTGAAGAGGGGACAATGAATCACTGTTTTACATGGGATAATTCAACAGACTGCACTGTCTTCAAAAGGAAAAAATCAATCACTCTTCTTGGGATGTGCCCTGCTGGCTGGAAGGCAGTGGTCCACGGGCAAGAGAGGGATAACGAGGTGTGATGCCTTCAGAACATGTTAATTTAGGGTGTGGATGATGGTCCTAAGCTATTCTCTGTGCACAGAGAGGGGTGAGAACACATCCTGCTCTCAGCCAGACAGGGAATGGATGAGCCTGCCAGAAGCAGCAGTGGTTGTGATGAATATCTGGGGGTGGAAATGCATGGCCTCAGGGAACTGAAGCAGGACCAGAAATCCAAGCACACCTGCCTTCACCTGTGCATGAGATCCCTGACGTCTGTATGCAGTCACTTGCTTTGCCTGGGGCTCACAGAACAGGAATGCCTCTGGCATCCAGCATCAGGGGACAGAGCAGCAGCAGAGCTGCATCACCTGTCTGTCTGATATTTGGGCACTTATACTATCCACAAAGTGTATAATTGCTCCCAGCACAGGACCCTCACACACAGAAACATGAGGGCAGACAAGTGTAAGGACAGTCCAGGAGCCCTAAGTGTATTAAATGTACTTACGCATTTTCCAGTCTGCTGGTGAAAGGCAGATGGATGCTCCCTGCTTCCTTGGTACGAAGCTGCAAAGCCCCTTGTTCATGACTGTCACCTACCCATAAACATTTCCATGTTTGATGACTTATGCTGAATGCAATAAAACCGCAGACAGCAGTTTTTGGGGCATTCATTCAGCTTCCAGCATAAAGTGCCACCAGCATTAAGTGCCACCAAATTTCAAGTTTCTCCATTTGGATCCAGCTCAACACAGACACATTGACTTTCATAGGAAAATGCCTCAGCCCAGTCTCCTAAACGCTGTGGTAACCTTTGTAGGGCAGGCAACGCCACTGTGCCAAGGAACAACGGCAGCCGTCTCCTGAAAGGCTGGTGAGACAAAGACAGCAGCCTTGCAGATGACCTGACCCCCTTCCAAACTGCAATCTCCTGATGACTGTCCCCATTGTCACTGACAATATCTTCTCTTCTAGCTCAAATAAGTCCTGACCAAGATCTGACTAAGAAACACACCTGAACGGGGCTTTCTGACAGGTGACACACAAAGCTGGCTCAGAAATGTGACAATAAGACCAATATCACACGATCACTCCCAACTTCCACTGAAAGGATTCAGAAAATACCCCTCCTATAAGCAGCTTCTTCATTTCCACATTTTGGGTTCTGCTGTGCCTTTGGCACAGACCATGGCTGGAGACACAATGCTGGGTGAGACCAACCACTGCCGCACCACAGCCTGTGTGCCCCATTCAATGCCACACGGGCCATGGGAAGGGACGAGGGCAGTGGTCCAGTGTTCAGAGCTATTTGAGTTTTTCTCCAAATCACTAAAAGAGAAGGGTTTCTGCTGAAAGCACTCAAAAAAAAAACAAAACCCAGGGCAAGTGCTGCTGACAATGTAATTTAAATTGTCTGCTTCTATGAATCCTCTTACAGATTTAACAGGAACTGGTGCTGACTCCTCACCATCCAAGGTGTGCAAGTGGTCCCGGGCACAGCAAAGCTAGCGTGACCCTGCATACAGCCCCCTGCCAGTGCCCTTTGGAGGGGCACTTCCCAGCAGGCTGCTGGAGAACTTGTGTGTCAAGAGACAATGGGCTCGAGTGTATGTTTTGCTTCTCATGCCTGGATGACAAAACCAGTCCACAGAGCTTCAGATTTGCAGTGCAAACTCAACACTCTGCAGTTAACATGGGAGCTAAGAGATGCTTTCACATGAATGTGTTTGCAACCAACTACATTTTCCATATGCTTGCAGTATTTTGTTTGCTCAGACAGCAGCCTCAAAGGTGGTTGGGAGATTTGAGGGGGTGTTGTCAGATGTATGTATTTTTTTAAGCTGCTACAAAAAGAATACTAAACTCCTGAGGGGAGACTTGGTCTGAATATCCACACCCATTGCAAATTTCTATTGCGTGTCACACACACTGGGCAGGAGAATAATTGCCTTCCTAGATTTTTTTTTTTGCCTTACCCCCCGCCTTCCCTCCTAACGGGAGACTGACTAGCCTTTAACAATTGCCTGGAAAAGACTCCTGAAACCTGAAATCCCTGGTCTGCCCAGGTTTCAGCTAGATGTCTCCTGTTTAGGGAGCACTGGCCATACCCAAGCCCGTACAGGGACTGGCAGTTCCAGAAGCAACTATGATTCAGAGATCTGGCTGCTGTAGATGCTTTAAAACCACTGGAGCATTATTCTTGATATTCAAGATCATGGGAGGTTTACTTAGGACTAAGTTATTACCACTGCCATTAGGCAGATATTAAAATTACATATGAAATTACATATGAAAGCCCTTAGTTTTCTATAAAGTCTCATGAAAACTCTTTCCTCTCTTGACTCCTGCTTTCTCAAAAAGCTTTCTTCGCCTTTATGTGTCTGAACATAATTTTTTTTTCATTTCTCACCCATCGCACCTCTTAGACCATCACAGTGTCACTATCCATACTCGGCACTGCGTGGGCACAGCTGGCCCTTGTCTGTGTGGCTCCTTCCTCCCCAGAGATGAGGATGGCTCAGGGTCTGTTTTTCAGTGAAGGCTTTCTTATTCCAATTTAATCAACTTGAGTCAAGGATCAACCAGGGAAACTAAACAAGTAAAGGAAAAGGGTTACACCTATAGGATTAGTTCACAATAAATCATACAGAGAAGGCAAAAAAGAATCCAGCAGTTTTAAGCAACCTGTCAAATACTACAGCATCATCTCTGGGGATCAGAGCAGAGCAGGACCAGAGCCAACGGCAGCTGGTCTGGACTCTCTGTCCCATTCAGTGGTTCCACTTAAATCTACATGTTCCCTGGGTGGTAGGAGGCTCTGGTCACCTAGTACCAGCATGAGGAAGACGTCAGAAAGGTTTAGCAAAAGGATCACAGGCATCTGAGGGATGCATTTCTCTGGGGCAATGTGTCTAGTTGTCTGCTGTCACAATGACTGCAACTGAGATCTTTATAGGAAATAGAAAATTATCGATATCCAGCAGGAATATGGCCTATGTGAGCAAATAAAATACCTGTGCATAACTACCATACAATCTTCTGGTTTTAAATGGTTAATTCCTCCTACAAGCCAAGCTAGAAGCTTTCCAAGAGCAATTTCTCTTCCCCATTACGTCTGTTGCTCTCCTGGCCCCGGCTGGCTGCCTGCATGTATAATGTAAGCCTGAACTGCCAGCATTTCCACTCCCTGTCAATAAACCCCTCCTTTCCAGTCTGCTGATCGACAGGAATTGCAGCAGAAGGGCTTGTGCTGGCACTGCCAAGGCAGAGATCCCTGCTGGGAAGCACAGGGGCTGATTTTCAACTGTCAAGGCTGCACCAGAGACCCATTTCTCCCCTGCACACCTGCATACTGCAGTGGTGTCTATATCCCTGCAGGCTCCCATCTCCAGGGCAGGCTCAGGCAAGCCACAGCCACAGAAAGCTCTCAGACTCAGAGAGGAGCATGGATCTACCAAGCCAAGAGCCCATCTGCACCAGCCTGCTGCCTTCTGCTCAGCTGCTGAGGCCACAGCAGGCCAGGATGCCTGGGGACCATGTTGGACTTGCTCAAAACCTGCCTGCAATCAGGTCTGGTTCAGGCAGATGCCGTTTGCACACTCTGCACATAGGCTACCTACACACACATGAGAAAAAATGAAGTCCCTCTAATGTCATATGGCTCGAGGATTTGCCTGCTGAATATGTTTCAAGCCATCTTGTCAGTTCCATGCATCTGGAATTGATGAAAGTCTCAACAAGCAGATCTTGGAAGAAGTGCACACTCAGCAAACCCTTCCCAATCCACCACCTCACACACAGCCACTCCTTCCCCAGCTTTGCTTCCCAGCTCCCACCCCTCTGCTCTCCATGGAGGCAGCCGAGGCTGTCCCCTAACTGTTTACATGACAGCAGGTCATTAACCTGCGAAACTCACTGTCACAGAGCAAGAAGCTTTACAAAGCATTGAAGAGATGCATGAGTTTGCAGAGGAGGACGGGAGCTAGTTACAGCCTGCTGGAGGCCAGGGAGAACCAATTCCAGAACATAACTTCTCATTGCATAGCTCCTTGTGACCACTGTTGCTGCATTTAGTAGTGGGCATCACATGAGGCCACTGAAGAGCCCAGTCACCCCAGCCAGCATTTTTAACAGAGGATGCAAACATCTCCAGTGTCTCTGCAGTACGGATACACAACAAATGCAGCATCGCTGGTAGAAACTTGTCCGAGTAGTTGGTGGATTTGTACCCCTCTTGCTGGTTAAGCCCCGAAAATGGCTGTTCGCACACACTCTGAAGACTTATCTTTCGTTTCAACAGGGTATGAGCAAGGTCTAATGGGGACCTCAAGAAGGGAATCAGGAGTCTTGCGTCTACACCCACACAGCAGCAGCCATCCATGGGCAACTGAAGAACTCTACCAGCGTCATCAGTGTTGTTTCAACCTCACTGTCTGTGCCTGTGCCTGCTAAGGGGAAATTAATCTCTCTAATACTGCCAGAAGTAAACTTGGAAAAGACCCAACTGTGGATATGCTACCCCTGCACTCTTGCCAAAAGGAACGGCCTGGCCCTGCAGATGTGTGCAGGACTGAACTTGTCGCCTTCCCCGCGCCATGGAGAAACACGACCATGCAGAGACACTCCCCAGAGGTGCCTGCTTACAGGGTATTATAGTAAGAATGGGGATGGGGAATTGCTGAAGAGCTTCTGACCTCCAACTAGTCTGTGCTAATTTCCCAAGTCTGTGCCTTGAAGGAAGCCCTGTGGAACAGGGGAGGCAGCCCCAGAGACACCCACACCCAGCAGCTCCAAACATCACCTTTGAACCTCATGTCAACATTACTGGTCTTCCTGCAAGGTCAGTAATTAATAGCACAGAGAAGTGAAGCAACATCTGGGCAGAGAGCAGGCTTAGATCAAGTTTCACATTAGCAGTGAAGTTGCAAATCCACAGGCAGAGCAGTGATCTCAGAGAGACCACTCTAGGGGACAGCTCAAACCCGCTGTCACTGCGCCTTCTGGAAGGGTTGGGAGAGCAGTCAGGAGATGGAGGGCTATTAATCAAGTGGCATTTACAAACTGAAGAATAATCTGTGAACACAGTTGTGACAAGAAGCCAGGACTTGTAGCCTCAGCATCTCTCCATACCACAGAGGTGACACGGCATGGGAAGGTACCCATGGTCACAACATGCCCTGTGCTCTGCTGTGCAGGTCAAACCATTCAATGGTACATGCCCTCCATGCAAACATTCCATGGGTAAAGGTTCCAGCACCTACCAAGGCCAGGAACTTGCTGATCTGTCGCTTGAGGCATTGAAGAGACAGTGGAACTGAAAGACAGCTTATTCCTCTGCCAGGCTGCAGGAATTCCCCAGTGGCTGGCTCAAAGCTGGACACCTCTACGCTCCAAAGCTAAACCTGCTCAGCTGTCATCCAAGCAAGGTAAAGGGAATGAATTTGCACAAGTTCAACAGATTTCAAATTCTTTCTCCAAGACAAGGAAGATCTATACAGAAAACAAAATTCAGGCTTCAACAGATCTTTGCCTCTGAGCCTTCAAAAGGTGGGAGCTAGAAAGGGTTACTAGGCAGGGATCTTCAGAAAGCATATTCATTCTAGCTAGTCCTGTAAGGGCTGCTGCAAAGGGCCTGGAAAAAACAAAACCTGCTCAAGAGCATTCAGAAGGAATGCTCAGGAAGACTTCAGCTTCCCTCACACTAACCTGTCCACCAGTGAGCCAGCATAAAGATGTGTCCACATCCACAGGTTCTGCCAGGCTGGGTGGGTCAGCAGGACAACACCAGCTTCAAGACAGATCTCCGATGGCATGACTGGGGTCCGGATCCCACGCAATGCTCTTCCACAGCCATTCACAAACTTTTCATACCAAAAGGCAATGTTTTAGGCAGCTGCCCTGGGCGAGTCACAGCCATAGCTGGGGCTGACACTGAGATGTATTTGCCAACTGCAGGGGAGTGTGTGTGCAACACGCAGTGTGGTGTGTTTGCTTTCTGCAATCGCTGTCCTGTCTGAGGGGCTCAGACTGTAGGTTTAACAGCATCCCTTGAAAGTGCACTTCAGGACAATACGGTACTCTGTCAGATTCACTGCAGCGAGAGGATAACAGAAATCTGGAGGCTCTTAAATGGTGAGGTCGCAGTCAAGGATATTAGCTGCTGCAAGTTCATCAGGCTACAAAGTCTCCTCGGCTTGCATGGCTCCATGGAGAGGGCAACATGCACTGGTGGAACCAACTGTGCTGCCTCCTGCTATGTCTGTAGTTGTCTCAGTGCCTGACTAGTGCCATTGCAGCCCCCGTTTGCTGAACAGCCAGCACACTGCACTGGCTGACAGGATGAGGCTTGCAGTGCAGTCGGCACTGGGGAATCTTGGACATCACTTCTACACAGGACTCAAGTTGCACAAAGCCACTTCTCACACTGTGTCCTTTGGCTCCCCTTCCTTTCCCTGTTCTCATGCATGTCGCGTGCTCCCTCAGAGCACCACGCTCCCCTTCCAACACAATAAACAAAGCATCAGCTTTGCTCTCTAGCTCACTACAACTATAAGAGAAACAAAATCAAACCACTCATCCTGGTGCTACCTTCTGTACAAGGTGATTTCCTGTGAAGGACAAACAGAAAGAGGAGTTCAGCTGAGCACTGGTCATGCAGCTCCCGGGGATATGGAGCAACTCTTTCTTCCCACCTTTGCCCATGCAGGGTTTTGACTTAGACTGATTTTAGCTTCCCAGTGGAAGCCACAGCCAACTGGGAAATGGAGAACAGAGCGAGTTCAAGCTGCAGCGGAGAAATTCTGGTCAGAATAAACCTTGACATCCAGCAACGAAGCAAGGATCCCGGCACCTTGGATGGAGATGAGCATCAGGGAATGGGGACAGCTGCACAGGACAGTAGTGTGTGTAGGGTGCATTTAGCAGTTATGTCCCACCATCCAGCCCTGCTAGAAGGGCTTTACTAAAAAGGAAGCAGTTGGGTTTGAGGAAGGGAAAAATTAAAAGACGCAAGTGAAACAGTGAAGAATCATAGAGGGCTTGTAGTTGAATATAGGCCTGTCCCAAAGCTGCAGATTGAGACAGGAGACAGAGACAGTGTCCTGGTTCACAGCAATGCAAGCTCCGCAAATGCAGGTTCAGGTATGGGAGAACTGGTGTGAACTGGACAGTGGAGGCTGGGAATATGGGGTTTAACTCTCCTCTGACAGCAGGCTTTCCCTCCACTCATGGATGATTTTATTATGGGGAAAAAAATACACCCAGCTCTTAGGGTAGCTCCATTTATCTCTGTTCTCAGCATCAGTGCAAGCCGCGCAGAAAGGGAGGACCTAAGCAATGCGATGTTCATCCCAGGCCTTCCAGGCCACCAGAGCTACTCACTGAGATGGTCTCTCCCTCTCAGACCACTATAGTCTTTAACTGCCTTTAACAAGGAAAGTTTTGGGCATTTGCCCAGCTGTGCCTCAAAGCCTCAATGTGAAACATCTCACCCTTGGCCTCACTGAGGTATTTGGGGAGTTAAGCTCTTCTTTGGGTACCCAGCTCCAGGGGGAGTAATGGGAGTTAAGCACCTAATGCCTTTGTAGTTTCTTGGCTTCTGACAGCAAGTACTGGGAAAGACAGCTGTGTTTGCACTGGGACTAAGATGGAGGGTTTGTCGTGCTCTCCATTCGGATGCTTGCAGGAAGCAAAGACCAAGAAAGAAAATCCAGCATGCTATATAAACCCCGGCACCCCAGGAGTGCCCTGGCCACCGCATGAGTGCTCATCTCACCTTATCGATAATCGCCAGAAAGCCCTTCCCGCACTAACACAGGCAAAAGTCTTACTGCACCCAGAAGGCATTTTTGTGGAGTTCTTTTTGCAGGATAAATAGGAGTGTTGGGGTTTGGGGAGTGGGGACAAAGCAGAAAGTGCAGGTGCAATGTGCTACCAGAGAGAAACAGCTGGGTTGGGATGCCAGAGGGATGTGGGGGAAACTAAGTCTGGATCCACCAGGCAGAGCCACCCAGACACAAAGCTCTCCTGCAGGCATGGAGCTAACTCCTGGCATACTAAGCTCCCTCCTTCCCCCTTCCAAACCTCCTGCATGTATCAGAGATTCTCAGGAAACAGTAGAAAGCCAAAAAGCACTAGAGGAAGCATTCCTCATTAAAAGCTTGGCCCTTAGGAGCAGATGGGCTTCATTACAGCCCTGCTCTCAGCACTGGACCATGGTAGAAAATACAATGAGAGGCCATGGCTACAGCATTTCACATCTTCTTCAAACATGGCAGATTTAGGGATTTCCAGCCCAAGTTGCCCAACACCTTTGTTGACAAATGTCACTGTTCTTTGAGTACTTCTTTTGCGTGCTGGAATCCTTGAAGGGCAGCAGTTGCCTCCTGGGCTTCACAATGCTGAGACCGGGAATCTGAGCCAGAAAAAACTGCCCCATGACAAAGGCAAAGAAAACAAAACAGAAAAACCAACAGCATCTCAGAGGGTGTCTTAGATTTCACATCCTTGTCTGTACTTGCAGCATTATGCAGGGCAGAGGCAGCGTACCCTTCGTTATCTGGAATGCTGAGGACATGTGTCAGCCAGCTGCAGACACGACCCAGTCTCAGAAAGCCTTTGCTGTACGAACCGCATTCACATCCCAAGGCAGCACCTGAATTTCAGCCTGAAAATACCTTTAAACATTAGGAAGGAATTGAGGTCTAATAATTTGCCCCCCCCGAGGGGGCAAATCTTTACGCACAAGCATGGAGTTAACCAAGAGCTCACAAGAGCAACTTTGGATGTGCAGCTCAGACAACTTGAAAAGCCAAATTTGCAATGATCAGAATAAAGAGCTTCTCCAGGACCTGTTGGCACTGACAGATGCTGGGCTGGGCAACAGAAACTACCCTGAAGTTGGCAGAGAGTGGTGGCAGCGAGTATCTTCCCAATCCACCTTGGCATATCAGAGGGCTGTTAGCCACACCAAAACGACGAGGCAGTTTCCTGCCTGTGATATGTACTGCGTGTACTGGTGTGGCTTCTGGCATTGCTGCCCATCCTCCTTTAACACCCCAATCCTCCTCCCTTAGGCTGGTGAAGTAGTATCTCCACTCCAGGAGTGGCTGGAAGAGGCTTTGCTCTATCAGTGCCCAGAGGAGATCCAACTGATTGATGCAGAAGCAGATAAGGATGGAGAGAGGGATCTTGCTCCTTCCCTGCTCACAAACTTTTCTGGACCAGTAACACAATCTTGGTGCTACTAAGAGTTTTGGTGTTTCTCACCGTGAAAGAGTCAGATTGAAGGCTGAGAACGACTAACCTAAAAAGCCCTGTGGAAGTCCAACAACTCATGCTGATAGCAGGTCATGAAAGAGCATGGGGAGTGCAGAAGCCAGCATTAAGTAAGCACCGCTAAAAAGATGTTAAGAAGCAACATCTGGATGCTACAGTCAGACAGAATTGGAGCAGAAATAAAGCAGCATTTTGAGACTGAGGTTTTGTTCTGTTTTCTTATTGGAGAAGGTGATTCAATGCTGGAATAAACCAGAAACAACAGGAAGCAGAGCATTCTCTGTCCTGCTGGCTGTCTCTGCAAGGTCTGCCTTTGTCCCCTCCCAGTCACCTCCAGCACACACAAGCCACTGGACTTGATACAGGAAGGATGGGGCAAGAACAGTATAGTTTGGCTTTTACTCAAGAGTCTCTAAGGATCAGACTAAATGATCTCAGCCTCCCTCCTGGCCTCAGGCTCCCAAAGGTGCCTCTTCCTCCAGACACTTCTGGGATTGTCTGCTGGACTGCAAGGGGACTTTTTCTCAAAAAACATGTTCAGAGATGGAAGCCTTGGGAGGAGGAAGGTTATGTAAAATGCTTTGTATAGTACCCACTCACCACTCATTAGGAAACAAGATTTTGTGGGACAGAAGAGTGGCTTATTAACCGCTCAAGAGACTGCAAGTTTGTGCACACGTCCCTCTGGTCCCTCACTAGCAGCCTGAAAACTGCCAGCTCTCTAGATGTCAGTACAATTTGCCTACTCATGGTTTCCCTAAAAGACCTACTAATTGGAGTGACCTCACAGAACTTTTAATTAAAGTCTGCAGAAACCACAGGCATAGATGAACACAGGACCTTACCTCCTGCCACTCACCTCTCTCTGCCTCCTTCAGATGCTCTCCCTTCTCTCTACTCCACATCTGTACTAGCATTGTCATCCTCAGCTCCTCCGTTCTTGCTAAAATCAGTGCAGTTCCCCTAAGAACAGCAGTGACCAAAGCTGTGATGCAGGCAAGGATCAGCAGCCTCCAGCATTTACCACTGTGCCGGTTTAGACACACTATGACTGGAGTTAGATGAAACAACGGTCCGAGAGACCCACTGCTTATTCCCACCTTCTCTATACAGAAAATGTACAGTGTGCAGAAGTCAGCATAGCCACTACTAACGAGGTGGCATTCCTGGAAGAAAGAGCAGAGGAAGATAAGCTCAGAAGATGGATGACAAACATGCCGAGTCCAGGCAGTGTCTCCTGGATGGCTGTGGGTTGACATCAGTATAGCCAAGCCCCCCCGATGGACCATGCCATTCCCAGTTCTGCCCAGGAGCTGAGCACACCTGCCCACATCACCAGTCCAGATGCAGGAGGGCTGGAGATGCTGGAACATGACTGCTCCAGCCAAACCTCGTAAGTTACCCACTCAGGTAGTCTTTGTAAACTCCACCTGACAGTGTGCTCAGCACCACTTTAGCACCTTCCTGCAATGCAGACATTCTGCCCTTGGCCATGTGTCTGTGAGCCTGGAGTGAGACAGCTGAAGGCCAACAGGACAGAAAGCTCATTACCAACTTGAAGTGAGCAGGAGACAGTCCACGGGTGCGGCCGAACCCCACGGCCAGGCAAGAACAGCGACTTCAGCCCCTGTGCCTGCTCACTGGTACAGCCAGCGGCAAGGAAAGCCAACAAAACCACCAGGGATATGAAGTCAGCTCATGCTCAGGCACACAAACCCACATGTGGATGCTCTCCCTGGGGACCACTGAGACTTGTCCCACCTTTCCTGAGAGACAGTGAGGTTGGCAAACATATCCGAGACCACTTCTGCCTCCAGGAGGTACAACAGGGAATTCTGCCACGGATTTCAGCAGAAACAAATTCAGACCAGCACCAAAATAACCAACTCAGTGGCATTTAGAAGCAGAGTTATTTCAGCACATGCTGGTGTGTGGGTGTTCCTAGGGAAGAACAAGAAAACCTTATTTCAGCACAGCCATGGAGGAAACCGCTCCAGCACACAACTGCCCCTATGGAGTTAGAAGTGGGAAATGCGAACGGAGGAGTTAATTCCTGCTTCCCGCGACGAGTGTGCCCTTAGCACTCTCAAACTTAAAGGTTTCTTGTTACACCTTCTTTCTTTCCACATCGGATTCCTTGTCCCTGTCACAGAATGGTTCAATTTCTATGCGCTGTTAGCAAGAATTAATTTGATGTGTTGCACATAATGCACTGTCAGTGGCCCAGGAAAGGCAACCTGCTGAATCCTGCTAAAGATGGAGAAAAGATCTGACTGCTCCTGGGGAAAATCATAGCACTGCTGCTTTTTCTAGCATTTTTCTTCATTATCATATAGAAACCAAATGACACCAGACAACTAGAAGTCCAAATAACCTCCAGGCAACCATCACTTTAAAGATGACATCTTTGTCTGCAAATTGTTTACTTATTTTTGCAACTTGTAACTTCTAAAATTCAAGTAATTGGCCTCAGTTTGCTTTCCCTTGGGATAAAAAAAAAAGAAGCAATTTTTAGCTTGCTTGTTTTCTGCATATGGTAATGACCTTTCCTCTGCTAGTGTGAGTTTTTCACAGAGCTAAACAGGAAAGAAAAAAACTGTAAACTGAAAAATAAAGAAGGAAAGAAGTGGCACAAAAATGCAGGTTGGACCCAGGGAATCAACTAGGTGGCTAGAAAATAACCAGAATTTAGGGAACATGAATATCCCTTTAATCCACCTCTTTTTGTGAACTGTAACAAATCTGCACAGGGTGTCCACCACCCTTGCGAATGGGCGTCCTCTGAGTGAGACACCACTGGTTCCACCAGCAGATCCCTACCCCAGACCTCCACCCATCTACAGGACCTTGCAGAAATCACACTGGCCGCATATGAAGGAAACAGATTTGCAGCCTATTAAGGGTGTTGCATTTCCCAAAGCCTCAGCTGGCCGGTGCCTCTCAAGGGAGTGTTCAAGACCCCAAGTGCTGCAAAACTCCTCAGGAGATGCCATCAGCACTACGGTCACCTGGTTTGCTCTGACCTGATGGGAACTCTGCGTGAAACTGTGTTGAGATCATGCAAGGGATTAAAGTCAAGCAAGCACAAAAAGTTCTGCTGACTCAGACACGCAGAAGTGTCCTTCTGAAAATCAGAGTCCTGAAAAGAGCCACATTTTCCAGTCAAATACTAGAAAGCGAATCCAATGTAAAAAGCAATCCTCTCTCTGTTAGAAGCCCTGGAGATTACAGCCAATTCAGTGCCGCGCTTTTGAAAGAACAGTTCCAATATTAAAATAAGATGTATATACCATTTCTTTAAAAAAAAATAGTTCCCAAGGAATACAATACTGATTGTGGTCTTCAGGGATTACTGAATACATTGGATAAACTTCATACGCTCTTCTAGAAATAACAAACGCTTGCTGAAACTTAACTCCTTTTCAATCTTAGTCAGCCTACCAGTTAAGCCTTTCTGTATTTTCAGGGAAAAAAGACATTAAAGTGATGGAATAGCCCCTATAAAAGGAGAAATTGCATTTCATTTTAGTCCCCGCTGATAAAATTCCACTAACATTTCAGTCAAATCAGTCTTCTAAATTTTAAGGCGTAACTTTTAAGGCCCCATTGATGGATCGCCGCTGTAATCAGAAAACATCAGTACATTGTTAAAACTTACAGGGATCACCCGAGAACGACTCTTAGGAAAGAGAAGCCAATTCCCCTAAAAGAGCAGAAAGCAGTCAGGGAAAGAAACAACAAAACAGGACAAAACTCTTTGTATTTTCATTTCGAACTGTTTCCCAGCGAGGGAGATAATTCACCCACTGCACGAGTCCCCCGGGCCGCCCGGAACCCCTCGGGATTCTCCAGGCATTTCAGCGACGGTGGGTGAGAAACGGGCATTTGTGGAGCAGAGCAGCCCCTCTGCTTTTCTCCGACCCCATCCCAGCTCCGCAGGGGCCGCAGAGGATTTCTCACCCTCCTTTCCCAGCTCGGGACCGCAGCCGGATTTAAAGAGCACAATGAAACGTGAATTTCACGGTGCAGCGGCGGCGCTCGGTCAGCAAACACCAGAGCCAAGTTCAATGGTCCCGGGCGGGACGACCCCCGCGCGGCGCAGCCCTCGGGGGAGCGGCGAAGGGGACCCACCTGTGTTGAGGCCGCTCTGGAAGTAGAAGACGCCCAGCAGGAGGGAGGCGAGGCAGGCGGCCAGCGCCAGCCGCGGCCCCCGGCTCCGCCGCATCCTCGCCCCGCGGCCGGGGCCGTGTCGCCCCGCCGGCAGGAAGTGACCGCGAGCGGCAGCCCGGCCCCCCCCGGCGCCCCCGGGCTGGGGATCCTCCTGCCCCGCCGCGAGCCCGGGAACTCCTGCGGGGGAGGAGAGAGGGGCTGGCGCGGAGGGTGCCGATGACTTTTCTCAGCGCGGTCGGTATTTGCTCAGCATCGTAAAGTTTCGTGGTCTTAAAATAGATCTCTTCTCTTCTCTTCTCTTCTCTTCTCTTCTCTTCTCTTCTCTTCTCTTCTCTTCTCTTCTCTTCTCTTCTCTTCTCTTCTCTTCTCTTTCCCCTTCCCTTCCTTCTCTCTTCTCTTTCCCCTTCCAATCCTTCTCTCTTCTCTTTCCCCTTCCAATCCTTCTCTCTTCTCTTTCCCCTTCCCTTCCCTTCCCTTCCCTTCCCTTCCCTTCCCTTCCCTTCCCTTCCCTTCCCTTCCCTTCCCTTCCCTTCCCTTCCCTTCCCTTCCCTTCCCTTCCCTTCCCTTCCCTTCCCTTCCCTTCCCTTCCCTTCCCTTCCCTTCCCTTCCCTTCCCTTCCCTTCCCTTCCGTTCCCTTTTTTTTTTGTTTTAAGTTTTCTGGCTAACTCCTGCCCTGCAGACTTTAGCTGAAAGCAGTAATGCTTCTAATTCTATCACAGAATCACGGAATAGTTTGTGTTGGAAGGGACCTTAAAGATCATCTAGTTCCACCCCACCTGCGATGGGCAGGGACATCCCACTGGATCAGGCTGTCCAAAGGCCATCCAACCTGGCCTTGAACCCCTCCAGGGATGGGGCAGCCACAATCTCCCTGGGCAACCCGTGCCAGTGCCTCACCACCCTCATGGTGAAGAAATTCCTCCTTATGTCTAGTCTAAATCTGCCCCTCTCCAGTTTATACCCATTGCCCATAGTCCTGTCATTACAAGCCTTAGAGAAGCAAAATGTAATTTTCTACTAATGTAAGCCTGTTTTTGGAAAGCAAGAGTGCCAAGCTCTCTTACGGCATCCTCTAACCTCCAGGCAAGCGAGCTGCAGGCAAAACAAGCTCTCAACTTCTGTTGCCCCAGTTTTGAAACAGCGGTGATGCTGTTGACCCATCTCTGTAAAACACATAAGATCTACTCAAAGCCCACTTGCGGAATGAGAAAGCCAGGCTGAGAGCTGGTTCCCCACTGACAACAGTCAATCACTGCTTCTCTCTTCATCCCAAAACACTTAGCTTTAAGAAAAAGAGGACAAGGAGGAGCCACTGAGAGTGGCAAAGAAAGCCTGTGTGTGTGCATATGCTGGGCTTCATTCTGCCCTCATTTAGGGCAGAGTAAAGCGGGAGGAGGAATTCATTGCAATGAAGGAAGCTGGAATGAAATAAGAACCTGAGCAGCATCTTGCAGGTCAAGTTGAGCAATGACATTGAAATTACAGGTCTTTAAAGTCGCTGTCAGATGGTCTAGAGGGGAGCAACAGATATGAGACAAGAACTGAGACCCTGACATGGCTATACCTCTTTGCAAGGACACGCCAGTGTCTGCAGTACTGTGCTGGGCAGACAGCCTCAGCTCCTGAGCCCTGTGCCGGTCTGATATCTGCAGGGAGGGACTGTACCCCCTGCCACTGGGGAGTAAGACGGACGGCGCAAGGGGAGAGTTGACGGCTGCTGCCTGGGAATGGCCCTGCAGATGCAGGTCACTCTTTGTTGCAAGTGATGTAAGCAATGTTGGCCCCCTTGGCAAGAGTGCAAAGAGCTAGGATCTGCCTCACTTGCACAGATGGGCTGAGAGACCCCAGGGAAAAAGGGGATGGCTGAGTCCAGGAGGGGAGGAGGGAGTGTTCTGGGTGAGTATGTTTTGGTATCTGCTTACAGGCATTTCTCTTATAATGGGGACACACTAAAAATTAAGACCTCCCTTTAATTATTTTTTTTTCTGAAGAGGCTTCAGAATCAGGTTCAACAGCCTCAAAGGAGAGTAAAGACATAGGGATTTTGTCAGCATTAGAGGAGACCAGAGCAGTTCTCTGGGTGTCTGCTACAGCAAAAGAGACATCTGGCACTGCTGCCCTTACACATCTCAAGGGAACAGAGCGAGGTTCAAAGACTGAAGTAATATCCAACCTGTGCAGCGGGAGCCCCTTCCAGTAAGTAGCTTTTCAGGGGCTGGAGGGTGCACTCAGACAGTAGGTGAGTTTTTACTACTTGCATTTCCCAATATTGAAGCATCAGAAAATCTGGACAAAGGCTCTCAGAGGAAGGGAAATAATCATTCCTTTAACTCAACTTCCCCAGATTCAGCAGAAGAAAAAGAACGGTGCCAAGTGACAAAACTTCACCCATAGTTGAGCATCTGTTTAAAAGAAAATATAATAAAACATCCCATGTGAAACTCAGACACTGACCTGTTGAGTCCTGCTGACTGCTGTCTGTATTTCATACCCGGAGGGCAGGGCTGAGGCCATCTGTGATCACATCAGATATGCAAGGCTGGTCCTCCAACAGTCTGAGGTGAACGTGCTGTGATCTGCAGGGCTAGGTGAGGTAAGAGGAAGCACATCATGAAGATACATTAGGAATACTCCTGGGACTCAGCTGCAAATATGATCAGCGCCGATGCTAAAACCCCCCTTTTAGAAGGAAAACCACATTTTCAAGGGGGAAAAAGGTACGTTATGGCAAGACCTGTTGGGTGGCAAGTACACCAGCTGTTCTGAGGTCGGGGTTTTGCTGCTGCCTGTTTCTGTGTGCCTAAGAAACCTCTCTGGTCCCACATGCTGATGACTTGTACCATCCCCCTTCCCCTGAAGCCCCACCATACAGAAAAGAAAAAGCAACCCCAGCCCGTGAGGCAGACAACAGTGGCTGGTGCTTATCTGAGCGGTCACCCCAGAAGCATAGAAGGGCAGAGAGCTAAGCCTAAGCTCTCAGAGTATCAAATTATTATCCCAAGCCTATTCCTGAGGTAATTATCAGATTCAGTCTGCACTGAAGAAGCCAGTGTCTCCCTCCCGAAGCCCCGCTAGTGACTGGAGAATAACTGAGGCATGAAGCAGCACATAGGAAGTGAGCGTGGCAGTTTTCTGTGGGTGACCACTGAGCCTTGTTCTCGTAGCCAACCGCTTTTGCCGGGTTAATTGAAAGAACTAAGAAATGAGTATTCAGTAGAGACAGGCTCCTTCCCTGCCAGGCTGTGAACTCCCAGTGGAAGGGTCACTCTGTTCCCTGACTGCACAGTGCATTGCGCGGTGGCGTTCAGACCATGGCTGGAGCTTTATGAGTGTAAAGACTATTTTGATAACCAAGAATAGTGGTCAAAAGGTACTAATAACACTTTGTGGAGGAAATTTATTTGTTACTGCTGAGGCCTAGAACTGCATCTGACTCATAGGTGAAGTGGGAATGCTTTTTGTCAGCAGAAAGATGCTGTGCCTTTGGTGCAGTGCATGCTCGATTCCCTCCCTGCTCATTAGCGGTGCTCGTTACTGTCTTCCCAGCAGGTTTCTCACAAATGCCTTGCTGTTTCCCAGGACCTTGGAGCCACTGCGTGAGATTAACCCCAAGCTTTGGTCCAATGACCATGTTGAATGAAAATAAAGCATCAGCTAGTTTTAGGTGGAAACTGAGGAATCTGTTGAGTGCATCCCACAGTCGTGGTTTTCCAGCTACTGTGAAAAGGAGCCTTTCTAGGGGATATTTTGCTTTTGCACCCAGTTATTTAATTCTAGAGCCTGAATGCTGCGGAAATAGTTTACCTTGGCCACATGCTGGTGACACTTCCATCTGCTGGTGGCCGGGCCCCAGTGCACACCGTGTTTGCTGCCAGAGCCCACAGGTTTTACCAAGCTAACAAAGGCTTAGGCAGATATGTATGGAATTACAGTAATGCAGTACAGCCTTTCTTCAGAAACAAACATCTGGGGGGCTACTTACAGAAATGACTGTGGGTAATCTCCTCTCTGATTTCTAAGCACGGCATTAGACATCACCCTGCCTCCAGGATGTCTACGACTACCAATGTGTCCTAAGACTTAATGCTTTGTTTTTAAATTGTGTGGCATCACTGTAATGTATCAGCTGAGGGGGACCTTGCAGAGCCCCAGCTCATCCCCTGCTTGAGCACACCTAGATGCAATTGTTCTGAAACTTTCCCAGAGATGGACACTTTGTGACCCTGCCAAGCAACCCCCTCCAGCTCTACAAACCCTCAAAAGGTTTTCCCACCACCTTGTCATTATTGACCATCCTTGTCATAACTGGGAGCCAATACATTTTTTCCCTGAACGACAAGCAGGGAACCATGTTCTGTCACATTTTTGCACCAATCAGGGAAGATAAATTCTGCCAATATCACCAAGATGGAATATCTGTTTGCATGGATTTCCCACCATCTCCTATAGTCCTTTTTCACATGCAGAATGTGGGTTTTCAAATATTGTCTCATCAAAACACTAGTGTTCATGCCCACTTTGCACAGATTTACACCACCTGTAGTTCAAAGCACCAGAGAATCACGCTGGGGTGGACTTTTCTCCATTTAGTGCTGAAGTAACTATTTTGCAGGCCCAGTATACAAGAGAAACAGGTTGGATAAAAGGTAGAATTTACATGACCTATCTCTGGAGAGGTAACTGGAGAGTTAGAAGTACATATAATAAAACAAGACACTTGGTGGGTCTCTTAAATCCATGACTAGATTTTGCCACTTGTTCATATAATGTAGCACTAATGCCTTGAGAAATCTCCTTGGTTTCAGGGGAACAGGACAGGGAATAAGCAGCTGATCCCAAAGACACTCCACACCCTGGGGAGTCCCACTGATTCACTGGGTATGACAGCATACACTGCCTAAAGTTAAGCAGCTTCACATGCCTTGTCAGAAAAAAAAAGATTCTGAGGGTTAGGAGAGTTAAAATAGCATCTGGTCCTGAGTAGTTAATATTGCAACCTGGCTAATTCCATAGCTTGCCGACCTTTCTGTTCCCAAACAATACGCTAATCACTTGCCAGAGATTCTTTTGCAATTATCTCCTGGGAAATCTTCCCAGAGACAAAGAAACTATAAACTGGGCTCTCACTTCTCATCATCTAACGCTGGCCTCTGTCAAAATAAATTCCAAGAGATCATCCTTCAACTTTCTTTCGGGCACAATTTAAAAAATAATAATAAAAATTAAAAAAAAAAAGCAAGCAGAAGCTGTTTTCTTTTAAAAGCACCAGTGGTGATGAGAGCAAACCAAATTACAGGCTCTGAGGACTACTCTCTTCCTGTAATGCCTGCATCTACTGGAAATGCTGTTGGTATGATGGAAACTCCCATCAACCATTTTATTCAGCAGTGGCAACTAGGGAATACGCTTGCCTTTTGTACCAGGCATTTATGTCTCATTAGCTTATATCCTGTTACCAGCTGTGAGCTTGTTCTCTGCTGATGTCTGATTTAGAGGCTCGCATGAGGAAGGGATGTGATTTACAGATACACACTGGAAAGCCAATTGCCCTTGATCTTAGCACAGCTTTGGGAGTGGCAGTTGCTTCCGACAGCAAAGGCAGCAAACCTGTCAAGCCTCCCACTAGGAGTGTGAGACTCCTGCAGCTGGTGTGTGCTGCGTGCTCTGCTGTCTCTTGCACATTCACAGCAGAAAGCCGCAGCCTCTCTCCTTGCTGCCCAAAGCATCAGTCGCAACTGGTCAGCAGCATCTGCCACCCCTGTAACAGCTACATGTGGGGTCATACAAAGAGAAGGAGATGCTGTAATGTTGTTCCACAGCTGAGGTGGGAACCAGCTAATGACTTTTCTGCTCAAGGGAACCCTGCAAAGCCCTGGAGCAAGCTACCACTTTGGTCCTGCCCATCATATGTCAGCACACAGCAGACGACTCAATACATAGATTCTCCTGCATTGCAAGGAAACACAATTCAGAGGGAGGAGATGGAGAAAAGTAATTTTTCTACTGTGATCTCTGATGAGCAAGGTTTTGTACAGAGCAGGGACTCATATACTTGGTGCTCTTTTATTACAGTCTGATTATGGTGGCTGGGAAAGAGGGGCCTGAGCATTTCAAGGGCTAATAGGTCTTGCAAGAAAAAAAAAAAAAGTGTTTCCCTCTGGAGGCAGGAATTTCTCACTCTCATTCCTTTAGATGTTGCCTCCTCCAAAGAAGAACTGTGTCTGCAACATCATGAGCGCTCTGAAGGGAAGGGTAAAAAACTCTTGAAATAGCACCCACAGGGATTTACCTGGCTCACAAACACCTAACTCACAGCAGGTATATTGCCAGACTTTTCATAGGACACAAACTGACTTCTCTTGCAGATTCCTTTGGATTACTGGCCACTGAATATTCGCTATTTAGCAAAACTGTCTCCTTCCTCATTCTTACCTTGTGCTGCAAATCCCAACAAATAACACCAAATCTTGCTGCGGGGAAAAAAAAATATAAATACTCATATATTTAAATCCCTTAGGGCAGGATGGGCTCTCAAGGGCCCAAGGCTGTAATTTTTTGAACAGATGAAAAAGCATAACTACATCCTGTGCCTTGATGCATCACTTCACAGGGCAGCACAACACTATTTAAATCCCTGGGGGATTACGAGCTCTGCCCTACTGCCTGACTTTGGGATTAAAAACAAGTCACGAGCAGTCTTCCTCAAAGAAATCAAGGCCTTTCTCGTGATGGCTAGATCCACACCAGGACTGGGACATCCCTCTCTAGGGTGTGAAGGGACAACTCTGTATGACCAAATTTCCACAGGGACAACTTTCTACAGGGACAACTCTCTGTGGGGAGCCTTTACAGTTAAGGGTTAAGCTTAGGGTTAGGGTCCGGCTTAGCTCAGTGTCAGGATTAGAGTTGTCTCTGCAGAGAGCTGCTGCAGAGAGTTGCACTAGACCCTCTCTGGCTATGTGGTGCCATTGGACAGCCTCAGAAGGGGCAGGTGGGATGAGCATAAGACCCACATCACATGCTGACCCTCCTACCACAGTTCCAACATGTCAGAAGAAGAAATTCTCTCCTTGGAGCCTGGGCACAGTTTGCATTCAAAAGATTCCTAAATGGGGAAACCAGGGCCTGGAGATGCCATCAGGAGCTATCTCTATATTTCAGGGATATTTGACCACAGTGCTCTTTAAACCATTTGGCTGAAGCAGGTGAAACTCAGAGGAAGGGAATGTTTGCCCATACAGGCAGAGCCTTTGCTGACATATTTGCAAGCCCAGAACTGTTAGTTTGAAGCCTGTAATGAAAAGGTCAGCTCTTCAGCTGCTGTAAGCATTTGCTCAGAGACTGTACTCATTTTTATCCTGGCTGAGGGACTATGTCCAGGAAGTCAATACGTACATTTGATAGAAAGAAATTTGTTAATGGCGTGCTTTTATACCTTCACAAAAGGTATAAACCAGATTATCCTCAACTGGGCTTTATTTGCTTGGAAGCATGTAACTCAATAGACAAGCCTCGTACCTTAGGAGCAGAGCAGGTAGCAAAGACTGCTCAGAAATTTCTGTGAGAAGTCTTATTTCCTGGACTTTGATCTATTTACATTGACTTGTTCATGACCAGGATGCCAGCACCAAATGATCTGCTCTTATGACCTTCTATACCCAACCAGCCAGCAGCCAAGAGATATAGTACGAGAGAGAGACCCCAGTTCGGGTACCTCATCTGGAAAGTCCCCTTTCTTACCATAGCAGCAATGAGCACAAGATTGTGATCCCAGGTGTTTCCTTCTCCAACTCTCTAGATCTAAGAAAGGCAAATTGGTCCCTGAGAGGAGAGTGAGGGGGTGTATTGTGGGGAGAAGTGCTCATGGCCAAATGAAGCAGATTCTGAACCTGGCAGGGCATTGCGTGCTAGAGAGAACTCTCTTCCCTGAGGTGTTCACTTTGCTGCTATTATGCACACATCCATCTGAAGTGGCTCCAAATACAAAGGGAAGGGGAAAAAAACCCCAGCATACTGTATATAACAGCATAAATTGCCATCAGTGGTCAGAGCAGTGCTATAAAAGTCTCCTTGACCACAGAATGAGTATGCTGAGAAGCTTCCCTTTCTCCTTAAATCCTCGTGTTAAAAGCAGGGACAGAGGCGCTGTATATTCTTGTCTGTTTTGCATCAGGGAACCTTGGGGTAGTCTGTCCCTACTCCCCTCAGCACCCCATATTCTAACAGCGTAAACAGACCATCCAGCTATACTGACATTACTGAAACTCCCTATGACGAAGCAGCCTGGCTCTGAGGAAGAGGAGAACGAAAGAAGACAGCAGTACACAGCAATGTTTTCAAAGAAACCTCTGTGACTTAGGTAGTGACTTCACTGACCATGTTTAGATAAGTCTTTAGGTTCCTAAATCCCCTTGGTACTGCTGAAATGCTCCCTGTGACTGAAAACAGAGTCTGAGTATCTTGTTTATTGAAGGGGCTATGATTAAAATAATCATCATCATTTGAATAATATTTGTGAGGCTGTACCCTGCATGTACTGCCACAAAGTCAAACCCAGGTTTTTTACTGCAAATTTAAGCATAGAGAACTAATTACATATGCCTAGACATGACAGGGCTGGTCAAATGCAATCTAAATAGCTTCTATTTCTTGGAAACCTTGGCTGAAAAGGCATACAAATATTCCCCGTCCAGCAATCATCCCTGACACTATGTTTTCACTATTCTAGAAAGCCTGAGATACTATTTTTATTTAGACTAAAAATAATAAAGGCTTTTCTCCAATCCTCTGGGTGCCCTAATTGAATTACGTCTGCATTAGTAAACACCAGCACTGCTAAAATGAGACAGCCACCTACCCACAACGTCTAGGAGGCATATTGAGGAGGCATGGTGTCTGCCTCCTCCAGAAACTCTATCCAGAGGTGTCTTTTGCAAGAAGTTTAGTCCTGGAAAGTTACCAAATCAGCTTATTATGGAATGGTGAAAACACATTCCAAGTCTCTGAGCCACTACAGACAAAGCCCAGCTGGCTGGCTCCTCTCTTTTATAAAGAAATCTTTCAAACTAGGACTCTGGTCCAGTGTTTGCCCAGCTCATCGTAGACAGAAGGGGACAGAGTATTGGATTTGCAGCTGGAGCTCTTATTACTACCGCAATTAATTCAGGAGAAACAGCCCAAGTTGCCATGCAGACTGCAGCCCAGACAACTTAGATCAAAGGTTTGCAGGTAATGCCGTAGCCTCCTCTTGCAGATGTTAACCATGGAGTGATGATTCATGAGTTTCTGTGGTGTGTGTGCCCAGAAACTCAAGACTGTGTTTCCCAGTTTTCATTTCCAAGTGCTTTTAGTTGTAGTCCAGTTAGAATATGCCTGTCTCCCTAGCACGAATGACCCTGGAGCAGGTACCAGTATGACCTACGGGGTGATGTCCCATTTAAGCACAAATAGTCTGATTGGCTGAGTTACTGATGCTCTGCACTGCTCAGGGCATGGCCAGACTTCCTCTCAGACTACTTGGTTTGTAATGTTAGCACTGCTGAAACTGTTAAGCAGTCTGACTGTTATCAAATCTATATATTGATGGTAGCTAACTCCTGTACTTTCCAAGCAGTTGCTGTATTTCCAGCTGGTTACAATGAGACAGGTTCTACCCTTTTCAGTATAGCTAAAAAAATCCATAGAAACACCCATGAGCCTGACCTTCTCTGTCAGTGATGGGGGGGAGGAGACATAAAGCTAATTCTTCTCTACAGATGTTCTCAGCAATACTGTGATTTCAGCAAAGCCACAGTGAATTCAAATGCCTCTCTCAGCTGAGGGAGAAAGCGGTGTCAGATGCCTTCCTCAAACCTTTTTTCAAGCTAACAGTGCAGCCAGTGTCACTGAAAAAAAAAAAAACCCACAAACCTAAAAAAAAATTAAGCAAATAGTAGGGTTTTTTTTTTTTTTCCCCTGGCTGTTTTTTCTGTGGTCAAAGCTGCAGCTAAAAGCAGCAGCAGCAGGTTACAGCAGAAACTGAGCTTGCCGCTGCGCAAAGGTTCAATTCAGTGAACTGGGAAGTTTTAAAACCAAATTGGTTTTCAGGTTTCAGAAATTAATTTAAACAAAAGATGATTACTTCTTTTAATGGAAGTATGTTCAGAAAAACCCAGCTGGACAGTACAAAATAGTTCAAGTGTATGTTATGGTGTTTAAAACCTGAAGCAATGAGAACTGCACTGAAGCTTGCTCTGTTTTACTTCTGTTTGGCATTCTGGAGCTAACAGAGCGGAGAAGCTTGAACAAATGCTTCAGTCAGCTTCTCTGTGGCTTATGCCCTGAAATGCCCCTGCCCAACAATTCCATACTGCAGTCCTCCAGTCCTTCAGAGGTATCTCCCAAATGTGGGATGAGGGAGTAAAGCCACCTCCCAACCTCCTGGTTTCACCAAATCAAGACTAGGAATACCTAATAACTAGTGAGGAAATAAAAACCTGCTGTTTAAATTGCAGAGGTGGCAGAGAAGGATATGCTCTGAAGGAAATATAAATCACTACACTACTGCATCCAAGCTTCCATGATGTGTGCAGGCTGAGGCTCCCCGTTCAGAGCTCCCCTTTGCACCACCAAGCTGGTGAGACCCGGTGGCTGCTGCTGTGCATCAGTCCCGCGCTGAAGGGGGATCAGATTCCCTGGGCGGAAAGCACAAAGCTCATGTCACTTTTTAATGGTCCACACAGACCGTGTGGAAAAGCTTTGTGCTGCCTGGCAAAGCAACCATAAGTGAGCAGTAAGATAATCAATGAGAAGGAATCATGATTATACATTATCTAGAAAAGTAGCTGGCCCCGAATAGAAACTCTGGCTCCATGCAAGGAAAAGTATAGGAATTGGGGAAAAAATGTAATAAAGCCGTATTATTCTGACATTTAACTCTCATCCACACTACAGTGCAGTGTCTATGGCTTTACTGTCCTCTCCTATTCTCCTCTCCTAGCTATATTTCCTCTGATAGTTGGTTTGTAGCCAGCCAAACTATTCCTGCAGAGCCCAACAGAGACCCATGGTGCTAAGCAAGCCAAGCATGCAGTCGAGGCTAATGCTGCCTTTCCTGGACCTCCTCTCAAGATTTCCAGTGCTTGAGAAAGTGGGCGTGATTCCATGGATCTCATGAGCCACTGTTTGTCTATACAGGAATTTATAGTTGTGGGGTTGCTACAGCTTTAGCTGAAGAAAGAATATCCTTTCCTAGTTAACATTTTCAAATGAAATCTTAATTGGACTGTGTAGAAGCCAAGAAAAGAAAACCATTCACAGCTGAAATCTCTGAAATATCTTCTGCAATCAGTCAGGAAAAATGCACAGTAGAGAGAAACCTAATCATAAATCTCACCCTTTGTGACCTAGGCTAGGAATGGCAATGAATGACACAAAGCAAAATCTCCTTGTTTTGAATGCAGTGTCTCAGGTGCCTGTCCTGAGTTCAGAGAAGTCTGATCTGCAACTGCGTGTTGACATTTGTGAATGTGACAGTGAAACTTAATAAATAACTATGAGAAGACTATAAAGGAAAAGTTATCAATCAATAACATCATGAAACCACTTCAAGTGCTTCCTTAATGTGTTAAATAATGGTTGACTAAAGTAAGAATATGCAACAGCTGAGTGAAATATTAAACTGTACAGAAACACACGGCAGTACAAAAAATATCAGTTTTGACCACACAGAGTAATATTATTTCTATATGGACTGGATGTAGCCAACAAATCTTTCCATCCACTCCAGCTCTTGAAACTATTAATCTCATGGAAACCAGAGTGGGAAATCCTGCTGGGGAACCAAATGCTTTAAAAACAGTACTTTGGTGAAAGATCGAATGGCAATGAAAGCAAATGCATCTTATTTTCTGGACTGCGCTCAGAGAGAGCTCCCCTTTAGCTGCAGTGACAGATGTGAATACCTCTGTTCTTCTGTACCAAGCCTTTCTTGCCAATTCGAAATCATATTAAGTGCAAAACAGGGGGGAAATCTTTCCTTGCATAGCTTCAGAGATCTGTTTTTCTCCTTGTCCAAAAAGCCGTTCCACCCACCTCCCTTCAAAGAATATTGGCTGCAAAATCAAACATCAGTCTAAAGAAACCTGAAAAAACCCAATTAGAATGGGCATTTCCAAGGAGATCAGTGTCTTCTACTCTCCAGATGTAGAAGGTGCTATTTCTGACAATGCAGGACTTGGTACCAAATAAGCAACTGAATTATCTCAGTTCCCAGGATGCCCCCACTCACCTGGGTAGACAGGTGCCAGAACGGTATTCTGAAACGAGCATGAGCCTTGCAGCCAGGAAGATACTGAGAAAGTGGAAAAGGCAATGTCACCTCTCAGTGACTCTGATGACTGTCTCCAGAGGGGCTCTAACAGCTGGGAAATGTCCAAAATGTGATTGTCCAGACTCCTATAATCAACAAAAACCAATCCATTTGCCAACTTCAGGGAGGTCAAAAAGGTACATCTGCCCACATGAAATACTCTCTTATCACTATCCCCCAGTTCATGAGCCAAGGACAGAATTGCAAGGATTCAGCCTGCCACATCGGAAGAAAGACGAACTGAGGCCCCACTTGGGTTTGGTGAAGAGAGGGAGAGAGAGGACAGCAGCGATCTACTTGGCTTGAGTGGTGGGAGAGAGAACAGGAGCAGGGAAAACAAGTTATCCTGGAGACAGGCCATAACACGAGGCAATGAAGCAGGCTGTGAATTTTCCATTTGTTTCATACGAGCTGTCAGGACAACCCAGGCTACCACCAGAAAGCACATCCAAGACGTGACATTTCAAGTCCAATGCATGTGGGTTGTAGAATATCTTTTACAAAAAGAAGAAACACCTCTAACATAACCCACTTAGTAGTAAGAACAACATTCAATAATACATCTCCTTAGTCTTGGTCATAGATTAGCTCAAATGTTTTTGCTGAAATTTAAAGCAAATCAGCATGAAGCAGACGCACTTTGGTTGGGAAGTTTCAACCCAAATAGTTGCAATTTGGCAAAACTATAAGCAGATGAATTGAATTATTGTCGCAGAATTGCTAATCTATTTTAACCATAGATGGTGTACCTGCATCGCTTATCATATGCACAAAATCTGGTATTGTGGTGACAAAGACAGAAATAAAGGCTAATGCTGTTAATCACTAACACCTAAAACATTGTAAGGAAGTCAGGGGAAACAGCTTTTTCCTTGGAGTCGAGAAGTGGTAATTTCACCCTCTCTTGCAGAGGAAACACTGGTTGCTGAATTTAAATTTTCACAGATCAAAAAAAAGCCCTCCAGGTGGTTTCTAATCCATGCAGTTAACTGAGCCTATGAATTTTGAGGCCCCCCTTAGATAGACAGCATCTAATTTTCCAAGCCTTTTTGAAAAGCATAATAAAGATGAAATGAGCAGCATTTTTATTACCCATTCCAACACAGGGGCCAGGAGTGGAAACATCAGGGAACGCTGCTGGGTCAGTAGACAGGTAATGTGACTTCTCTGCAATAGAAACTTTAGGATGAAGACGTGGATATAGTTTGTATGAATATTTAGGCAGAGTTGTGTAGGGGACTATGGTTAGAGAAAGAGATGATGGAAAGCAGTGGTGCGCAGAAAGAGCACATAGTGGGTGCACCAGCCTACAAGTTGGATTGACAGTTGTGTAAAAAGAGAGTAGAATAATAACATCCTGGGGTTTGAATTTAAATTCTTCAACTTGATACTATGAAAAGATTATAGCTATTACCTAAGCAAGACAGGTGAATTGTCAAAGTAACTTCAAACATGGAGAACCCTGAAGACTCTCTGGGTTGGATGTTTGCAGGGTGTTACTCTTTGGGACCAGATTTGTATTCAAGCACATAAAAAAGATGTGCAAAAGAGAGTCCCTCCAAGCATCTCATTAAAGTAACAGCAGTTTCCCAAAGCCACACTCACTGACCAGCTCTGTTCCCAATTTACCATGTTGCATGAGCCCTTATGTAAAACCAAAAGGGAGGTAGCTGTGAAGGCAGAGATGTGCTCACACATGCAGCAAAAGCCAAAGCCAGCACAGGCAGGAGGAAAGCCCACTGGCCCAGGGGTGTCAGCAGTTTCCCTGCATGCTGCTGCTTCGGAATGGGAGTACTCAGTGCTCCACGGTGAGCCCAAAAAGGGTTTTGATGATGCCACTGTAAAAATACTTGATTCAGAAGAGACTGTGTTGCCAGACAAGTGGGGAACACAACGCATTTATGGCTCTTTATGGCAGCCAAGCGTTCAATGAATCTTGAAGGCTTTGTTAGGAGTCCCATAAAAGCTTCTGTGTGCTGATGAGGGGAGAACATGGAGCTCTGTGCCCTATCACAGGTTCCTTTCTATTTAACTCACTCTTAATCAATTACACATTCATTACTATTTTATACCCTCTGTTGGGTACCTCTACTTTTGGTTCTTGTAACATGGATTTCCACTTTAACCTCTTCCAAATATGAAAGCCATAACTCTACAACCACTGAACACAGGCAAAGCAGAAAGTAAACAGAGCCATTACCAGAAAGGCATGAGAGGCTTTTCTGGTGGAGGCATGTTCTCACTGTATCATTGTATCAAGGTGAAATGACTCGCCTGTGGTGGAAGAACCAGTCAGTGGCAGAGCAAAACAGAGGATCGAGGTAACTTGATTCCTAGCAGCTCAGTCCAAAAAATTAATCTATGGTCCCTCTTAATCTCCCTTTAGAGAACTTTCTCTGTGGGACATGCAGGTTTATTATGAAGCCAGTCTCCCTTTCTCACCTCTTTAAGGCTAGTGGTGCAGCGCAGGTCAGTCTCTGAAGATCAGCAGATATCACTTTTTTGAGGGTGCTGGTGTTGACAGGTGACCCCCATCTGCTCTTCGTCCTGTTAGGGCAGCAGCAGTCACAGGTTGCAGGAAGCCGATTTCAAACCCATGCTCCAGAAAGCATCCAATGTTGTGACAGAGGATCCCTCCGAAACGAAACCCACGGGGAAACCCCTGTGCTGCAAGCTTGCACGCTGCCATCAAAAGCAACCTGCTCTTGGCTTGTATGGAACACCTGTCCCGCGTGAGTGTCATGGAGCTGCAGGGGTTTCTGGCTATTTCACTGACCTGCAAAATTGCCGGGAAAGGGTGAGGATGGGAAGAGATGTGGGACTGCCGGGAGCAGCCAGGCAAGCTGCAGTCACTGTCTCCAGGATGTTTTCAGACATGGCAGGTTTTGCTCTGAAGGAAAAGGAGAGAAAGAGCATTACAGAGAAGTCAAATCAGGCATCTGGCTGAACCTACACAGGTACTGACACAGGCGTGTGGGGGTAACACTGATCTCCGTGTCTCTGAGGTGAATGGAAAACATTCAGCCATCTACTAAATTCTCTTTATTTGCAGATTTCTTTTAGTTATCAAGGGTCTCTCGTAGTTCAGGAGTATACAGAAGAGTTAATTTAATTTACAATGAAGTGCCACACTTTGGTCTGAAGTGTTTCACATGCAGGCAGGATTAAAAGGTTTCACTGCATGGAAAAGCTGAGTTACATTTGATTATATTCAAAGAGGTCAGAAAATAGGAGAATGCAAGGAAAATAATTTTCCATAGGTAAAAGGAGATGTAAATTAATGATATCTCCTGGTTAACTTACAGCCTTTTATGCTTTCTGTGTGTTAATGTTAAATCAGCTAGACTCCTGCCAACTTATCTACTGCAAGATACCTTTGAATACTAATTCAATTTTTTTGTTCTGTTCAAGTTCTTCTTTCACTTACATATCTTGGAGTGTAAGTTCACTTTAAGTTCACTTCCAGAGTAAAGGGTAAAACTGTCACTTTGCTTTAACTTGCCCCGAGAAATATTACATTATCAGTACGGCAAAATATGAGCATGGGTACATACCCTAGGTTGTTATCATTTTAGCAGGTTCTCCCTTGTGCACACCTACAATTCAATCCAAACAAGCCCTCACAGTGGTTTTGTTCTCTCTCTTTGCGCACAGTCCAGCCTGCTTGGATATGCATTTTGACACTAGAAATGAAACGTTGCAGAAAACCTGGCTGAATTTCAGGAAAATGAGGCATTCTTCCTGGGGAGCATACCTTCACCATGAGAGCAGGAACATTTTTGCAGAGATGCACCGAGCTTTCCCCCCCAGCCAGGAATGCTCTAACCCCAAAAGCTGTGCTTTCGCAAGGATGCCCACTGCAGCAGGAATACGGGTGCGGTGCAGCTCAAGCTCAGGCTATGATATCAGGGTATTTATGTCCAAACCTGCTCAGGACGTTGCTGACTGACATAGGGAACAATGCCATTTCTAGCACAAAGAAAACCTCTATGTGCAGAGAGGTTATGCTGCTCTTTAGAGAACAGCCAAGTGCAGAGTGTGCTCTCGGATCCCCCCCAGCTGCCTCCAAACAGCGGGAGCCTTTCCCGCAGAGCGCCTGTGTGCGGCTGGAAGGACTGAGCCCCCAGCAGCTGTACTGATGCCACACTAAGCTGCCAAGTCTGCTCAGATCTACAAAGGCACCACATACTTCCAAAAACATCCCCTGCGCGTGCCTGTAATTTTATCTGAATCCATCCTTGAACCTGGGCATTGCAGTCTTCTCCCATCACCTCTCCAAAACGCAGTGCAGACAAACCCCTCTTCATCTAATTTAAGGAAAGGGATATATATAAAAGCTCTAATACTGAAAAGCACACTTCTCTCTTTGTGCATGGGGGGAATCATCTGGAAAGAAGCCAAGCAATTACCGAGTCCTGGAAGAAAAAAAAATCAGCAAACTAGTTGCCCTGAAGAATTGCAAACCAAGGCTGAAAGAGATTAAAAGAAAAAACATCCAAAGAGGAGCAACACAGTTCTAGAAAAGCACCCAGCCCTTGGGAAAAGGAGCATTTACCCCTCCAGCAGTGCCACTCGGCCGGGAGCCTCTCCCAGCTGCCTGCTCATCAGTGCCATGATGATAGCGAGTTGCTCTCAGCATCCTGTCTGATGCACGCTGGCTGGTGGTTCACACCAAGCGAAGAGGAACTGCGTCAGAAGATGTATAGCTGAAATCAGTCAGAAGTAAATTGTCAGCATGGAGACATTTCTCTGGAGGTCATTAATCTGCTGATTACAAAGCCTGCTGATGACTGCCAGCCACGTCAGGTGGACCAGCCTGGCTCTTGCAGAGCACTTTCTGTTGGCTTTTGACCCTACTGAATATTTAAACAATGTAAATATTTCTATTATTTATTTCACGATGCTCTTTTGAACCTTAGGAAGTGTGCAGTGACCTTATTTTGGCAATCTGCTTCCTTCTGCCACTGCAGAGAAAGGGACGGCTCCCTGGGAGAAACCAGTTTGGTGTGTAGATCCTCCATTTCAGCTTGAGCAATCCTTACGAGCGGGCCATGGTTTTCTCAAGTATATCCATTATTCAAGCTGACCCTACAGTTTCTCTTAGCATTTTGCTTTTTGGCTCTTCCTCCCCTGCTCTGAAGGATTCACTAAGCGAGCAGGCTATCACACTGCCTTCAGGCTGTGATGGACCATGTAAGATCGCAAGATCTTTTTGTTATAACCCCTATAAGTGAGGAAAGGGCATGGCTTTGAAGTAAAGAAGGTTAAGTTTTGTGTTTCTTGATTTTCTTTAGAACATCAAATCTTCTGGATCAGACAGGCCTTGCCCAGGGCATTGTTCCTAGAAAAAGGATTGTTTTAGCTCTAACCTCAAACTGCACCCTACGCAGTAACCGGCCATGGGTGCAGATGGATATAAATTCTTCCAGCTGAGTTTGTAGCTGGCCAGACGCAAGCCAGCTCCAGGCTAGGAGCCATCAGGCTGCGTGAGTGTGGCACTGCGCCCGACACTGCGGGTCACAGCCCTCCACACACAAATACAGGGGTTGGAGTCAACTCCCCCATTCTCCATCAAAGGTTCTCTCAGCATGGAAGGGTGCCAACATCTGGACGAGGCATGTCTGCTTGGTACAGTCTGCATGCTAACACAGCTCAACCTCTGTCTGGCCCGGTCTGGCACCGGCGAGAGGGTCACGTCTGCCTGTGGACTCAGCATTAGGCATTTTTATACTTTTCTTCTTTCAGTTTAAATGCAGATCTCTTGCAATTTTACTCTCAAACGCTTGGCTACCAAGTCAGTTTTGATTTCTAGTGATTTACTTGCAACACCACCCATTCAGGGAAAAGACCAAAAAAATAAACCAGCAAAATTTCCAGGGTCACTTACAGCATCTGCCACGTGATCCCAGCCGTGGAGGAGGTGGCACACTCCTTTGTCACCACGCCTTGATGCCAGGGATCTAACAAGGCAGCTGAGAAACTCCAAATGCAGCGTGAATCAGGTTTTCATTAAAATAAAATATACCAAGCACATTGCATGTATTGATTTGTAATTCTCACCAGTGGTTGTTTTCATAAAGTAATTGCAGATGCTTGCTCTTGTTGCTTGAAAAGAGAGCATTCAAATCTTAGTCTGCTTTGCTTAACAGCCTCAGCATCAAAGACCTCATGAGAGGATTGGACATTTTAAAAGGATCAGCAATTATCTCTGATGCTGGCTTTGCATTTATTTTACTTGCATATTCATGCCAACAATATTTTAGCATGCATATAGCAGGAGGAAGCAAAGACTGACAGTGGGGGATACAGCTGAAGTGAAGCAGATGTCTTTTAAATTCAGAACACATACAGCAGAGAAACACTGAGTAATCGAACACAAACTAGAAGTGAAACCAGGAAAAAAACCCCCAGATTTCTATACTAAAACGGAGCACTGTGAAAAGAACAAAGAGCCTAAGTGGTGCAAAACAAACTTATTTTAAAAAAACTTTTCACTTTGAACCCCCTAGTGCGTTGCCAAGTAGCACAAATAAGGAGTTTCAATAAATTTAGGTTTATGTTGACCATGTCCCTTTAATTATTACTTTTTGGCACAGCACATAGGACACCTCCAGGCCAAAACATAAGTGATGTTGAAAGTATAACTGTTCCTTGCCTTTGGGAATGAAAGTTTTCTGATTGTTACATAAACATATTTGGACCTATTTTTTAGAGTTTCATCCCATTAGCAATTATACTATTAGCAGTGAGTCAGAGAATATTTTGCTGATGTTTTAAAATACGTTACTGAAGGTCAGAGCCTACTGAACTTCACTAAGCAAGCAGATCTGATGTGAAACAGCCTTATTCGCTCCGGTGGGATTGCTCTAATGAGCAAGGGTTTGCAGCATGTGATCTTAGATTGTGAACTGTATAGAGCCGCTTCCTTTTAATTGCGAGGCACTGGGCACATCCAGGCAAGAGCAAAACATAAGGATAAAAGAGCAGCTCTAGAGAAACAGCAGATAATTATAAAATGAAAAAGAACCAAGGGTGGAGGGCTTCTTCTTTTCCTGGTTAATCTGGGAAACTTATTCAACTAAAGCAGCAACCAGTGGTCACTAGAAAAGTGCTGTGACACACAGGCAGTAAAAAAAGCTCAAATCTAGGCTTTTGCAATAATCACAGACCTGAAGACAGTCATTCAGCTTCTCTTGGATCAGCTGTTTGCTAAAAGCAGGCCTGAAACGTAACCCACACACCAGAGACTGTCTGTGGTACCAAAGCCCTTCTGGATAAACCAATGAAATGAATTTCTTGGCAGTGGAGAGGAGTTACTTATAACACTGATTTGGCTTTTGCATAAGGCAGATGAGACCTCAGAAAGAGGCAGGCAGGCAGGTTGGTGCGACTCAGCGTCTTCGTTTTGCTGCCATTCAGTATTTTATGAAATTTTGATCCATACAGATTAAACAACTGCCCCCTCTCCTACACTTTAATGTCACTTGAGTTTCAGAGAAAGCTAAAAAGCTGGAAATAAAAGTCAGATTAAAACACAGCTTTTGTTCTGAGCATGTGCCGCTTGGCTCCAATCACACCCAATGGTTGAGTTTACCTGGCTTCGATAACATACCACAATATCAGCTTGCATTTCTCTCCAAAAGCTTGCGAATTCCCTGGCCGCTTGCATGGCTGGGAGCTGCCTGCTGGCCGTGCGGCAGAGCCACACAGGTTTTATACAGTTTTGCTTTTCGCTTGGGTACATTTCTATTAAAGCTGTTTGCCTTCCAAAACCACAAAGATGAGGCAAAGAGGAAAAAACTCAAAGCTGTCAGTGAAACTGTTCTTGAATAAGGTGACATAAGCCTTGCTCACAGAAATTTAAGCTTAATCTCTGAAAAGGGACAGTAGAAAGGCTGGTAGACTTCAAAATGAGCTACAACAGCTGTGTTTTGGTTGGCCAACAACCGCTCCCTGCTTTGGCTGCGGCTGGCTCAGCTCATGCGAACAAGGCAGATTATTAAAATACAGCATTCAGCGATCCCATCCTTGGAGCTCTTGACAGAGCAGCCTTCTCCTTTGTGTTCCACTGCTTTGACTGAATGTAACAACAAAGCAGAGCGGAGTGGTAACACGATGCGCCCGTGACAACAGCGTCAACGATAATTGTACAGTGCTGTCCTTAGTTCAAAGCAAAAAGATACCGTTTACTGGCTTAAAGTATGTCTTTTTGTTTCAAAAATACCTTTTTGGTAGGGGTGCATGCCCTTCTGTCTGGCTGGTTTAACTGCTGGGTTTAATTTGCCTTATTTTTGAGCATAATAGATAGATCAGCAAGACGTGGCAGAAGTCAGAACAAATCAAGCCAAAAAGCTTTTCACATAACTTACTAGTCACCACAGAAGGAGAGAAACTGCCAATTTTCCCCTGTAATAAGCTATGCCACCAACCTGGAGAGTAGCTTAAAATAATTAGCAGTACAAAAAAAGAAAAGGTGTGTCTATGAGTGTGTCTGTGGGGCCACTCCGCACATTACAATAGGAAAAAATTAACTGGGTGGACCTGCATTCCTGTGGCAGCTCAGGATGACTGCACTTTATATTTCTATGCCTGGAGATATACATTTCTTGCACATGATCACAAGGCAAGAGAAGGGCTTGAAAAGCAAAGCAAGACAAAAAAAAGCACCCAAGAAAAAAATAATTTGTGTAACAAGATGAAGAGCAACTCACTGTATGTTTGCAGGAGAGGTGGTTTTCATCTTTGCAGTAATTATATCGTTTATTAGTTGATGTTTCCTGTAAGGTATTTAGAGTTACTGTGGGAGGATGTCATAACATCCATGTTTATTAGGTAATTTTGGGACCTTGCTGTGGGAGATTATAAGGGAAAAGAATGAGAGAGATAAGTTGCCTAAGAAAGATCAAGTGCTCTGTTTAAATATGAAGGGCACAACTCACTTAATGGAGACAGAGGAAATAACCACGCAACTCCCTTTTTCCTGCAGACACAGGACGTCTGGTATTCAGCTCTAACCTGGTAACAAGGGCAACTCTCATATTGACAAAAATTGAGGAAAAAAAAATGGATGCAAACCTCCCGGTGCCTACTGAGAAGGAGGGAGATCAAAGGAGAGATGCAGATGCAGAAAGGCTGGGAGATCTGGAACAGAAGATGACTGGAAGGAACCCTGGGGGCACAGAAGGGCCTGTGCCACACACAAGAAAAGCACACAGTGCTGTTAAGCTGTACTTCTTACAGAGGAATTGCTCAAAATGAATTTCCTTCCTATTGAAGTTTTTCTGGGTGACTCTACTCTGGGATCTTGGACATTTGCAGCTGATCAACAAACCTGCTGTTAACGGCAGCCTGGGAATCACAGAGCTCTATGCCACTGCTTCAGTACAGGGGCTTGAAGCTAATGGCAGGTAAAAAAAGTAGGCTGGGCTCTGACACAGCTTAAGACAACATGTTGCACCTTACTAGAGCTTTGTTAGTCCAGGTCTGATCACCATCACCCCTTTGTTGATAAGTTTGTTTCCTCAGGGAAGTCCAAGAAGGAAAGTCAACGTCAAGATATTGAATTGTTTGAGGGGGTGCGGTCTGCTGGACATTGAAGTATGAGGGTGTTTTTCTAAAAAAATAAAAAAAATATATTATATCAGTTGTACAGAAAGAAATATTCAAAGTATTCAGTTTTGATTTCTGGAGTCAAACCAACTTGATTTCCTCTCCTTCGATAGGATGGCCCTTTGGTATTTGATATCTTTTTTGTATTTTGAAATGCCAATTTTGTTGTCATTGTAAGTGAAAAATATGTTAAGAATCCACGCAGAGTGCACTCATGAATAAATGTCAAATTAATTAGTTTCCCAAAATCCATTGTCTTGGCAGCACAATGTTACTTGAGGCAACGCTACTGCAAGTTTGCAGTGGGACAGAGTCTCCTCAGCAGGCCTTGAGGAGGAGGAAAGGGAATTAAATCTCAGTGCCCAACAGTGCATAAAGAACGGAGGTACCAATTTGACAGTGGGCTCATCTAATCCCAAGGGCTTGGGTGGATTTATCTCTTGCTGCACTGTGGTCTGCGTTTCTCATCAATGCTGTATGCGTAAGTCTGCTACTGTCTGATTCTAGCAGAGCAATTTGGTGAAAAGAATACAGACTCCATGCACTCTGTCCCCTGTAGGTCAGAGTGGGAGCAGGGGGCACGATGCATCAGAGCACTTCGGATGCTTGGAAAGATAAATGCCGCGCACAAGTATGCCTTTAATGTGCATTTGCTCTTCATAGTTATGTCCGGTTTCTGAAGTTGGGAAGGTTTTTCCTTATTTAAAAAGTAAGCTTTATGGATCAGAAACAAAATGGTAAGGTGTGTCTTCGATGTAATGCTTTCGTTTACATCAATGATGGAGCAGAGAAAGAAAAACTTGGGTTTTAGCTTTTCAGAGATTGAAATGGCTGCAGCTAGATATATCACCTTTTGACTTGAAAGAGCACATTTGATCTGGGAATTGTTCAAAGAAGAAAAATCAATATGGACTGGTATAATTTGTTATTTACACAAAGTCGTTCTGCTCTTGACTGCTAAAGGCTTTAAACCTTTTAGTAATAGACATTTTTCAAATAGATTGCATTGAAGACTCTAAACCCCACACAGTCTTTCTCTCCCTCTTGGCTGTTGGTTATAGCGTTAGGTTCAAGTAAGAGGTAAAGCAGTCAAGAGAATGAGGTAGAACTCTGCAAGGAAGATGTCTAATGTCAGCACTGATGACATTAACTCATAGTTGGGAAAAGGTTTATGCTCCACATGAGAGGTCTGTGAATAGCTGTCAAGCTCTTCTGTCAAGGTGGATTTTTCCACAGCATCATCACGTCCTGTCTCAAAGAGCCACACCTGGCAGAGCAAAAGAGAATGGCATCGAGCTCTGCTCTGCCACAGAATTTTAAAGCTGAAGGCAACCAGCATAACCATCCAACTTTGCTCATCTGGAAAGAAGAAGTTGCGTTTTGCTTTTTGAATGCTGTGTTTGTTCTGCACTGCTGCTAAGCTGGGGGTTTTTATTTGGGGTTTTTTTGTTGCTTTTTTCTTTTTTTTTTAACATTGTCATCTGAGAAATCCATATCTAGAGTAAAACTAGCAGATCCAGTTTATAAGATGAATGCAAATGAAAACAGTCATCTAAGCTGTCTCTGTCTTATTGAAGAGTTTTATTATTTCCTTTTCTTCCATCTCCATCTGCTGTCTGCTTATAGCTACTCAGGTTTACCATTTTCAGTGTCCCTGATTAATGCTTTCTGCTGGAATAATGCCATCTGTCTTATCGCCACATTGTTTTCCACATTTGATCTGCAGGACAAGGGTGGCATCTCAGCAGTGCAGCCATAGGCACTCCAGCCCTTTCACTGCATAAAAAATTGTGGCTCTCTGAACTTGCAAATGTCATTTGGTCTGAAATGTTTCAGTTTTGAGATGGAGAAACACACAAATAGATCTGAAGCCTCTTGGAGCAACGTTTCTATAATAAAAATGAGACTGGTGGTGAGAGTTTCCATTATGGCAAGGCAGATATGAGTTCTTATAACTCCTTTTGTCAAAATTACACTCTTCTGCTTGGCCCAGAAAGATAATTCCTCTGTTTTAAATATAGATCTGATATTTTGCTATTCAATTAAATTTCCCTGTCTTCTTTGATAGACTGCAATCGTTACTCAGTTTTCTGAATGTGGCACTAAGAGGGAGAGAGGGACTTGTTTGCTGCTCTTCTCCCTGAGGCTCTGTTTAGGATCTACAAAAATCAATCTAGCAGAGTGTCTCATGGTGCAGCTCTCTTGCATCCGCTGTGCCACCTCCGCTGTAAATACAGTCCCTTCATTAAAATAAGCCTATTAAACTCCATCAGTTCACTGTCACTGCCATGACCTTGGGAGGTCAGAGTCCTCTTTGATAAATTCTTCCTGTTTGTTTTCAGCTGGTTTCTCACATGCTCCTAAGAGTGACCCCAAACAGCAGAACATGGGAATATATACATGCCCATCAGTCAAAAAAGCACACAAGATTTCATTTTAGGTCAATCAGCTTTGATAGCATCTTTTTAAGAAGAAACCTTACCTTGGTGGATAGGTAGGAGTCTCTGGACTCTGACGACAAAAGTGTTTCTGATTCATTCCCTTCACTGCCTCCTCCAGGGTACATTTCCCTAGGGAGATTTCTCACAGTCAGGAGATGCTTCTCTATATAGCAGCATATGTAGTACCATCTGATTTTACCATGAAAAATATTTAAGCAGTGTTGTGCAATTAAGCGTGTCAGGGATGCCAAAGCCTGGAGTAGTGCAGAGTTACAGGCTAAATGTCTCAAACTGGAGGT
This sequence comes from Cuculus canorus, assembly GCF_017976375.1. Lineage (NCBI taxonomy): Eukaryota > Metazoa > Chordata > Aves > Cuculiformes > Cuculidae > Cuculus > Cuculus canorus. Next base: position 7,648,716 of record NC_071411.1, on the reverse strand, counting down.
ACAGCAGGTACAAGAGATCAGTTACAAAATCAAGATGGAAAGGAGTGATTTGGAAACTTTACCCCTTCCCATAACTACTGATTCAGTGAAGCATTTTTTTTCTGCACTGCAGTCACAGCCAGCAGCATATACAGAATAAGGATTGAAATATTTTGAAGTGCTGTCACAGTGTGAATGATTTTCTTTAGAGCACAAAATCAGACTGCAAAGTTATTTTCTGTCTGCAGTGACACAGGAAGAATATGAATGTGATCATATCTGGCCCTAGGCTTGCAGGAGAGCAGAACTGGACTTAACCAGGCTCTTTCTTTATTTGGAGTCCTTCGAAGAATATAAAATCCTAAAGAAATTCTGAATCTGGCCAGCTGTCTCATAAGAGGAACAGGATTTCTGCATAGCTGAAACAGCATGACTTTGATTATTCGAAAACGCATGATTTAATCATTTCATTATGCATACCTTTTCTCAGCAGGCACCAGAGCCTAAAACAGACAGAGACAAGCATTAGATAAAACAACATGCTTGCTAGCTAAAGCGATTGGAATCAAAGAATTTAATTTTCCAAGGCACTGATATCTTTAGTATCTTTAGACTTGGCTGCAAACAGCAGGTGTCCGGCATCCCGCTGAATCAAGCCTTAGCAGAATCCTCCACTCCAAAGTGACATCCCGCACCGTGACTTTGCTTTCTTCCTTCCGTCTACCCATATTCCACCTTCCTCCTCCTCTTTCTCCTCACAACTGTTGTGTGCAGAGTAGTGTCAATGTCCTGATATCCACTGTCAGTTCAGGTTTCTTCGACAATCCTGCTTCCCTGCCACACATCCATCCAACATCTGTTCAAGCTGTGAAATCATCACAGAAAAGACCTGTAGCTCAGATCTATCTATGAACGACCTAAGCAGTTTTTTGCACCTTAGAGTCAATAAATACCCTCAGCACAGCATCCTTGTCATGAGTCACAAAGAACCACTCAGTAAGAACGCGCAACACAGTACTTTGGTTAGAAGCAGGCAGTCCACCAAGCAGTTAGCTTGCAGATACACTTTTTCCTGCACAGAATAGCTGGTGTGCCCATCTCTACGATGTGAGGTACTTTTCCTCTTCTAGAGAGAGGAAACAATCAGTGCCAATGCTTTGCCTTCTCCCATGAGCAAAGTCTGCACGTCTCTCTTGGTGAAGCAAAGAGTTCAGCTTTGCTGTCATTGCAGTGAGATGTGTGCTGCATGGCAGCCCAACACAGACATACCTGTAATGCTGTATCTGTTAGTAGAGGGGGAACAGTCTCCAGAATAGCCTGCTCCGACTGCAGAAGAAAGCCTGCATTCACATCCCAGCCCTCCAATTCCCCATACATTTCGGCAGGCAGTTAAGTCAAATGGTCTCTATTTCTAATGAAAATAATGTGTCCCAAAATTCCCCAGGGGAGAAGACCCCAAATAACAATGACTGGGTTAGTTTTACAGTGCTGGAAATGAAGGGCACTGCACTCAGCCGCTGGGGTGGACTGCCAGCCACACATCACTCCTGCTTATCAACCAAGCTGGACAGGAGGCGAGTCCTCTGCGTTAGCAAGAGACTGAACACTGAGCTCAGGGCTAAATTTGGGAGGCAATTAGGCTCCAGACTGGAGCCAATCCTAGCCTGGTTGGCACCAGTGCCAGCAGAGGCTGTGCCAGTGACCAGTCTGTGCCTCTTTATCAGCGCAACTGGGGCTTCCACGACAGTACCAGCACAAGGCTTGTTGGAAAAAGGCTGCTAAGTAATTGTTCCCTTCCACTGCAGGAGGAGGTGGGTGAGGAGCAGCCGCCAAGGCTACCTTAGTCAATCCACCCTGGACCCCATCGTCACGCCCAGGCAGTACCCATCACTTGTAAGCTATTCTCTCCTCCCCAGGAAATTGTGTTTGAAGAGTTTGGCATAAGCCTCGTAAGATAAAGGCTGGCCAGACACGCCTGAAATCTCTGCAGAGGACACCTGGGGTGTCCCCACCAAACAGTCCAACCTAAGTGCTTCTGTCAACCTACAGAAAGCGCCCATAAGAGCGAGCAGGTACTGCAAACTCACATCTCCACAACAACTCTCTGCAGGTAAGAGAACCAAAGCAGTGAGCATAGCAATGCAGCCCTCTCTCCCCTGGAAAGGGGGCTGAGAACATTGTCTGGTTTCCTACAGACCTAAACTGGATTCACTCAGTGACCTGAGGAGGCAAAGCTCAGTCCCAGGTCCTAAAATATGGTATCATGGCCAATTAAGTGCTGTTCAAAGGGCAGCAGAGCATCAGAGGAGGTTTTGATCTCAGAGATGCAGCCAGATATCTAATATCTACTCAGGTCTTAGCACAGGTATCAGTAACAGTCCGTGCACATCAGACAGACAGGTTTCTTCCTGGGTTTTCTAACAGAAGCAATGATTGCTCACAAATCACAGAGAACAGAAATAATCTCTACCTTTTCAAACATCAAAAATGGTAAAGCTTCACAGCTGCACAGTTGTGAAATTGAATTGAATGACTTGACTTGCCAAAACCAGAGATCAGAGTTCTAGGTCTTTCATGCCTCAACTCAAAGCATCAATAGCACTCGAAGAGCACAGAGCAGCCTTTCAAATGCCAATTGTGACTTTAGAAGCTTTTTGGGGTCTCACCCTTCAAACACACTACTCTCAATTCAAAATGGATGCAGGAGGGAAGGAGGAGTGAAGAAAACTGATTTCCCGCACTAGCAATTTATTATTTAAAGGACTCATTTTTATTTCTGAAATTATATCTAAAACCAGTTAAGGAGTCTGGATTTCATTTACTTTTTGAATTTAAAATAAAAAGCATTTTTCATCTTCAAGTAGAAGGGCAGCAGTGTGAGTATTTGTCAGCAATGCAACAACAATTCGAAAGCAATATATATGTAAGCACAGACTTGATCAGAAATTGCTTTCCCCAGCAATCTAAAAGAATCCCAAGTCTGTTGATTTCGGATGCTTTAGGGCCTCATCATTGAGCCAGAATAGGTCTCTGCTATAGATAAAAAATCAATGTATTATCCCAGTACCTGAAATACCTGAGCCGCTCAATATAAATTATGCATTTATCCTGCAAATGCCCCTTTCAGTTCTGGCACTGTTACTTCCTACCTTTTACAGCACATAAAAACAAGGTATAGGGAATCTAAATAATTTGTCAACAACAGGTCTTTTTACTCATTGGTCATTGCATTTTTCATTCAGGTTACTATAGATAAACAAAGTGCTATTAACAATTAAATATCTGATTCCAGCATTCGGATCAAAGGTATTTTTCTTGCAAACACATGGAAGGGGATCAGCCAGCTCTTTACTCACCACAATGTCTCCTTTGTCAGGCAGAGCTGGAGAGCTCAGCAGCACTTAGAGAGGTATGTCCAACCTCTCATCATCTGAGGAAGAACCTGTGGGGACTATGACAGCACAAACCAGATTTATACATATGCCTGTACATATATATGCAGAGAAACCATACCTATATTTTTATGGTTTTTATATATATATAAAAATCCATACATATGTAAACACACATTTAGGTAGATACATAGATAGAAAGATGCAAAAAAGTAAAATCCGTAACTGCTGTAAAATTAACTGTTTTCAAAGCATAACATTGTGGTCCTCAGAACCCTAGAAACCAATTCCCAATGACAAATATGTTCTCTTCCTGCCTGTTTACCACATACCTCAGCTGCAAAACTCAGAACCACTTTGTGTTATAGCAAGAAAAAAGTAAAAGGAGAACAAACCAAAGCCAAGATAATAAAAATTTTTAAATCTTCCTGTGCTAATGTTACAGCACTTCCTCAGTGAACACTGATGTGTCTGTATCCCATCTAATGCTCACCTGAAAAGCAGTGCTGATAAGGCAAAAACTCAGATCCCACTTAAAAAGCTGAGTGAGGGAATCCACAGAAGGGCCTGATCTGGTTATGTTGGCACCAAATCAGAGGCATCTCAAACCCCTGAGCTGTGGGTTTCTTAAACTAAAGCCTTATATCAATGTTGCTGATGTCTGGTCCTTGCATTCATAGTGGTCCAGGGAAGAAGCTGCATCCGAACTTCCCTGTGCCTTTGTAATGTTTGAAAAGCACAATACAAATTTTGCATCTTTGCATCTTGAAACCACATAGACAGTAAATGATAAAAAAATAAACAAAAGAAACACCCCAAACCCGCTGCCTGCTTTACATTCTCGAGCTTCTTTAAATCTGTAAAAATGCTAGGAACCAGCCAGACAACAGATGCATCAGGAAATTAGTTTGTCTTTTCCAAGAACACACATTAAAATAAAGAAAAAGATGAAGATCAGAGGAATGGATGCCCTTCAGGGACTACCGCTGGAAGCTTTGCCTCTAGGAGATAAAGAGGAAGGTGGTTAATCCAGGGTAGATGGAGGTAGATAGCATTTCTGTACTTGTACAATTCTGTACAACATTAGTCCAGACAAGAGTCTATTAACAGTGTCTGGTGGAAGCAATTGTATTATTTATTAAACTGACAAGATCAATTGGCTCCTTTGTACCCATATAAAGAGAACTATTGTACTTTCATGTCCTTTTAAACACAGAGAATAAAGTACTCCCCGGGGTGCTTTCATGGGCTGCCTTTGATTAAGAGTTCTGACAACATTTGATATTGTCAGAGATCAACTCACCAGATCCCCAACTGGATTCACAGCCCTCACAAAAAAAAGATGGGAGCAATTTTAATTAAAAGTGAGATGAGAAGGAAGAACCTCATCTGACTTAGAAGAGTGCTTTTACTTACTCTTCCCAAAGACTGGGAAGTCTGACCAGCTTTCATAGGACCAGCAGCAATGTCAGGATTAGCATCACGGCACTGATAAGTGAAAATGGGATGTTAATTCTCCTCAGGGGGTGGGGTTGGGGAAAGGGAAGGTGGCACTTTCTGGGGCACGAGTAATCTTTAATAGGGTCTAATTCTGACAGACAAAAGTGCAAATTATCAGCATGCTTTAAGATGAGTTGTGCAACATACCTGTGTATTCCTGGCTGTGGGGGATGAGGGCAGAGGGGAAGGCTTTTTATGATGCCTATGATTGATAAAGCCCTTGGCTACTGTAGCAATCACGCTATTTACTTCCATTGCAGTAGCTGAGAACAGTTCAGGTGCGGCACGCAGCAAATGCAGGACACAAGAATTTAGGAGCTGGTGCCATTTTGTAGTTAGTGAAAGGCATTTCACTGTATAGTTACTTTAAGGAAGAGCCCAAGCCCGTTGTTATTTAGGATGCTAAGTGATCTTTACCTGCAGGGGATTTTGGGGAGTACTTCCAGAGGATGCAAATTTAAAAGCTACAAAATAAGCAATTTCAAGTCATTTGCAGTGGCTAAGTATGCTAACCTAGGGGCATACTTGATAGATTAATAGCCACACTGTCTCAGAGCAGATATTTCAGGGTACTTATGGAATTTTCCAAACATCTGAATGCCCCTTTTACTATGTGCTCCTAAAGAGAGATGTACTGACTGCACCGAAGCCAGGCACCAGCTTAGGAAGGAATAAATTCTTCGTGAGTACCAAAGCAGTGGTGTTCTGAGTTTTATTATGTCACGATTATGTGTTTATTGACTTAGAACTAAAACCTCCTCTGCAAGCTGCCCAGCACCACTGCGACTCCTGTACACAAGGAAGTGCGGACTGAGTCTTTCACAGCTTGCCCAGAGACTGCCAATGGCTCTGCTCACCATCACACCAGAATAAACTCATATTAACTCTGTCAGAGAACTTGCGTGGTTTTGATCTTCATTTACTTGAATGTAAATGAGTATCACTTTATATTAAAACACAGATTTTCTATTGGGTTTTGCCTGGTCCTTGCAGTTATCATAGAAAAATATATGTATTTTAAGCTGAAATCTGTACAGCCCAGTATCCCCAGTTTATTACTGCCCCAAACAGTGTCAGAAACAGTGGCAGATACAGCTGCATGACGTTTCATGGAATCAGAGAATCATAGAATAGTTTGGGTTGGAAAGGACCTTAAAGAAAGCATAGAATCATCATAGAATCACCAGTTTGGAAAGGACCCACTGGATCACCGAGTCCAACCGTTCCTATCACCCCCTTAAACCATGTCCCTAAGCACTTCATCAACCCTTTCCTTGAACACCTCCAGGGAAGGTGACTCGATGACCTCCCTGGGCAGCTGTTCCAGTGCCCGATGACTCTTTCTATGAAGAATTTTTTTCTGATACCCAGTCTCAACCTCCCCTGGTGGAGCTTCAGGCCATTCCCCCTTGTCCTGTCCTCAGTCACTTGGGAGCAGAGGCCAGCTCCCTCCTCTCCACAAGCTCCTTTCAGGTAGAGAGTAATAAGGTCACCCCTCAGCCTCCTCCTCTCCAAGATCATCCAGTTAAAGAAAGATCACCCAGTTCCAACTCCCCTGCCATAGGCAGGAAGAGCTTCCACTGGATCAGGTTGCTCAAAGCCTCATCCAACCTGGCCTTGGACACCTCCAGGTGTGTGGCATCCATGACTTCTCTGGGCAACCTGTTCCAGTGCTTCTCCACCTTCACAGTAAAATATTTCTTCTTAATATCTAATCTAAATCTCCTCTCTTTCAGCTTGAAATCATTACCCCTCACCCTATCACTACACTCCCTGATTAAAAAAAACCCTCCTCACCTTTCCTGCAGACCCCAACCGTTTGCTACAGTTCAATTTCCTGCTCTTCTGTGTCCCCCCGTTCCTTACCCCTGCCAGCTGGATGTGCGAGCTTTTGCCAGCAGTGCTAAGAGACCTCCTGGCCTGCGAGCTTCAGTTTTGAGTGTGATCCTAAAAACTCCTCCGATTTTCTAGTATTCTACTTTCAAAACTTTCATCTGCAACTGCTACTGCTTTGTCTCCCCTGAACCTAATCAATCCCCAGAGTGGTGCTCAGCATCAGACCTGTGCATCACCAGCGTACAGCACAAACCAGTGAAGCCTGTGCCCCACCTTCCGTCTGCTGCACTACACTGCAGGAAAATCATCTGCTGAAGGCTGGCTCTTGCAGGAAAATTGGTATCCTTAGCTATGTTGTGTCAATTCCTTTTCAAAATACTGATCTTTCTTTCTCGGGGAAGTAAAAAGCAGCTGAAGATGTTAACAGCAGCATCCACTGCACCCACTAAGAAGATCTTTATTACAGGACGATGTATGTTGTTACTAAATTTAACAGATCTATGGGCTTATTTAATTTTACATGTTTTATAAGCTGGTTTTCAAGGTGCCAGAACATGATGCTGCTGTGGTCAGTCAGTGTCACAAGTGTTAGTGGAGAGGAAGTTCAAATTCTCCTGCTGTGGGGTAGCTGATCCTCTTGGCATCGAACTGCATTACAAAAGAGCTCTATCACTGTATTATTGCGGTTTGATTATTCACTATAATGACTGGAAAAGAGGTGATAGTGGAAGAGGCTGGAGAAACAGGTGGAAAAGAGGTGATCAGGTAGTGATAGGAGATTGCAAGGAATTATCTGTAGAAATGAAAGGAAAGAGGAGCAAGGTAAATATTTGTGGCAGGGAAAGAACCAATAAACAGGCAAACATTCAGGTTTTGTCATTGCACAACACCAGTCGGAGCCCATGTTCCCAGGTTTACAGCCTTCCTAGATTTGTTGACAGTCAGTGTAGACCAGCATTGCAGTGCTGTTAATTGCAAAAGTTTTCTTGTTCACCTTTAAAGTATCTATTGAGAGATGATTCATTAATTTTATTACAAATTGCACTGAACAAACAAATCCTCAAGCCTACTATCTTATGTGTAAATTAGACAGAAATAGCTGACCTTGCCTGCAGGAATAGCCAAATGCACCCACAAGACAGTCTTGATGTCATTAACCAGCGTGTGATCCTAACCTGTGTGCACAGAAAAATAAACATATTTCAGGGCAGGGAAACAATTGCATGTGAGTACAACATAATTTATCCTGCTACGGGTCATTAGAGTCTCAGCACAGTGACAAATGTCTCATTCCCTGTAAGTTATACCGAGTAGATAACAATCGTGGAAAATACCTATTCAAGGATAGGATAGTCCATCTGAATCACAGGAACCTTCTGCTTGTTGTGAGCATTTCCCAGGACTCCTCTCTTTTCTGTACTCTATGGATATCTGTAGAATTTCATTTTGAGATATATATAAACACTATTTTTTTTAAGAGATATAACATCAAAACTTTCAAGTTCTCTTCCAATGTGGCTTCATTCCAAGAGACACATCCTGGTAAAGCAGCTTCAGGCGAGTTTCTCTATTTTATCATCATTCAAGAGCTTTCTTTAGCAATAGCATTCTTTCATTGCGGTCTAAGTGCATCAGGGTTTTTTTTTTTTTGTCTGTTGCACAAGAATGAAGGTGGAAAATTGAGAACATTTCCGTGGAAAAACACCTACATTTACGACAGTAAATACCTGTGTCACTGAGGAAATGCTTACCTGTTTTGTCATTTGTGGCTTTCTGAGACCGGTACTTCCCAGTTTAGCAAACTTCCTGGATACACTCTTCTAAGCTATAGTTAAAAGAGAAGTTTAAGTTTATATTCTATAATGAATGGATACTGTGATCAAAGCAACAACCTGCTTAAGAGTTAGGAATATAGCTCTAAAGTATATTTTTATAGAACCATATCTAAATTACTTATACAAATCAGACCAAACGGGATCTAAGAGGTCTTTAGATCTGCCCTCAAAAATCCAAATCCGTGTTGAGTTTTTCTGTCCGCTGGTTGCAAACCTAAATGTAAAAATGCAGGAAAATATACGAAAACCAACCTTTTCCTCACAATCTTAATTTGTCTTCCAAGACTCTGTGGTTCTTGTATGATGCTATTTCCGCCCCCTCCCCCCCCCCCCCCCAGGATCATTTCTTGCAAAGCTCTAAATGTGCTTTGCAACATTTGGAGGTCTATCTTAGTCCCAGTTCCCAGTAGATTATCAATGTTCTTGACTACTTCAAATTTACCTGTGAATACGGAGAGCTCAACTTTCTTATCTCCCCTTCTGCGTGCTTAGCAACACTTGAACTCAGCTACCATCTATAGGACTTTTGTAGGAACTTATTAAAAGCACGAAAGATTGGGGATGTCCTGACGACTCAAGCATCTAAAAGGATAGAGAATACCTTCTCCCCCACACCCACCAAAGAGCTTTCTACCTTTGAAGCCTTTTCTTTTCCCAAAGCTTCAGAAGAGGATCAATAAGCACTTATCACACAATCGGTCTCTTGTGCTTAATTGTGTGCATATTGATATGTGTGTGCGCGCATTCAGAACTGAGCAAGCCTGAGCTCATCTCTGGAGCAGAGGGGGTATCACATTTAGAAAGCATTTTGAATACAGCTCTGGTCTTCCTCCTCTGTCAACGACTGTCCCCCCCGCAGTGAGTTCAGGTCTAACTACAGCAAGGCACAGAGAATTTGGGCTGTGTTTATGTTGGGTCTACAATCAAGTACTTTAATATCAGCAAGAATTTTTTTTTCTCTTCCTCAAAAATCTCACAAACACTACCTGGGATGTGCGGTACCTTGTGCGAGTTTATATGGGAGAGATGAGAGATATAAAAGCAGAGCATATAATCTTGGGTAAAGCCAAATCAGCTGTGGGCACATGGGGAGAATTCAGACCCTCAGAGCTAAACCATTACAGTTTCAGTGCATTTCGCTTCTGAATTCATAGACCAAAGTAAACATTATCACCAATAATAAGGGCAGGGATAACATCCCTAAATACACAATTTTATTTTGCACCTAACTCTTGTGCCTTATATCCAAACAGCATTGTATATCTGCCAAAATGGCTAGAAAAATGCCTTTTTGGCTCTTTCTCTAGTTATACCTTCTTGTTCTTCGCTTGGGATATTCTGAAGACTTCTCTATCAGGGGATTCATTTTCAGAGTCAGGAACCTAAAAAAAAGCTCACATAAGACAGGACATTAGCAGAATGAGCAGAAAGAATAGCGTGCCTTACCCTTGGTTCCTAAACCAACAGCCTGTGACATGCCAGAGCCAGAAAACATTGATGATGAACAAAAAGTACCATCTCAGTTTCCCATAGAAAGCCTGGCTTTTAGTAACCTCTGACAGTGTGACACTTCCTACCAAAAAGATCTTTTGTGTAAGGAAAGCAGAACAAGCAAACTAAACAAAACCACTAAAAAGCCTTCTAGGCAACGATAGCATAATCCCACTTATTCATATCTTGGCTGAAGTGCTGCCTATAAAACTCACTGCAGCTATTTATTCTGCTCTCGTTTCAGTATTGCCAAGAACCGTGCCTGCCTGCTACAAATCTACCTCCCTTTGCTCACAGAATAATCCAAACAAATACAAAAACGTTTACACTAATAAATTCTACGTTGCGTTGAGGCATATATATTACACTTGATGAATATCTAAGCTACCTTCTGCAAATGCACAAGCTGAGAATTTTCTGCCGGTAGATGTCAGCAGGAGCAGAGAAAAGCTGCTGCAGCTCTGGCAGATCACACCTGTCCCACCCGTGTGTCAAAAGCCACCCAACTCAGACAAGAGGGTTGAGAAGGAACTCGAGTAGGAGGTTGCCAAAGCAAACATGATTCATCAGCATTTCTGCTTTCTGACCTAGTGGGTGCAAGGCTGGAGGAAGACAGGCATGACACGCTGCTGCCCTTTGTACAGCGATGCGAAATGGTTTCATACAAACCTGTTCCTCAGGCTGCATCTCCCAACATACGCTGATAAAGGAAGGACGCGGGGAGATTCCAGACTTGGGAACTTCCAGATCCCTGTCACCTGCGAGGTTTGGCCCCAGTGTTTATTCAAATTGTCACAATCATTCCTTCAGATAAAGGAAAGGTAATCCCCGAGTTGATTTTACTCTTTGCTGCTGTGAGCTGAGTCTTGGAACATGATGATAAGGGTTTCTGACGGAGCACCAATCAGGCTGTGAAGAGGCAATACAGGATTTCAGAAAGTTTAAAGTCAATGTACCTGTAGGAAGGATGTTTATATAAAAAAGAAATGTGCCTTTGAAACCCACCCCCCACCTACACTCAGAAGCATTAGATGGCATCTCACATACCCTCATTTCCACGGTTCACATACTAAAAAATAATTCACAGCAGTGAAAGTCTCACTGGAAAAAATATCTTTCCACCAGTGAGCAAAATTCAAGTACGACGATTGAGACATAAATGGTACACAAGAGAGATCAGCAGCTATAGACCGTCTAAGGAATATGTTGTGTAATGCTTTGCTATATTAGAATACAAAAAAAATATTCACACTGAAAATGCGAAGGTAAACTCATGGCTTACAAGCATCTACTTTACAGGAGACATGCATATTTCATCTTACGTACTGCTTTCATCCACAGCATCCTTCTGAAAAAGCATTCTGAATCTTTTATTTCGCCTGATCTTAGTTATTAGCATCTGGTACTATAAAAGTACACATATGAATCTTCTCTCATAGTCTACAGAAAGAGATAAAAGGCTGAATAAAGGATCGGTGACCAGTAAGTGAAATCGTGTGTTATCGAACAAAAGATATTTTCTTCCATGAAAATGACTCTTGTCTTCATCAAAATTTAAGTTTCAGTGAACATCTTCCCATATGGATTCTTTTTTTGAAAAACAAGACCTATGGCAGAGACAGAACCATTCAGAGCACTTTCACAATGAAAGCATAATTTACTTTTCCAATTTAGCTTTGTGTGTTTAGTGACTGTGATGTACACGGAGCACAGTACCAGCGAGCTGGCTGGGAGGAGAATGGGGAAGAAATATATCAGTGCTACTGTGCCTAATATTTGTAACAAAATTCTTTTCAGAAACCCAACCTGCATCACAAAGAAAATTCCTATTTAAAAGCCGACTAAGCACAGTCTAATAGACACATTTTTTGTGTGCATGTAACAGGAAAGGCTCACTTTTCTTCAAGAGGTAGCAATCTCTGCTTTGGAAGCAACTCTGCTTTGTAGAGGAAGGTGTGAAATCACCCAGGCTTTGTCCAGAAGAACGGCTGCTCTTGTGAAATTTCTGCCCTGGCTCTGGGTTTCACACAAATTTGCTTTCTCCTTTCTTTCCATTGCCTACTACAGAACTCCAGATATCTGCAGCAAAGGATTGTTCTTGAGTACATTTAGCACATGGTGGCAGGCTTAGCTGCTGGGATCAATTCTTTGCTCTGAACTGACTCTTACGTTTCTGAATGCAGCGGCTCATTCAGAATTCAATTCCTTGTATTGCACAGCAGTACAAGTTCAACTAAATTTTTTACAGGTTCAAAAAGCAATCAGGCAAACTCAAGACAGAAGCATCCATCCAAGGTCCTAGTTAAAGCCGAAGTAGCAGCAAAACTGCTGTTCACTGAATGCTATGAAGATGTATTGGAAGACTGTCAGTATGATTCGCCTTTTGTTTTAATTTCCTCTGTATTTGACTATATAGGAGACTATATGGATCTCTAATCTGCCTTAATATGGTTGTTCATACATTACATTCTCTTCCTGAGAAGCCCCCCAGTAGGAGTCACTGTAAATGACCTCAGCAACATCACCTTTTTTCCCTTTTGGTATTTTACGATGGGTTTTCAAAGATGGATGAATTTGGTAAAGATATAAGAAGAGTACTATTTTATGAACACAGTAAAAGGGGACGCCATGAAGGTTAAAGCCTCCTTCACCATGTATGAATATGCTTGCAGAGCTCCAAATCAAGATTCCAGACCAAAACCACTGCTTCACTCCTGCTTTACCTTTTCCTGTTCCATTTTTGCTCCAAATGATCCCGCTATTTTCCTTCTTCAGCAGCTCCTTAAGCGCAAAACTGAAAAAAGTGTGGTTTCTCCTGGGTTCTTCACACTAAACAGCCCAGTGTTGTTGTGTATGGACAACGACCACTTCAGAGAATGCTGGAAAGTAAAAAAGTAAACACACAAACATTTTTGAACTAAAAAGACAAACCCAAGGAAACATTTAAATGGATATTAGAATTAGAAGGGTTTTTTCCAGCTCAGATTTAGATCTAAATGACAAGTCTTACTTCTTTGCCTTTTACATAACAGAAACTCTGCTTATATAATTATTTGGACATTTATTCCAATTCACACATGCTCTATAACCTTGTGAAAAGGTCAACATTAAGTGATTCAAAAAGCTAGATCTGAATCTTGTTGAAATTCAGATTATCCTAATATTTTTACAACGGCTACATTTTGCTTGAGTGCTGCTCACTGACAGCGGGTGCAGTATATTTTGCAGACATTGGAAACGGATAAAAAACAGCTGAAGAAAAGGGAAGATCCACTAGCTTCTAGTGGGAAGAAGAAACGCACCCATTTTCTAGTTGCTACCAATATCCAAGAAACATCTCTACACGCTAGTGTTATGTATCTTGCACAGCAAGATATAAAGATCATTTTTAAAAGCTTCTAAGCTACTTCAAAAGCAGTCAGGAAACAAGTGCAGGAGTGTTATCAAGAGGGCTCTCAGCCAAAAAATTCTCCTAAATAGCCCAGAGCTTTATTGAATAGCTTGCACTGGAAGATCAAGGAATCAAGAAGATCTATGAAACAATCTTAATGCTGATTTAGTAATCGTCTGTGAATACAACTCATCCCATACTAGATGAGGCTCAGGAGACCTACGACCCGTCAGCTCCCCGAAATAGGTTATGAATGGAGCTTTATGTGATGCAGACACTGCGTGTGGATTCCTCTCCAGGGAATAATTTTTTTGCTGCATTGCCACAGGAAGAATCCATCACCTGGTAGTTTTATTTCATTTGTGAAGCAGTGAACAACTTCAGTGAGAAACAACTAAATTAACCTTAGGAAAGCAAAGCCAGTCTAAATGGAAGGTGAGACAGCATTTTACAGTGGGGACTTAAAATACTGTGGCTGTGCACACAGAGGCAGCTGAGCCTGCTGACAAACGCCAATACACGGCATCTTGAGCCAGCACAAAGCTGACAGCCTGCCTAAAACTCTAACGTCATAGGCTGAGCTCTGACTCTTTGGAAATGCTAAACTTAACTGAATTCTTACCACTTCCATCATATGGTGTGGATATCATAACACTTTGAGTTCTGCATAAGAATTCTTCCAGATATGCTGCGTTCAAATGAAGTCTGGTCCAAAGCCAGACGTACGTAAATGGTCTGTTCTACCAGATCACTCACTGAACTTGTTCAAATCACCGTTGTGCCTCAGTTTCCCTATATGCTTTTAGCGATTTTTCAGAGCTCTGCTGTTTCTTTTGGTCTGCTCCTCTCTGGCTTTCTGTCTATTGCCAAGCATTTTCTCTTCATCGGTATCCTCAAAGCACAAAGCTAAAAATGCAGAAATGAATCCCTTCTGAAACTTCTCTTTGTGAATAAGTGCAGCTCATCTCTTGTGAAGACAAACAGACTATGGTTCATTTCATTGACGTGGGCAGACAAATCTGCTGAACATGGCCAGAGAAACTGGGAGGCTGCTTCTTCAAACAGCCCGGAGCACTTGCTAGAGGTACAATGTGTTCCCTGATGCCTACCTTATACTGGTGGTGTGTCTCCAGCTGCAACACACTCTAACATACGTAAGCAAGAGGCAGGAAGAAAGAATGTGCTCCATGTAAATTTAGCCAGCGTGCTCTCAGATATAATTGCTCTCGGTGGTGGGAAAAGATGATGATCTAATTGACGTGGAGACGTGTCATCCCAGCCTCCTGACAGAGACAATATTAGAACTGCATTAGCTGACTAGGGACAAAAGAATGTTAGGAGTCCAAAATCTCTTGTCACTTGCATGGGCTGAACACCTGTGAAGCCACGGAGCAGTAGGCTTGAAGGCCAGAGGAACACTCGATGCTTACTTTGCATATCCGTGTAGGCACAGTGAGATATAAATTGCCTAACATAGTACTCAAACGTATTAGGTATCCAGCAATTCAAAGCAGAAAAGAGGATTTTCCTCTATTCTGAGTGGACTTCTGTTGTATTCTTACCAAATACTAAATGTCTTTTTTAAAAGAACTTTAACCCCTTATAATCAAGATTCAGATCTTATCTACCCCACTACACTGCTGTGAAGCTGCCAACACACTGCTGCCAGGCCAGGGGACAAGGGACAAACATTGACTACACAGAACAGGCAGGACTTCATTTGGAGTATTCCCAGATACCCAAAAGTATGGACATTCCATTATTTCCTTAAAAAACATCAACATACTCGAGTTTGGATCAGTATTAAACAAATTATATTTGTTAATAATTTGTAATTATATTTGTAACTAATTTGTTAATATACCAATATTAAACAAATCAAGTACTAGGGCTTATTTTGAAGGTAGGAGAGGAAGGGAAATAAGCAATGTTTAAGGAGTTGCCTTCCATCCCGTTTCCAGATAAAGCTGGAACGCTGACTGGTCCAGCCCACATAATTGTGTCTGAACCACGACACACGCGCTCCCTTCACACATTTCTCAGGAAAACAAAAGCAAATAGAAGCCCAAACTTTCCAAACCACAAGGGAAACTCAGGGTTTTACTAAACGGTAAGCACCAGATCATTATATGATTATACCTCAACTATTCATAAGAAACAAGTCCACCAGTTTTAAATGCAAAAGAACCAACCAACGAGCAAAATATTTGCTGATGAATCTTACACGTAACAGAGCTCTGACCATGGAAAATTTAATCTGAGTTATATTGGTTAAATCACACGTGGGCGGAATTTAAGTGGTTTGTAAGCAACTACGGTGCAGAAATCAGATTAAGCCTGGGAGAAGTTGCAGCGTGTGATTATCATGTGATTAATTACTCAACGTTTTGACAGAGCCCAAGGCTGGGCTCAGCCCAACCCTTGACAATGAGGAGGCAGCATAAACATGTGAATATGAAACTGCATCACTTCTCTTAATCCACCAGCATTTCCTTTGTGGAAAGTGATGAAACCCCAGGGCTGCCAATTCACGAGAACCTTTGGGGACCAGAAACAAGGTCCAGACCCCTGGAGAAGGCAATGTTAAGTCAGCTACAGCGCAAATCTGTGTTGATAACCTTTTGGAATTGGGTCATCACCAATCATTCACGTACCTGGAGTTCTTAGAGAAACTCGTCTGGTCCTAGCGTCCATTTGATCTGCTCTTCATGCTGTTTCCACAGCAACTGATACTTAAAAGAAAATCTCTTAGCAAGTTGGATCTATGGATGGCCCCACCACATCACAAGGTTGCAAAAGTGGATGCTTGAGACAGGTCTGGAAGGCATTTATCTGCACATTTACTAAAAAGGTTTTCAGCCTTGTTTTCCGTTTGTTCTTTTTATTGTGACAAAATAAGCACGAATACACCAATTTTTCTTTACCAAAAATTACTCTGTATGTCAGTCACAGAAACGATGTCTTTCTGTTTGGCCTGCTGTGCAGCCTAAATAGCTCTTAAAATTTTTGATTTCTGTGTTCTGTCCCATATCATACACAAATTGAGTGTTTTTTCACTGTAAACACTGTTGCTGAGACATGTAATAGTAGCCATGTGCCTTTTCGGAAATAAAGGATCCTTTACAAAAGTATAAATACCTAATTAGATCTTCTTAATGACATTTAGACTTGTTCTGTTGAATTTTCCCCAAATTTCTTTAATACTCTTTTTGGAATACAGACCTAACATTCTAGTTCTTTGCAGGATAATCGCATGTTTGGCAATATAGATTCTAAGACTCATTTGATTTTAAGTGAATGAAGGAGGCAAAGGCTGTGTTTGTAGTAGGAGGATATTACATGGGCTGATGTAACTTGTGCTATGCTCCCAGCTGACTAGCTGAACTAGTTCTGAAATATCCTTTATCTCCGTCTCTGGCGTAACAGAGACATAAGAAGTAAATTTGAGCGCTCAGTCTTTGTCCTGGGGAGCAATACAAGTGAGGGATGGTTTTGGCCTACAGTAAATGAGCCACATGGAGGCTCCTAAAGCAGCACCCACACAGATTAAGGATGCTGCGTTACACATAACACACAGGGAAGGTTGAGTTCATGACTGAGGGCAGGTGAGGTGATGCTGGGGTCAGCACTAGTACACACAGTCCACATCTTTAGCCTTTTAAATCGATCCTGTATGTTGCCAGTGGAAGGAAACAGAGGAGGGTAACAACTGTCTTTCGATATTCTTTTTCTTATTATTCAAAATCTAGAAGTGAGACTACAGTATGCTTGAAGTGCTCTGTGTCACAGGTAGTATTTCTTTCAAAGATCAAGGTGAGGGAGAGAGAGAAGGAAAAAAACCTGAAGTATACTATTGAGAGAAGCAACAAGTATATAGGATAACTAAGCCTGAAATGGGAAAGCAAATTTTAGTAAAGCTTCACTATTACACAATCTGCTCACTAATTTCTTGCAATCAAACTGGAAAAAAAAATATTCACACACAAAAAAACCTCCCCAAATATTACTGTACCACAGTAACATTTTTTTGAAAGTCTATTAATTACTTACAAATCAAACTTCTTCCAACTGGCTATGTAAAATTAGACAACAAAAGTCACGTTAGGTAGATTGCAGCTCGGGGCAAAGTCAGAGGGACCTTTGTTTCAATGTTTCCAGCTGTAGGTGTTTAGCTGGTGACCTTCCTCTCAGCTAATTCTTTTCTGCTCTGTCACTGGTTAAGCAAATCCAAAAAGAGGAAGAAAGTTAGAGCAAGCACTGTGGTTTACTCAACACGGAGCGGAACAGCAACCCATTAAAATTTCTGGCACAAACCTTCCCATCAACACATTTGCATGTTTATTAGCTAAACTTTGCCTTCTGCGAGCACTCTTGTGAAGAAAAACAACAAACCATTAGTAGAAAACACAGTAGAAAACACATTTTTAAAGGCCAAAAAAGCTAAAGTGAACTGGAGATCTTCAGCGCAAGAAATGTTTGAGAATTGGTTTGTACTTCTACAAACACTGAGGCCAGAGGCCCAAGACACATATTCAGTTACAAGAGAAGTCTAAGTCTTTGTCGTCAGAATTTGGACCAAAATTTGAAAATCTTAATTTGCAAATTCTAATGTGGATCTTGTCTGTCAAATTGAAATATTCCAAGTAGGAGAAGCAACCTTGTAAGGAGATATGATGCACACACTATGCAAAATAAGCCCAAATTCTGAAAGAAAGTTAGAGGCATTTCACGATTCTGAATGAAACAATCCCATATACACAACTAAACTTTTTGCTGACCTCAGTCCAGTAAAAGCTACTCAAGTAACCAGGGACAAAACAACTAAGGAAGAGAACTCCAAACCTTAATTTGTCCCTTTTAGTGATTCATTTAATAATGCTTATATAATAATATTGAAAATCTGAATTTGAAAAGCAGCATTTCATGTCATATCACTTCTGTTTCTCTTCCTCAGCAGTAAATCACTGCCCAACATTTCCAGTGTGTGAGGGCAGAGGACAACTACTCACTTCTCTGTTATACAGGTATCGTGTTTGTTCTTGTCCTTCTCCAGGGACTTCAGAGCTTTCTTTAACTAGAAGAGCAAAGATGCTTACAGCTCCTGTCTCCAGGCCAAGCCATTGTTTTAAAAGCTCCAGTCATTAAACTGTTGGTGTCGACAGGAAGCTGGATATTTCTGCTCTGAGAAGGTCTTTGTTTTAAGGTGTCTGAGTCCATCTTACATCCTATCTTATGCCTAAGAAGATTGCTAATGGCAATGCACACAAGATTCCTCGTTTCAATTTCATATTTGCATTTTGCAGGAAGACTCTCAGGAATTTTTGAGATTGCTCCAGATTAGAATGACACCCAATCCATCATATTACAATCAATTTTAATAGAGGCAGGATCACAGTCTCAACTTCTCCGTGCATGCTCCTGCCAAGATCACAGTGCCTTCTGTTCCCTCAGTGTCAGCTATTAAGACAAATCATATGCATAAAGAAACCGGTCCTGCCAGTAATGTACATTTGTATTCCAAATGAATTTCTGTTACAGTCCTAGTGGATGCCATGGTCTTAATTCAGATATTGATTTGGTGAAGCAACAATAAGGCATGCAAACTTCTGATCTGCATTAATTTGTACTATAACTCTTGGCATGGTGTCAGCTGACAATGGTGTACACCATGTTTTAAATCAATTACCTGAACTAGTAATTGTTTGTTATCAGTAAGGGGAATTTAATAAACAAGACATACTTGACAAATCAATACATAGACCAATCCAGACATCAACATATGAATTAATTTACATTAATTTACTAAAACGAGACTACAGGAATTAAAGTATTTCAGTACACCAAATTAACATAACCAGTAACTTGGTATGTTAAATATATCTCTGTCCAATTTTTGATCTTTAGACCTGTGCTTCTGGTGGGAAAATCAGGCATCATAAAGAGGCTGTAAAGCCCAGACTATTTTTTCTTTTTTTCAGTACTGTCTTAATAGAGTCAGTGAAACAAAAATAGGAATTATGTTGTTATATCAGCTGAACAGCTTATGTAATGTACCTCTGCTCCCACATACTTGAAATTTAGTGTTTTAACAATGAGCTTTACTCTTCCACTGACCTGTAAATGAGCGCTACTGGAGCGGCAGTGAGTGTAGTTCTGCTTTCTCACCAGCTAAATCTGTTTCCTCTTCTATGAAATCACTGCTGGTTTACATCATTGCAAAATAGGTCAGAAACAAACCCAGTGACTGCTCATTCCAACTAGTGAAACATATGAAGAGTGGCTGCAATGACAGATCTGTAATAATGCTTCTCATCTTCAGTCAATTAAATTTACACCATGCAGAACTATAAGTAGTACACAGTGGAAAATTTTGGCAGAGTGACTGGCAAGCTATAGCAGATCTAACAAATCTCAAGTCTTTTAAATTCATCTTTCCTGTGAACTTTAATCAAACGCTATAAAAACCCCAGCTCAGTACAATAAAATTTTAAACAGAGAAGATCATTAAAAGAAGACACTTCCCGTTACCTCATGGTGACTTGCAGAAAAATCTTATCAGCACGAGATGCTCATCTCCCATGTCGTAATCATAACTCACCTTGCCAGAAAACAAACAGTGCAGTAAAGTCTACATTAGCTAAACTTGTGTACCAAAGGCAGATACAAAAAGGAGACCGAACATGTTTTTATGAGTTACAAAACAGAACAATTACACCCACTAGAGGAGATGGGAGCTGTTGGAATGTACTTTCGGACATAGGAGTGTCTTTCGAGAACTATTGAATACATCTTCAAATGAAAACCATACATTAAGTGTGATTATTCTTTCTGTCAGCTTGCATGAGAAAAATAAAACATTTATCCTGTTATTGAGGCTCGTGATCTCAGTACAGTTCCAGGACTCCCGATATGGGGGGTTTTTTTTGCATACCCTGCTGCATACCAGCATTACACTGCTGGTAATACAGCTTCCTTTTACTTTTTAACTCCATTACAATTTTCTAAAAAATACTTAGTTTCCTTTTAAAATTTTGTGTCTAAAATGTTTGTCTGTCCTTTGGTTGTTTTCCTTTATCGCAACTTCCCCGGTAAACCCCATCCGTCAGCTGCAATTTTTGCTAACAACATAATTACACTTCCCTTGCTCCCTCCCCAACCACCAGCTCAAGAGTAATCAGACTCCAATTTTTCTCCCCACCTCCCATCTTTGGCAGCAAATCCAGACCTCTATGCCTCTGCCCTGCCTGTATACTAGGTATCTTGTATTATGTTTACGCAAACGCTCTCTTAGGATTCTTAAGAGATTGTCTGTTTGCATCTTTATGCTTGTCAATCCATCTCGCAAGCCTCTGGTTTCGCCTTCATTAAGCACATCCCCTGCCCCCTTCTCTTTTATTCAATCAGCCCCGCAAGACAGATTCTTTCCTCTAAAACCCACAAACCACTACTCGGCAAGATCTGGCTCAGTAGTTATATGCCCAACATACATTTATTTGTTTACACAGCAGGTTCCAGAGGGCAGGAGCTTTTCTTCTGCACCTTGCACAGAGCTTGCTGTTGAAAACACTGCCGCTATCAGCCACATTGCAATGGCATCGACAACGCCACTTCACTGCAATTAGGAGGGAAGCTTGCCAGCAGAGGATGGGGCTTAAACTCTTCTTGACAACGAAAACAACATCGAAACAATCAGTTAATTCTCTCTTTACAGAACCCAAAGGGGTACCTACAAACCACAGTTCAAACACGGATTGTCTATGTAAGTGACATGTCATGTAATGGATGGTTTAGTTTGGCAAACAACCTGGGACGAGTAAATGTGTTTGTATTAGCTGCAAAATTTTGCTCTATGTGGAGCAAAAATGCATGACTTGAATTTAGAGGCTTTTTTTTTTTTTTTTTGAGAGACGGCACTTTTTTGATTTCTTTAAGATATTTGCAGATATTACATCTCGAACACAGCAACATAAATTACCATATTCTGCTTAGAAAAGTAAAATAATAAATACTAAGGATCACATTAAAAGCCGACAACACACAATCTTTACTAACCCACTTCCCTGCACTGTTTTTACTATGAGATCAGGTTGTCAGATAGCACAAAATCTAAGGTAACATGTTTTTAATCTAGCAAATACATTTTTCAGGAGCAGGTTTTCACAAAACAACCAGGCACCAATACCTCCCTCTGAGGAAGAATAGAGCTGCTCTTACCCAGCCAAGACCACGAACCAGCTCATCCCGGCAGGTGCTCAGTAGAGATGAAACAAGGAGGAAAGAGCATGATGGAGTTGTTCAAAGCAAAAGAACCCCTGTGGTGTCCCTGGTCACTGGAATAACTTTCTGGGTTGTAGTATCTGAAAATTAAAAAGTAGAACACAAAATCTGCACCCAGAAGAGGCCAGAAACTTTTTTTCCCAGAGACATAGTTGTCCTTCCTTGGAAGGCAGGGCAGCTGCCCTGCAGGCAGATAGAGGTTAGGACTACTCTGATAAAAGAAAATAAGGTAAATTGAATATTTTTAGGTTTGATTCTGAATTAGATGACAGAAAAGCAAAAAATTCTTTGGTTTTTTTGATTGATTCTGACAGAATATCAGAGGTTTTAGTCACCATTTGTCCCCGTAGGTTTCTACAAACTGGTTTCATGCAGTATTTCTGGCGGAGTAGGATGGGTAAGTTTCTCTGGAACCCTCTGCCAGGTACCCCCCTCTGCAGGCATCAGCAGGCATATCTTAAATCCGTATTTGAGAAACTAAACACAAAAAAATCTGTTTTTTCGGATCGCCAGCAGATTTTGTTGATAACTAGGTAATTTACTCTGTGTGTTGCTTTACATTTAGACAGTGTAACATAGCATATTATGGAAGCTCTAGTTACCATCTGTCCTTTGTATAAGCCCGCTTACGTTTATTGCATGACTAGTCTCCAAGTATATCCCGTAGGCAGGAAAACAAGTAGGCTAATGATGCATAAGAAAATTTGAGGCTATTATCTGACGTCCCTGACTGTGTTTTTAGAGAAGGTAGCTTATAAAGAGACCAAAAACCTACGTCTTTTAAATAGGGTAGTCTGACATGAATGAAGACAGCAACACGTAAAACTTTTTAATGAAAAAGTTTACTCCAGTTGGCAGTGTCAGAGGGGGTTCTGCATAGAGTTCGCATAGGTTTCTCCAACAGACAAGCTCATGAAAGAGTTTCTACACCATGTTATTGTTTCAGGAAAGGATCAAATTGATAATTTTTTATATGGGCCTATTTCTGATGAACAAACTTACAATATATTCAGTTTCCTTTACCTTCAGCCACACCATTTGAATAAGCTAAACTTCAGCTAATGTGTTAATTACTTCCTCAACGCAAGCTGAAGCCAACTTTCTTTATAAGACTGGTTATGAGCTTGACAAAAAAAATTCGCCTACTGTCATTCTGGTGTTTTAAAGAAAATCTCCCCATTGCATTGACTGCTTTCATATCAAGCTTTATGAACAAGCACATAAGGACAGTTGCCGTCATCTCCACATGGATTGAAACTCATCAACACTGCAGAACATTTTGTAAAAATAAATATCAATGATAATACTAGAGATTATTCAAATCATACACTGTGCTGCATTGGACCTAACTTGGCAGAAGAAGATGAGATATCAGAACAATTTTAAAAGCAGAAGCCATAGTCCAAGGAGACTCCTTTGTAGCTTATTTCATATAAGTTGTATTTAGATGGATGGAAAAAATACATTAGCATACAAGGAATTACAACTATCAGTATTGGTGAGGAAATAATGAAAAGATGATTGGCATAAATCATTCAGAAATCTTATTGCACAATCCCGATCCACATGTTAGATTGACTGGCATTCCGGAGCTGAGAAGTACTAAGATCAGACTTACTCTGGAGCACGGTATTTCTTTTTGTATCATACTGTAAACAGAAAATGGAATTCTTACCCTATGGGAAATTCCAACATTTTGACATTTATTTTCAGTGCAAATAAAAACCACACTGCGTTGGAATCACTGAAACTCTTATATGCAATAGTATAGGAATATCAAAATAATGTAAATATCATAGAAGTTGAAACGAAAGGAATAAAATGCCAATATAAAATACTTCAACATTGCCAGAATGAAATAAGGTAAAATTATTCATTTTGATATTTTCCCATCAAATTTAATCTAAATCAATGTATTCACTTAAGATGATTAATTTTTAATGAAATTGCATTGTCTGAATAGAAAATTATTTTTTTTCAGCTAGCTCTCATTATTAAAGATTGATCAAATTGTAAAAGTGTTGGAAAAAAAACCATTAAGAATTCAGCTTTTGCAAACTTATTATGTTGAGAGTAATTTTGATTAAAGTTTCACAATCCGCATGAAGGAAAAGGAAAAAGTCACAGGAATTATCAATCATATTTGAAGGACTTGCAGGTGGCTCTAAAGTGACTTCATAAAAGATAACTAACTGAATTGCCAATATGAATACGACCCCTTGAATGCAAGATCCGTGTTCTTCCTCTGCCGGTCCCGTGTATACACCCCCGGCAGCAGCCCATGCTTTGGATGCTTCTCCATTGTAATCCCGTATATGATGATTTAGCACGTCTGTTTTATACCATCTTACCAGCACCCAATTTACTGTCAAGGAGCAGATATATTTGTGTCTGACTTCCCATTCTCTACCATTTCAAATTTAGTTCCTACAACTTTTCTCTACGGCCTTACATATCTGCTTTCTTCCCCCCTTCTGTTCTCATTGTCATCTCTTCATTCACTTCTGTTATTCATCGTCACTCACCTTTTCAAGATTTTCTGCTTTCTTATTAAACACTCCACACACTTTTGTGTTGTTGCAAACCAGACAGTTCTTTCCTCTCCCCAGGAAGAATCCTCCAACTCATTGACCTGTCTCTCATCCCAATTTCAAGGCTCTTTGGGGAAAATACCCTCCACACTTACATAAGTGGTATGACTTCAAGAGTATTCAGAAAACAAGTAAATGAGCAGAAACTTTTTTTCCACAGGGGAAGGCAATTTAATTCCATGCCAAGCTAATTAAGGGAACTCATGAAGATAAGGAATGCCTTCTGTTCAGATGTTGCTGTATTTCTTTCTACAGCCTATATTGCTCTGTACATACACTGTACATCCACTCACCAGGTGCAAACGGAGATCAAACCCCAAGTGTTTCAACGTCCTTAGCTGATTTATTATAGTAGTTCTATCACTAATCCAGCAAAATGAAGGTAAAATTAGTTTGAAACTACAGATTATCCTGGAACTGCTAATAAAGCAATAAGGCAGACAAATGAAAGAAATTACTGTAATATACTTGCTTGTTAGTAAATCTTTGTGCATGGAGAAAATCCTGCTTGGAAATGTAGTTGAGCCTATTCATACATATTGAACCTCTCCCCGTCCCATGCACCACTAAACTTCTCGCAGATGCTCAAGTGCTTTACACAAACAAATGCTATGATAAGCAAAAACATCAATTAAAAAAATGGCCCGCACTTCCAAGTTTGTAAGCAATGGGAAGCGTTTAATCTGGCCCTTGGATGCCGTGGTTCTATGAATAATTTGTTATACTTTCCATACTAGAATTATATTTAACCTGTTATAGGCTTATACAGAAGTATTTCATCCCATACAGTCGGCATTTCTCTGGTCAAATGTGTCAGTTCCAAAAGTTCTCTCTCAAGGAAGTTTTCTCCTCTCCTTAAGGCCATGTAATTACTTGTGGGTGGCCCTGCCTCGTTCCACCCTATATAATTCCTGTTGGTATTTATATACTATAATTGTAGACATTTATCACTGGCAGTTCTCTAGGCAGTCTTGTGACTTGGGTAGCAGAATGGAACTGGTGTTTAGCATTTGCTTTACTTTGTACATTTCCAAAGTGCTAAACAACCATTCATTACCCACATTTGGCACCTGCCCAGAAAATTTGAGTTTTTCAAGCCCTTGTGAAGATGGGAACATTACTCAAGTAGTGTTCTCAGAATCCTGGATGTCCATTTGCTCCTGCTGCAGTTAAAGTATTTCTGCATATTTTCAGATAGACAACAGCCCCAGGAAGTTGGTGGTGTAATTCCTTCCTCCTCATACTGGGTATATTGCAGCATTGCATGTCTCCAGCCCCTTTGTGAGCCAGAGAACTATGCCAGTGTGATAGTGAATCCAAGTGAAGAAGGTGGGCTTAGAGGATGAAGGTATCAGCTTCAGCTTCCAATGACTACACAGTCCCAATTAGAGCGAGCTTGGGTCTGCCTAGAAAAGATTAAGCAGGAACATCCTTTGCTACTTCATCCAAACATGCAATCTTGATCGTAGAAGCTCTTGCAGCACAGTTGTTGATCGTCTGGCAAACTGGAAACATACAGCAAAACCTTCAGAAGAATCTTTTAGGTCATCCATCAGTGGATTTAGAGGACGAGGCTGCCTAACTGCTTAAGACTTTCCGTTTTGAAGAATCCATGTAACGTAGGGGTATTTATTGTTGGTGTTTGAACGAAATAGTTGAATGCCTTCTCAGGGAAAAGCGATTCTTGTGGTTTAGTCATTAGAGAGGGCCACAGTCTCTGCACATTTCCAGAGATAGAGGATAAATCACAAATGAAGGGAGTTCAGCGATCTACCATTATATTGGGCATTCCACTGGGTGCTGTATTGGGATAGGAATGGATTCAGCAAACAAACTGCAAGCCCTGGCACACTCGGTACTTAAAAATCAAACAGGTAAACAAAAATAAAGCAACACACTGGAAAGCACAGAACAATAGAGGGCTGAGTAAATGCTTGTAACACATTTTGGCTTGATGTGTTTTTCACATTTTACACTGCTGTCTTCTCATGCCTTGACTGAAGTGTTATTACATATTATTACTATTAATAATAATACGTAACAACATTGCCACGAACAACTCACCATGGAGAGGAAAGAAATTCTAAAAGACTATCTTCCCATAAGAAAAAATAAGTCTAATAAATTGGCCATGACTAAATTTATCCTTAATTACAGATGATTTTTAGTCATAAAAGCATAGACATTTTTCTCCTAGTACAGGTGGCGTGGACAATGAAACTCATTTTTGCACTTAAAGGAAAAAGAGGATTTTCACTCTTTTAAATTTAATGGCTCCAAAGATATTTGTATGTCCCTTTAAAAGGCAAAGATGGATGAGGCCAGTGCCTGGAAACCACGATAGCCCAAATTTCCTAACAATTTGGGATGAGCGAAACTCAGACTCAAGCACGTGGTCTGAATAAGAAAAAGCAAAAGTGTTGATTTGCACTTCACACATCTTAGATGAAACCTTAACCACTGGGGAAGTTTCTTTCTTGGGACAAAATAATTTAAAAGAGCATCCTGGTATTTAGGATCTCTTTTGACACCAATTTCGACATAGCTGGTATGCTCCTGGGAAACACTTAAGTTTTGACAAGTCCATGTATCTTCCTCAGTGCTAATCTAGTCGAAAAATGTTCATCTTGCTCTAGTTAAAATCTCCTTAGTTCTACCTCAGTGTTTTAATTTTATGCTCTGCTACAAACTTCAGTATAACTTTTGTGCAGGCACTTCATTTCCTGCACACCCATGGTCTTGCTGCGACGCTGTGATTTTTCTCTCTCCATAAACTTTTCAGGGAAATGGAGTGTCTATAATTGCAGCTATAACTCAGATCTTCATCTTCACACCTGAAATTGCTGCTGCAATAATGTTCAGGAGTACTCAGTATAAGAAAGCAAACATTTTGTGATGCCTGGAGAGATCAGCCCTCTTCAATCCGAGTTCTTGGTTTGAGTATTATGAAATGTTTTTCGTATGCAATGATCCCATAGATTGCACAATGTGCTTCCCAGTACCTTCAGGATCCCAACAGGGTCACACCCATTCATCCACATCCACGTATAAATTAGCAAAGTAATAATCTTCCCGACATTCATCTCATCATGAAGATGTAGTAACTTAACTTGAAGTTCAGCTGTGCGCACAGCCAAGCTGTGGGAACAACACGCACTGCATGAATGTCTGTTCACCTACCGAGTCACAACAAGCTGTTGGTTTTCAATAGCCACACAGTGCTCCAAAACTACCGCATTATTCATTCAAAGCTATGGCGTAGCTTCCTTTATCGATTCTGAATTTAATACTGGCTCTAGCAGAGGGCAGGGTCAGATAACAATTACTCAAGGCTCCCACAGAGACCCCACAAAGCTGCCTTAGATAATGCGATGAGTCACTGAACGCACTTACCCCTTAATCTCTGCCTGGGGCCACTCCTAGTCTCCCAGTAGCTCTGGCAATTGAAGAAGGATTGTTACACCTCTGGTGTATGAGTGCACATGTATATGAGTACATGTGTATAAGAACAAAGAATTATTCTGGGTTTGTTTTTTGGGTTTTTTTTCCTACTGCTACGTAGGTAGTTCTCTCACCGTTTTCTGGACGAAAATATTTAATTCAGTGGTGTGTGTCTGAAGATGCTATTCACTGGTAGAGGTTTTCGCAATAAAGTTTAAAACACCACCCTACTGAAGAGGAATAACAAACAATGAAACAGATCTGTCCTGTACTTGCAATCCACTTCTACACACTCATTTTAGTGAAAACCTTTTCTTATGAACAGATTTACTTAGTTTATTTTGTAATTTCTCACTGCCTCTCAATACAATTCTTAAGCAGTTTTCAGACACAGCACTAATCTTCATTACCCTCTGCTACACCTTTATATACCGGCTGAGATTTCTGGTGCTGCAGAGTTATTACTGAGGGCAGAGTATGAATTTGCAGTGGAAACTGTTGAGAGCACAGTATGGAATTTGTCTAGCAGGATTTTCACTTAGTGCCGTATATACTATAAGCTAAACTGGTCAGATTTAACAATCTATGATTAGTTTTTATTAATAAATCTAGCAGATAGAGTGGTTACTGAGAACTAACCACAGATCTCACTAATTGTGCATCCTAAACTGAATCAAAACTGCAATAATACTTTGTTCTTAATTTACTGAAGTTAGAGCAGGAAAGCAACCTTTAAATTCCTACTCTAAGCCAGCTTTCGCTTACTTTACGCCACTTTACTCCTAAGGCAAAGCTACCAATATTCACCTTGGATTTCTTTTGTTTGAGCAGTTGTTAGTTATCTCCTCCTTACATTTCCCTAGATTCACATTAGATTTTAATTTCTTGACCACAGAAGAACAGTAGAGTTTTAAAATTTACTAGACATGGGCCATCAAAACTCTTTATGACTCACTTCTTCCTGCTATCTTTCATTAAAACATTAGTCAAGAACTGCATATTCAGCAAGAATTTGGGACATCCTTCTAAGCAGGCTTCAATACAGGGTCAAGACAAGACCCCTGCATTGTGGGGTTTTTCCATCTTTTAAAATATAAAATGAAAAGGCTAACATCATCAAGCCAGACAAGAGAAGAAGAATGGAGTCAGATTTCCCAGTTCCTGAAGTGTAGCCTAAAAACTGTCTTATTTTCTCAGATAACTGCGTAAGTATTCTAAAACAAAGTAGAAAATAGAAATAATTCTATCTGGAAAGATTTAGAGAAATTCACAGCCTACGTTACTGTAAAATGCAGTGATGAGGGGAGTTGTTTTTGCAAATTCCTGGTTCCAATCTCTGCTCTCAATCAAGAGAAAGGCTCTGACTCTACCACGACAGATCTGTATCAGAACCACGAGAACAGGATTATCAGAACCAGGAAGAGCTGACCAACCTGCCCTGGTTTCTTTTGGCAGCTTAGCCTCTGGGAGGAAGATGTAGGTTTCTTTGCCTCTGATGGTTAATTAAAAGAACTTTGTGTACCTTTGGAATGCCTTTGATTCCTTGGGAGTGAAAGATGCAGTTGGACACGTCAGATAATCCAGAAAGCATCAGCTTTTCCTCCACCTGCTCCATGGCACTCCTGAATGAACCTTGCCAAAGGATCGGAATAACAGCTTCCTGATATGAAAATCAGACTATGAAAAACAGCCTATTGCTCATTGCTTGAGGTCTTGATCTATAGGTTTGATACTGCAAAGTGGAGGCACCGTGCACAGATGCAGGCACAAGCAACAGAGTAGGTCACCTCACCAGCCCATATTCCTGCGTGCTTCGAAATGTTTGCACATTACCTGCCCAAGGCACCCAGTCACCAGAGACAAACATCATTGGAGCATTAATCCAAACTAATCCTTGGCATTATGGATGAATGACATCTATTAACTGAGGCTGATGCTTTAACTGAGATTTTGCAACTCATTTAGAGCACACCAGTAGAAGTAATGCTTTCCTGGCCAGAATTAAAGCTGTAATGCAGTGTTTCTGTCGAAAAGGTGTGACAGAAAGAGACAGCAGAAACAGTTGTCCATACTGTGAGTGCTGTAACAATCTGGTCTATCTTTTATATCTTAAATGTGGACTTTTTAACATATATTTCCTCTCTGAGATACAAATGAAATAATAGAATTGTTGCTCTTGGTGATACCCTAGAAACACATTAAAATAACAGCCTTTGGTAATTGACTCCACTACAAAGCAAATTAAGGTATCTAGGAGTCACTACTGCATTAAATGGGCACCACAACTTAGCAAAATTGGAGTTATTGTATTAAACAGTAAAATAGTCCCCTGGAAATGCTACTTGTTTTAAAAATCAGCAATTATCTGAAATAATATTTCTTTGTCTCCTAGGAGAGATGATATTTTTAAAAGGTTGAATAGAAACAAACATTGCTTGTTATTTTTTAGTGAGACTCAAGCTACCTGATTTTCTTCCTTCTGACTTGATCATGGGAGAAATTATCAATTTAGACTTGAAATTAAATGAAAATAAAACTAAGAAGTGCTTGCTTGAGTATTTGCACCAGACAAGACTACTGGATGCCTGTGACTGCAGCTGATGCAAATACAGCTCTCTGATCAGTGGTATTCCCACAGATATTTTTTGGTTTTATGCATTTAATACATCCTCACATAACCCTAAACAAACTTTCCAAGTTCCTCTCTATTGTAAAAGTTCCTTTACTGACACTTCAAATCCCACAGCAATGTATGTAAATAAACAACTACACACCCAATCCTCTTTGCATACACAAGTCAGCTTTTGGAGTCCTATTTTGCAGGTGGGGCACATTGGACACAAAACACATGATATCACTGAAAATACAACCCTACTTGTAATATGAGCTTTCTAAGCGCTGGATTTAAACTTGAAGCATGTTCAGAACATAACTAAAATCCCATTAAAATGGAAATTAATTTTCTGGCTCCTATTCTTTTATCAAAACTTTTTTTTTTTCCTGTTTCCCTCATTTTCAGTGAAGTTGCCATTAGGTATTTGTAGCTTCTTATTTAGTTCAGCAAAATAAGCAGTATCAGGAAGGTGAAAGCTTATATTAAGGCATAAAAGCCTGGGTATTTTTAATAGTATTAGGAAGGAAAACATAAGGCTATAATAGAACAGCTGCCTTTATAGTCATGTCACAGCGTTTACAGAATAACTTTATAATGTGAGGTTCATAAAAACAGGGATGCTAAAGCATTCAGTTAATGTGAGACTCAACACTTCATTGTCATAAACAGGTTCACATAACAAGGGCTTACAGAGAAAGCAAGCAGCAGCGTGGAACCAGCAACTCTTACATTCCTGTTCAAGCATTCATTCACCCTCTTTGTCTTTATAGTTACATTTACCTGTTCCAGGTAAGAAAAAGTGGGTTTTGCATAACTAGTCTATGCTTTACAGGTTATGAGCAGATGGCCTGGAAATTCCGATCCACACCCTTCTTATATGTCGTCTTCTTCTTTCTCCTTAAGCTTTTTCTCACCACTTTCTCACAATACACGTGTAAATAAAATCAATAACAGAAGCAGAGGCTTTTCAAGGCTAACCATAGATCAAGCAAGATAATTTTCAGAATAGTTGTACCTACCTTAAATGAAGAAGATGCACTAAATGAACTTCAGAGGTGTCTGTTTTGTTTTCTGTTGCTTCTCTAGTTTCATGGTTTGGGTTTTTGTTTGTTTGTTTTTTCCTGTAGAAGAAGACCAATACTGACATTGCAACCAGAAGTCACTTAAATCTATAAGTCATCAAGATAGATATATCATATTATCTACATTCATATATATACACACATCATCTAATCTGGTTTCAGCTAGAAATCAATATTTCTAGTTTTTCCTCTGTCAAGAAAATAAGAGAAACAGACAGCAAAACAGGATACTTCAGCAACTAAGGGCAGAATTTGGAACAAGGAACTTTTTGAACAAGGTGCAGTGTGAAAGGGCAAAAGCAAACCCAGTACCTTGCTGTGTAGGGTCTGATGTCCCACAGCATCCAAAGTGAATTGTTCCACTGGAGTAATTATACAGGAGGTTGATGGTGGACTGGAGCAGGGACAGGCAGAGCTATCACATCTGGGTGCAGACAGAACGCTTTAATCTTAGCCATGAAAAGAAGTAGCAAGAGAAAGTTATAAAGTAAAGCTTAAGTTTCATTAAAGGAAAAGGAGTACCTAAACCTGTGCTTGCAAGCTTCCATTCAACTAGTTCTCTGCTGAAGGATGGGCTTGGTATTTTCCAGTTAATGCTAAAAGCTTGCCAGACTGACACAATTCAATGAGTAGCAGCAGAGATTTTTATACGTTTTTAAGTACTGGAAACTTTCAAATATCGAAAGAAGTGCTGCAGATGATGAAAACCAAATCCAGTTGAAGATGGCCAGTTCTACCTTCGTTGGAAGGCACGCTTCTTACTGGAAGCACTAAGAGCTGACTTTGTTGATTGAGGCTTTTCCCAGGCATTTCATTTCTTTGAAAAGTGCTCATCCGAAACTTCAGAGCTTTACCCAACTGCACCGCTGTTATGCTCCTTTCTAGAACAGGATGTTTCAGTGTTTTGCAATTGCCATTAAATCCACAAACAGGCTGTCAGCTCCCAGCACTACCACTCTGCTGGATTTTCCACCTGTATTGTGTGGACTGGATTACTGACAAACCCAGAACTGGATAAAACCTATCAAAGCCTTGGATGCTGCAACGAGAACAGCAGCACAGCAGCTTCTCCTTTGTCAGGCATCAGTATTCTTTGACTGTATAAGCCCAGAGCACAGACACAGCAAAGAAAATAATGAAATAACTGTCAAAGGCAGCTAAGATCAGTTACAATAGAGCGCCGGGTAAATTGCACATGACACTTTTTCAAAGCAAATCATCTTCTCCTATAAAGGAGTTCTTTGGTCATTTTTAAATTCTAATAATTTGCTGAGAACTCAAGATCAGTAAAAAAACCCCAAATCAATTACTTACTACAGCTGGCCACTGGGCTCAGACGCAGCTGCGGTATGGATGGGGAGATTACAATGACATGGCTTTTCACCTTCTGTTACTAGAGGTTATACTGCATTAAATGATACTAAGAGGGTGAAGAGAAATACAATGCTTCTAAGACAGTGATGTATTGTAGAGCTGGATGAGCTAATTTTAGACCACTTAAGCTCAGAAACCGGCAGTAGTTCTTCTGAGAGCTCAGTTAAGACTAATTTACCTTGAATCATGTACTGAACCCATGCTGCAGATCACAAAAATGTAAAACCATCATGCACTTAGAGGATAAAAAAAATAAAATACTGTGCTAGTTCCTGTAGGTTACATAAAAATGCTTTTAGAAGCGGGAATGCCGAGAGGACATGACTTGCATTTTTATCCTTATGAATGCTCTTCCACAGTAATTAAAAATGACATACCCTATTAAATCACTTAGTACATACCTTAAAGCATATGAAGCAGAGATTTCTTGAAAAAGCCAATTACACAGTATAGAGCTCTGTACAAGGCCAATGCTTCAAAGCAATTTTCAGATTTTATGAGTTACATATGCTTCAGAAAAGGAACAGCTTTTTTTTTTTACTGCCAAGAAGATACACTGCAAATAAGATACAAGCCTCTCTACTAGATTTTTTTTCCTGTTGTTGCTGGGAATTAAAAGTGAATTGCGTATCTTGGCCTCAGCACAAACATTCACAAATTGTTAGGGAGGTCTTTTAATGGGAGAGGCCTCACTTTATGCTGAACTTTAGCATAAGTAAAGCATCAGTAATGATTAAATGATGGATAGGATGCAGTTTTGGTTTTGCTCGTCTATGCCCAAAGAACATTACTGCTAGAATTCATGAGTCGGAGAAGCTTCCAATCTTTGCCATGTAGCTAGATAGTGTGTATTAATCTCACAAGACTGCAGATTCTGACTGTATATATCACAGAAAACATTTAGGCTTCTTTCCATTAACTCTGTTTAGCCACGCATTGTTTTACTCTGCTGACACTTAATGAAAACCAGCCCTAGAATAACCTCCTTCCCTCCAAAATATTTCTGCTTCCCAATTTTGAAACAGGAGCAGTTTTAGATAAGTAATACACTGAAAACTCCTGTTCACATGGACAAAGTAGGTTTTGTTTTCCTTCTGTTTCAGAAATGAAAGATACTGACTTTCAGACCAGAGGATACCATCAACACAAGCTCAAAAGTTAACTTTCACAATGCCAGAAGAAACAATCAATCAGATATGGTAAGATATCTCTTGAAAGGCAGACGACCTTGTTGGCAGTGTGACACCAAACATTTAGTGAGGTCAGTTTAGCAAAAACCCACGTGCAAATTAAAAGCGGAAATAGTGCCAAGATGATTTTGTGAGCTGAGAAGGATCAAGCGGAGCTATCTCCCAACTTCAGCACCAAATCTGACTGTAGAAGTTGAAAAGCAGACCTTGTGTCAGCTTTTTAAAACCCTTACTGAGCAAGGAGTACATGAAAACCCTCAGAAAACCCTCCTTTAACTTTGAAATTCATGAGTTCACTATATAAACATATTTCCCTAAAAATCACCTTCTGTCCCTTGAAATTCAACCAAATATTTCATCTCTTCATCAATACCTATAAAATGTGTGCATTGTGTTCTTTGAAGAACACAATTCTTTAATCTCACTGCCTCACCTGAGGATTCAAAGATAAACAGAAACGAAGTATTTGGGTGGAAAAGGTGTGTGACAGCTGAGGTATGTCCATGATACATGCAAACGTCCTTTTTATTCCAGGATTTCATTGCTTTTAATAAGAATAATATCAAAACACACAAGTTAAGATTAAATCCCAAGGAGAATAACAAATATTTCCATCCCATTATTTTAAGAACAACATTAGAAAACAGACAAATCACAAGATATAGGAAAACATTCTGCACTGACAAAAAAAATTAGAAGCTGAAGTTGGCTCTTAGCCAGAGGGTTTTTTTAAACCTCTATAGAAGTTTTAAAAAAATGCCCAAGACCTGTTTTCCTGCTAAAGATCACAACAAAATTATAAAGTCTTGACATTTTTCTAATGTTTAGCATTGGTTTTGACAGTAACAACCAGATGTTCCTGCTTACTAGCAAAGGCAAAGTTCGGGCCAGATTAAGGGTAAGTTTGTCAGAAACACTTCCCCTTAGACACTGGAGAGGCATAAGTTTATGGGAGAGATTGTTGGGAGATGACGAGCAATTAAAACATTGACAGCTTATCATAAGTAATTGAGAAGATAATTGAAAAATACAAACTTACTTGAACTAGGGCACACTAAGTTCAACTTATTCAACAGCAAAACGCCTTCACTGCCTGAACTTAGTAACTTGCTGTTGTCCCAGAAAATGAATCCAGGATATCCTTCTGTAACAGCAATTTTGCAAGGTCAAATGTTAATACACAACAGAGAAGAATCTGAGTTGCTTAGCAGCTGAAGGAGAGGTTCTAGCAACATCCATATTCATAAGAAGTCAACATCATACATCATTTTGGTTTCAAGTATTTATAGATACAGGAGCTTTATTTCTGAAAATTAGAAGGACAGACAAATGGACTGAAGATCACCTATTCCAACACCCGCTCCTCTGCCCAGACCCTCTTGAAAAAGCTGACTGCAGCTGAAGTGGTCATCTGGCATATGATCATAGAATTGTTTGATTTGGAAGAGACCTTAAAGAACATCCAGTTCCACCCCTGCTGCCCTGCTACAGTTACATGTAGAATTAAAGCAGATCAATCTAAAAGAATGGTAGCTCAGCAAAATCGTGTCACTGTTGCCTCAAAAATGTGAGGTATATGGAAGAGTGCAACCCATGGACCAGCATGTCTCCTTTTCATTTCAGGCTCCCTAGATGACCAGAGTATGATGAATAGGCACATAAAAGGATGGATTCTAATGGGCAGAAACAAGCTGGAACAGCGTATTCCTTGTGCTTTCATAGCACATGTGATGCAATAAAACCAGTAGTTTCAAGACAGTGACAGTGAGCTATGCTCATACCCTAGATGTTCAAGTGTTGAAATAGTTTTATTTAAAATATAGCATTGGTAAAGTCAGATCTGTGCAAAATACAGTGGAATGTGTAAAAAACCACATCAGCTTTAAAGACCTTATTGATACCTTTTGTGGTGGCAATAGAACTTGCTTTTGTCTCCACCATTAGTCTATCCCATTTTCCCAAATTCCAGCAGAGGACTCAATACACCGTTACATCTGAAATCGTCACATGAAAAATAGCTGTAATGCACAAGTTTCTGAATTATCACTTGTTTTTTTGAAACCAAATACCCCAATTAAGAGTCTAATCCACAACTCTCCAGAAGGCATAGCACTATTTCAAAACACTCATTTTGTGCTTCACATAGTAACATTTCAGGAATTTCCAAGGCAAGTCCTTCAATTCACTGAATATTTTGAAACACTCACTTTCCAAAGACATAAACTAATTTGGTCATATTTTAATAGCTTTTAAACCAGGACATTTCTACATACCAAAAAAGATAGCTTTGGTGGTGGCTTGAGGATTGTCTCTTTAATGTATGTTTTGAGATTGTGTCACTACACTATGGGATAGAGATAAGAACTACTATCCCATGACTGCTTGATCCAAAATGAGAACTGCCTTATGGCTTTTAGGAAAGCCACACAAGACAGGAAGATCTGTGAAGACACAGTCTCCCACCCTGTCATTGATCGTCAGCTCTCCCAAAGTCTGCATAAAAAGCCCAAGATTTTTGTCTTAAGATGCAAGATATTGCCTTACCTTTACTCTTCAAATTTGCTGTAATGAGAGCATCTTTAACTAGATTGAATACAATTAGCATCAATACAAGTCACCATCATTTTGTGTAAATGGATCTCTTTATACTCCACACAATATAACTAAATAGCCCAAAATTTATGGCCATAAACTATGCCAAAAATAAGAAAAAGGGTGGATGGATAAGGACCTGGATCCAAAGAAGCATTTAATTCATGATGAGAGAACTGCTGAAGTAGGAACATGATTCCATACACATTTCCAAAAAGTCTTGCTATGACCGTTATTACAAGCTTGTCTTTAGGACCAGACAAATGTATTATTTAAGAAATACCATTAAATCCACCACCTCCCACCAACAATTCAGAATAGCCTAACTTTTACTAACAGGCTGCTTCCTATTTGCACTGTTACAGTAGCAATCGTGTTTAATTGCACAATAAAACTTAAGAGTTGTTCTCATTCAAAGACAATAAGATGAATGCCAAACACAGTAGATCAATTCCAGCTGCCCCAGACAAGCACACCATGCACAGTGGTCCAGGAAATTTCATCGTGACCTCATACACATTTACTGCTTTTTTTTCCTTCAGACTGCACACGAGAAGAACAGAGCCTTTCTTCATCTCTTGTGTTTCCATTATTTTTTAAACATGGAGAAATAAGTGAGTTTGACTGAAGTTTAAGGAACTATGATGCGAGAAATCTTAGATGAATCAACTGAGAAAAACTAACATTATCCTTTACCACAAAAATAATCCAAATTTCACCCTCTATCTTCACCTTGTTGGCCTTTGCTTTGGCACAAATGCAAATATGCAAAACCTTTAGCATTAAACCAGAAGCAGAACAGACAGCAGCAAGATGGGTTAATAGCATTTCTCTCCAAACAGCTACTATTGGTTCTGAAAAACGGAAGAGAAGGCTTTCATCAGAAAGGTTGAAGCTATTTCTTATCATTTTCCTGGTGCCTAAAGGCTGGATGCTGCAGTCCTATACACAGGATTCATGGGCTTCCCTGACATCTGCAAATTAATCTCAGGTTCAGAGCACACAATACAGAAAAGGAATCACAGCTCATGTCACCACCAAGCCTAGAAAACACCAAGAGCAAATGATCTTGTTGCAAAATTTACACCCTATTTTGCAGAGACACTGTATCTCACTGTGCTGATTTGGTACTCACGGAAAACCGATTGCCTTTTAACTCAGAAACCGAACGTTCAAAATTCACAAGTTAACACACTTCAAGTAAGTTTATGTTCTTTCTGAGCACGAAAGATTATATAAGCACTTTACCTACTATTTTCCTAATTATAAAAAGCAGCCTATGTTATCCCTTGCTTTAAAAAACTCATCTCATTTTCATGGCAACTCATTCACAAAGCAGTACAATATCAAGAATTTGCCCCGCTTTTGATTAAATAGACTGGAGTTTTCCCATCTTCAGGGAGATGATGTCTCTTACAGGCTACAGAAACCTTCACAGAAACACAGTGAAGAGAAAAACTGTTTGGGGGAGCAATCTAATTCTACGCCATCGGGATTTTTCAGTCATTTTCCCATCCCTGCTTGGGACCATGGCGTGTGTTAATCCAGGCTTGTTGCTGTTTTTATAGCAGCCATGCAAAAATACCCTGGTAAGACAAAATTTTGCTTACGTGTTTTGCTCCTGTACCAAAGATTTTCAGTACACGCAAACACTCAGTTTAATTCAGGCATAGCTTAGAAACTGGGAAGGCAAACACACACCTCTGTTTTACTTTCAGTGAGACCAAGACAAAAAAAATCAGAATCCTACGTTACAATTTAGCACTTAAGCTGTTGGACTAATTTATGCAGTCTGCCATGCCCTATGGCTTCCTAAGTCAAAAACATTGATTATTTATTCTACACTAATTCTACAAAGCTTTAAACCCGAGTGCTATGGACTGAATGAGAGCAGAACATTCCTTCAGGATGCCTTCTACAGCTTGTATCTCTGAACTGCAGATTTTCCAAGCAGACTTATTCCACTCTCTGTTTTGACTGCTGGATCTCTGAAGAAAAACAGCTTGGGAAGAAAGATTTTTTTTTTTTAATGGCTACTTGAGCTCACCTAGGAAAAGAAGAAAAACAAAGCTACAACAGAGGCTGAAAGAGGGCTCCATCCTAATTTTATCTTTGCTTATGCTCCAGCATCCTGATTTTTGCATAACACAGATTAACAATTATGAGAACTAGACTATCACTTAGTTTCTTTCCTGGTAAGAAAGAACTCTTTAAATTAAAGGTTATAATCTTTCATGTTGTAATAGTTAATGAATACATTTAAAGTATCATCACTCTAATAAAGGATGACTTAGGAAACCGCAATAACAAGAAAACCAATTTATATTAAGAATTACCTTGACATTTTTAGATTTCACTTTGAAGATAATTAAGTTTTTAAATGTATGTTACTATTTTTAGGGCTAGCTGGAAAAACTATTTTGATCTCCAGGGTATTAATCATCTACTTACAGCACAGAAACTATGAAAAAGCAGCAAGGCGAGCACTCCATCTCTTAGCCCACCAAGTCACCTCTACCAGAGGTGGCAGCAATGGGCAATTCCACTGTGCTGCCTCCAGCCGCAATGGAAAAGGCCACAATGCTGACCAAAGTCAGAGAGGGACACAGCTCTTCCCTACTGTACATTGTATTGCTTGCTTCCTGATAAAAATCAGAAAGCTTTGGAGGATAGCTGCACTCAAACCAGTTCTTCACCATCTGCTTTCTCCTCATTGCTTCCATTTCCTTGAGCTCTTAATTTTATTTTTCTTTTTAAAACAAGACCACAAGTAAAACAACGTAACAGTCATTTATCAGGGGATGCATAAACGTGAGCAACTAATCCATTTGATTATGCCAGAGATGACAGTAGTTTTTCTCATCTTTTGTCGTACATAAAATATCACTAAAAAAAGCATTAGTGGTAACAAGTGTGCCAAAATCCAGCATTCTTGGTGCAGAAGAAAACAAACATGTAAAGAAAGTATGCCCAAACTCTACCGAGAGACTCCTCTCATCTTTAAGACATGTATTGATGTCTCAATGTCTGGCAAATACAGCTGTCTTTCCTACAATACTGGAAGGAATTCAAGGTTCAACAGCCTTCTGCAATTTTTAGAAGCAATCTATGTTTGCTAACATATGCCACAAGGATGAGCTGCAGATAGTTTAATAACTGATTTTAAGTGCAGACTCTTGAAACACTGGAGTAATGCACAGACGCTGCAGTACTAAATGGAACTGCTTTGCCCTAGTGCCAAACCATAAAATCCCAGCTCAAAAGCATTAATTAGTCATTTGTACTTGATATTTAAAAACGCATTGAAGGCAGAAGTGTAAACGTAAGCATCTGCAAGAAGAACTGTGCTGGAGAAGTTTGCGAAGGGCTGCATTCCCTGGGAAGAAGCCCACAGTGCAGCTGGGGAATAATGTCAAGAGCAGCTGTGGAAATGATGTCACAACCTGACCACAATCCCCCATTGTCCTGCACCCACTGGGGAGGAAGCCGAAGAGTAAGGAGTGTAGTTGAGCCACGGAAGAAGGTGGTTTTAGTTTTCTTTTGATTTGTCATTACCTGGCATCAGTGAGTTAAATTAGTTTTCCTGGAGTCTGTTTTGCCTGTGGCAGTAATGGGTGAGACTTCTCCCTGTCCTTATCATGATCCATGAGCTTTTATTGAGTTCTCCTTCCCTGTCCTGCTGAGGTGGTAGTGTGAGAGCAGCTTGGTGGGTACCTGGTGGCCAGGCAAGGTAGGCCCATCTCACCTTATTTATAAGGATCTAAATAAGTCTGAATTCCTAGGTCTAGGAATCCAGTTTCTCACAGAGCCCCTAACGTGACCTAACAACAGCCGCTGATCAGCCAGAAACAGATCTGCATCAAACAGATCCCATCAGTCACATTGCTCTTAACACATCTCATTCTATAACTTCAAAATACCATGCAAACAGCAACTAATCCTCTCACTCATGCAATATATGCTTATCCTCAGAGATATTAAGTAACCAACACAGTCATACCACAGATGCAAGACAAAGCAAAGTTCTAACCTTTACTCTCCCTGCCCAGATAAGCAAACCCAAGTACAAGACACAAACATACCTTAAAAGCAAGCATTTCCTGATGATTGAGGTCAGGATCACTGAGATGAACTTAAGCCCTTGCAGAATGTGAACTAAATTAAAAATGAGTATCTCAACAGCAGAATCGTGAGCTTCCTAATTTAGATACTCTCCTTTAACTAAAGGGGAGACCCAAATTGGAGCCTGAAGAGAAGGGGCTGCTCAATGGTGCTTCAACCAGCATGGGAGGCAGTTGGCCTGTTTCCCAAGGTTTTTTCTCCATCTCCCTGGTTCAGCAGAGACCTTGAATGTTATCAAGATACCAATCTGGCCTTCAAGGAGCACTTTTAAGTACCTTAGTGAGGAATAATCCTTCTAAGGCTTGTCCCTCAGCTGGGAGGAGGGTAGGGACTACCAAAGGTCAGTAAAATTAACATTTAAGAACAACAGAAATACAATGAGGAGGTGACAGCTGTAATTGAAAGCTCAGGACAGAAGAAGGGTAAGAGAATTAGAAGTTTTGTAAAGATGTTTGCACTATGGAAAGTATGGGGCCTCTTACTGTAGCAAGAGAGACTAAGAAGCTCTCAAATCCCACAGGGTAGGCAATAATCTTTTTGTCAAGAAGGAATAGAGAGGTATTAATAGAAGAATAGGTTGAAATCAGGCCAAGGGAAATTCTGCCTGCAAAAGGAGTAAACGGTGCATAGTGAAATCTTGGCTTCTCAGTCTGCTCACTTCCTGGAATCACACTATCCACACCTAGAAAAGATGGGATAGACTGAGCAGACATCACCTGGCAACAAACCTGGC
This sequence comes from Cuculus canorus, assembly GCF_017976375.1. NCBI lineage: Eukaryota > Metazoa > Chordata > Aves > Cuculiformes > Cuculidae > Cuculus > Cuculus canorus. Next base: position 7,607,276 of record NC_071411.1, on the reverse strand, counting down.
TGACACAGCCCCAGCACATGGTTTTAATTGCAAGGTGGTAGAAACTCAACCACTATTTTTCTTCCTGCTTGAAGCGAGGGAGAAAAGGAAGAACGATAGGTGAAAAATCCCAGATGAAGCCAATCCTTCCCACCCCCACCATTTCCTTCCTCTTCCACTCTGCCTTTGCCAGCATGGGCTCCCTCATTGCCAACTGCAATGCCAGCCCTTGACTTCTACTCCATCATCCGCAGTAGTTGAGACACATCAGTGCCCTAAATTGCCCTTCGCCCACATTCTACGCAAGCCCCAAGTCAGAGCATGTCAAGGGAAGATTACGTAATGAAGTCAGTGCCAGGTTTCCAAGAGTGACATTCTTACAAGGCAAGGTGAACCCTGCCAGCACCTACTCACAACTATCAGCATCCATTAAAAGGAAACTGCAAAACCAGAGTTTGTACTACTTAAACAGAGTTTCTTGTCCTGACACTCTAAGGCTCACAAAGCCTCAGTTCGCAGTCATTTACAGCTGACAGACACAGGTAGCAGGCACACTGCTCAGGGCAGCAGAAGCAGACAAGTCGAATCAATCACAGCTGGGGACTCAGGAGGGTATAGCAGGAAAGGGAGACAAAGTCCCTTATAGGACATCGTACCTACAAACTCCCCTACTCATTTCAGAAAAAAAGTAGACTGCAATAAGTCATGTCTAGCAAAATTAACCATAGAAATAGCACTTTTGTCCTTTCAGTGGACAAAAAAAGCTGCTAAATGATTACAGACCTTATTTTAATACAAATCTCACTCCTTTTCTTTTAAGACAACTTTTTCTACTTGGAAATCAAAGGTAAATTTCTGATTTTCACCACCATAAAGTTTAAGCATCATAATGATATGATAAGCATCATAATGATATATGATAAGCATCTTAAGAGTGGCAAGTTAAAGAAAAGCTACTAGAAAATACCGTAGCTCAGAATTCCAAACTCTGCTATCTCTACTTGGATCTCTAGGCAAGACAGTCATTCTTTTCTTCCCTATCCAGATACATCTGCTGCAAACACATACACAGCTAGTGTTTTTCCCCTTGCAAAGCAAGCGTCACAATGCACATGCAATCAAGACTTTGTCTTATTTGCTAATCCAAAAGGAAGTACAAATAACCAGCAGACCAGTGATATTGGCTCTGCAAAATAAACAAGTTGTACTTTCTCTCCTGGCTTTCCAGTTCACAGGCAATCAGTGCTGCCTCCCAAACACATTGCCATTATAGCACTTTTCAGCACAGAACTGCTCCTGGTTTTACCATGCAAAGAAATTATCTTAAAGGATGGTGGCTATTTTTAGAGGCAGCACTGGAAACTACACAAATCAGGTCCAAATTGTGAGCTCATAGACCTTAATGGTGGCAACACACTCACTGTGTACTTTCAATTGAAAAAAACATTTAAGGAGTTCTTGAGTTGTCTCTTCATTTACTTGAATTGCAAGCTCAAGAATAGATTACATAGTGCTGCAAACCCTCCAAAAAAAGTAGTTTGCTTCATTAGATCCATTGTAGATTTATTTTAATAAAAATACTTGACTCTTCCTTCCTCTGTTCCCACCACTTCCAAGGCACATCCAGGAATTTTTTCCTTGCCAATATTCAGCAGACACTTGACAAGAGCAAGATTTAAATATAGAGGAACTTCATTTTAGACCTAAAAGAATCTACTTTTCAGTTTTCTTTCAGTATTTGAGATGTGCTGAAGAACAGTAAACACTGCAAATCTTTGTCAAAAGCCACTCCAAGGGGAATAGTGAGAATCTCAACCTTTAAATAGTACAATTACACAGGAAAAACCTTTCATGTCTTATTCTGGCATTAATACAGAAATTTAGCTCCCCCTTTTGTCTCAGGCTTGCCCCCACCGTTCCTGCACAGGCCAACTAGCTGCTCATGTTACTCAAGACAAATTACTGTGCTCAAAATATAATTAAAGTTCATGCTATTTAGAAAGCCATCAACTAATTTGATGATTGTTTTCCATGTTTACAATAACTCTAATCATAGCCACTCTTAGACCAGGAAAGGGTAAATTTCACCAGTATGTTAACAAAACACAGCTTTGCTATGTATTCACTATTTCAAGAAATACAGTCCAGATACAGAATGCCATAACTGTCAGTGATATGGAGACAACATTGGTATTACAGTATGAATAAATATCACAGTACTTTAAGGACACAAAAAACCTCTTCAGTATTTGATGAATGACATTTATGTCAATGGAAATGTAAACACACCATTTTGCTTCTAGCGTTACTGTGCCTGCACTGCTCAAAGTCACTATTCGGAGCAAACGTTTCAGGACCAGGCACCTGTTCCTCATTAGCTAGGGGGAAGACTGGTTTAGAGCATTCTGAACCCAGTTAGAGCTGCACTAGCAGAGTTTCCAACAAACCAAGTTTGAAAACTGAAGACAATATTAGCAAATAATTTAAATGCTACTTATATAGCTTAAAAATCAAAACTCTGTTTTAGGTGTCTACTCTTGTCACTCAAGCAAATACATATAGAGAAAGTGTTAGTGCTTACTACCTGCAGTTACTTGGCCTATAAAGGATCATTTAATCAGCTTGTGTAAACTAATGTCTGTTTCTCACAGTTATCAAGCTAACAACCTAGCTGTTACACCCCATTGCACCGGAATGTAAATCACTCCATAAGTTTCTCGTCAGAGGGCAGACCTGCAGAAACTAGATATTGTAATGCAAGAGAACATGCAAGAGCTGTCTCAAAAGTCTTTTCAGAACTACGTCAGGAAATTCTCCATAGCAGGTCTGCAATTTTTTTTAGATCTGTTATTTATAGAACTGAAAATAACTAAGATACAACAAGCCTAAAAGGCACTGGGCAAGAGGGCTTTGAGAATGAGAATTAATATGGCCCCAATATTTTGGATAACTGACAGCCTGAGTGTTTAGGGTCACTTAATAGCTCACTCACAGACCAATTACTGCTCAATGCTTGTAAAGTATCCCTTAAGAGCTGACAGCCTGGGCAAGTTTGACATAAGGAACATCCACAATTACCACACTGTTACAGATAAGCAAGTAGTAATTATTGATCAACTAACTTGAACCTGCAAATCAAATCTGAATTGGAAATAAAACACAATTAGTGCTTACTAATAGTAAATTCAGGAAGTTACCATTCATTGACTTGTTTCCCCCTTTACTTCCTCTAGAACATAGCTACACAAGGTCAACTTCACCATTACCGGTCAGTTTCTCATGATCCAAAGCCTTCTTAATACTTCTTTATTGTTTACTAAGTTTTATTTCAACTGTTTAGATTGTGCAAAGTCTGTAATGTATTACCTGCTACTAGCCATCCACCCTAATCTTCCCTGATGTTTTGAAACAGCTGAGTCTCCAGTTCATCTACTGCAACTTAAGAGATTGAGGTCACTTCTACACTACTATTATGCCTACTTTAAAGTGTAACATCTGACCTATTAAGAGGCAAACTTTCAGGCACACAAGTTTTGGCAGTGCCACTCAAGGTCACCGCTGTGGAAGTGATAGCAAGCAGGTGGCTCTGATGAGTATTTCTGAGAGACCAGAACAAGTAACTTCCCAGAGGTCTGCAACAAAGCAACACTAGAAGCTCGAAAAGTATCCTTATTGTCAAGGGAATATATTTTGCAATACTACTAGGCACTCAAACCAAAACTTCAAAGTCTCCAAGCCTTATTAAATTTGAGCACCAGCAAGACTTGTTGCTAACACACTAGCTAGATTCTATTGACCATCTTTCAGCTATCTTGCAGCTAAACGCTAAAACACACGTATTTACAATCTTGTGGAGTATACATGAGTGGATTAAATTGCTCTCAGTTTCTGCCTACTGGAATAGAAGCGCGTCAGATTTCTCGAGCAAGCTCCCAGAAGAGGCAAGAAAACTTGTTCCTCCATTTGAAAGATTACAGCATACACAAGTCTCCAGAGGTTTTAGTATTACATGTGATAAACAATATAACTGAAGGCACAATAAAATCTCAAGTATGCAATAACATAAACCATAGGTCAGGCAAAGTGTTGAATGTATTGTTTATTCAAATTCAAATTCCATGGTACATATCATAGATTAAATAGTTAAAAACTGCTTGTTTACTATCATACAATGTTCAGAAGTCTCTCAAAACACCTCTTTGGACAAAACTAAGAGTCAAATTCAAGCACAACCCCCCCAAGCAGAATGCTAGGGGTGGAAGAAAGCTTCAGAGCACTGACTGTACACAACACCTACATGAAGCATGATAGTACACAACATCATTGCTCTCTGCTGCAACACATGCTTCAAAGAAAAATTCTACACAATGCTTACTACCATTATGGGCAAAACCCTACCATATTAGTGGAACATAGTAGTTTTGGACCTTGCTCCTCCGAGACTCCAATACTCCACATAAGAGTACAGACTTACAGTTCTGGGTTCTGTGACGTTTTACACTATAGAGCCGAAACCAGATTTGAGACTATTATCCCTAAATATAGTCATAAACAGCAAGAGCAAGTTGACAAGATGTTGCGCTTTATGCACTCCAATGCTGACACACAAGGTGTTACCTGAGGTCAAACAACTATGAATGTCAACAACAGCAATGTCTCAGATTACTTTGAAGTCTTAGACTGGTTGAGAAGGGGGACCAGTGCTTGAACGGCACTGCTCAACACTGCATCCTGTCTGTGCCATCCTGCCGCAACTGAATATACAATTAAGTAAACCAAAATGCATCAAAAAAGATAAGTCTGCCAACTGCAAACTGTTGGCAAGAATCATTCAATTATACTTGTCCTCTATCTCAGGCATTTATACAAGACACTGGAGGCTAGAAGCATTAGCTTTAATTTGTGCAACTTAAGAATTTCCTTCAGGAGGAGTTCAGTCAACTGACTGGATGAAGAAATCTCCCAACCTTGCATGGCAGTCATCAGTCGTGGCTCACCTCACAATAAGGTTCCGAGCCAGAACATCAAAAAAGCACAGTAGTGCTGATTCCAAGCAAAGTCAGGATTTACAGTTCAGGATTTCCCTGCTGTATTACTGTTTCCATTTGCAACACTGTTTAAGGAGGAAGCCTCACAAAGGCACCACTCCCAGCTGCAGTGCACACAGAGGTACTGATGCAAATGCTTATTTTGCTGCAATTGGAAGTGTTGGGGCTTCCATACAACCAAGCGTGCGCAACATGAAAACATGTAAAACAGCAGGTTTAACCTCAGCATCCCCTTTGAGTGATGTCTTGTCCTGAAGATTTTGTAATATCCATTGTCGTGAACACCTGTAAGACAACAAAAGAACAACTTATTTACTGTTACTCTGTATCATCATCCTCTTTTGTGAAGTAATACTAGATTTCTCCAAACCCTTACAATGGAAAACAAGTTGCAGTGTACAATTATCTTCTATCATATGTCAATATCTTATGGTTAGAAGTTAAGCAAATACTAAATAAATCTCAAAGCACAATGTAGTATTCTTTCCTCACATCTAGATTAGTATCTTCAAAAGTAGGTTTTGAAATACAAGCTCATTTTAAATCAAATCCCCCTCCCTTACCTCTGCACAAGTTGGGTGGATACCAATTGTTTCATCAAGTAATTCCTTGGTGAGACCACATTTTATTGCAGCAGCAAAACCTTGGGTAACTTCACCAGCATTAGGTCCAAGAACATGAAGTCCTATAACACGATTCTTGAAAACAGGCATAAACAAAACAGGAGTTAGTGCTAGGTAAAGTTTAACAAAAGCTCTACACTAACTCCCACTACACTAAAAACTGTTATGCAATAAGGTCAATAGCACAGTCTTTAATGAAAAATTAATTACTCCAAATAAAGTAGTTCTGCAGTTCTTTTCAGTCCTCAGCCATGCCAAATAAAAGATACTAGTCTTTTGGCTGGTCTATAAAGACAATTCCAAAAATAAAACAGCATATTCATTCCAGCTTGCTACTTACATTGTCAAGTTTACTGCAGATGATCTTTGCATAACATGTATTGTTATCTCTGCCTGGTACTGTCCATTCAAGTGGCCAGAACAAGCTGTGATAAACCTGGGAGGATGACAAGAAAAAGAGCATTAGAATGTGATAAATTAATTCACAGAATCATTTCAATTGGAAAAGACCTTAAAGACCATCAAGTCCAACTATTAACCTAGCACTAGGTCCACCACTAAACCACGTCCCTAAATAGTATGTCTTCTAAATATCTTCAGGGATGGCAACTCAACCATTTCCCTGGGCAGCTCCAGTGCAGAATTTTTTAGTTAATATTCAAACCTCCCCTGGCATAACTCGAGGCCATTTCCTCTCGTCCTATCAGTTGCTATGTTGGAGAAGAGACTGCGTCAGCACAATCTCCTTTCAGGGGGCTGTAGAGCATGATAAGGTCTCCTTTTGGGTAGCTGTAGAGAGTGATAAGGCCTCCTCTCAGCCCTCTTTTCTACAAGCTAAACAGCCCCAGTTCCCTCTTCCGCTTCCTAAGGACTTGTGCTCCAGACCCTTTACGAGGCTTTGTTGCCCTTCTCTGGACATGCTCCAGCATCCCAATGTTAGACGTAATTCCAATTTTTCATGTGTTTACAAAGAGGTAGTCTGACATTTAACTCAGTAGACTTTCATAACATACACTGGACAAGACAGTGATTTTTGTTACCCCTGGCCCAAGCAGTCCATCCTACAAAAAGTCAGTAGATTTGATTCAAACCAAGCGCCCCCCATTTATATAGCCAATTAAAACAGTGCAAGACACAGCATTTTAAGATCATACTTTCAGAAAGAGAAGTGCTTTAGTAGTATAAAATTGCTATCACACATAAAGCTTTAATGAAACTCTCCAGAAAGGTGCAGAAGCCAGAAGTTACTATAAAACAGGGAAGTTATGCCTAATACTTCTACAGCTGTATGAAAAAGTCAGGAAGAAATTCCCAATTCAAGTACAGTGAATAAGCAGACAGTTCCTCCCCCAAGAGTCTGGGATACTTCAGCAATGTCCAATTCACTACAAAAAAAAAACACCTATAGCTCTGCAAGCCGAGTTTGGCCTCCTGAAGTCAAATGCTTTTTGACAGCATACTAATAGCTACACACAATTCTAACATTATGAAGCCCAGTCCTAGATTTCTGGAAATCCAATACCTTATTAGCCAGATGTCACCACTTCCACTATCTACTAGCTAACTTTTAACTCTTGTTTTAACACTATGCCTTGAATGAAAAGCAGCAAGGCCCAAGAAAAACTCTCAAGCTACAAGTTAAACAAGTCTTGAGTGCTCTCACCTCCAAGTTTTGTTTTCCATACTCTTCTATGGCTCTTTCTTCAGCTAACCCACAGCTACCATACTCTAAAGGAGTAAACACTGTCGTTGGTACATTGATATAATCACACTAAAAATAAAAAACAGAATTTATATTTAGACTATGCAAGTTCTATACAGTACAGAACAGGAAAAGTTTTATTAGTTGTACTATCACTTTTTTTCTACAAAACACTTGCAGTGCCCACAGTCAAGTGGGTAAAGCAACACATTTTATTGCCATTTTGAGGCAAAAAGCATAGGAATAATTTGAAGTTGAATTCTTATAGCTTTACCTTTGTGGAACTACCACCATAAAGCCTGCGGGCTAGCAGCCTCCCTGCTTGAATCGCAACTGGAGTAAGTTCAAGCTTTCCATCCAATATATCTCCAATAGCATAAACATAAGGCACGTTGGTTTGTTCTTCATCATTTACAGGTACTTTGCCGTTCCTTTAAAACAAGCGGAAAATAAAATAGAGTTCAGTATCATAACCTTCGTCAGAGCTAAGCAAAAACAGGGGACAGGAGAGAAGTATTACAAAGACATTATTATAAGTACTGAACACATTTTATTGAATATGTTTATGCCCTTTTTTTTTTTTACTGCAAACACTTCAAAGCATCAATTACCTGCAACTCTGACACATGGCTAAAGCCAATATTCAGTACGCCAGTTCTGACCTCAGCAACACTGCATGTCTGATGACAATGAAGTTACTCAGACATCTTTGGACTTATGATCTTTTATGGCTTATTTATACAGCTTGCAACATACATTATTCCCTATGGGGAAAGAGCTGCAATATCACGCACATGCTTAACTAAGCTGGCTTAGTGAGTTGTTAGCTACTGCAACCTCATCTTAATTTTTCTCTCTCCGGAACAACATAATCTTGCCTCTTCCTTTGCACCAGTTTTGCACTGACACGAGGTAGAAACAAGAAAAAAGTAAAATCTGTAAGCAGCAAATAGTTTGCTAGTATTGTATACGTATTAAAGAAATTAGGCTAATGGACGACTGTACTCAAATCCAGGAGAGAAAAGTTTTTAAAGGGTCACATGATTGCCAGGTGTAAGTGTGAGGATTTAAAAAAAAAAACCAAACCAACAGCACCAGTATCACTAGCTATTGTTAAACATGTGAAAACTCCAACTGTCACATTCTGTGGTTCAATAAAGTTGAGCAATACTCACTTCTCATTGATTTTGACTCCAATTGTCTCTAAACCAATATTTCTGGTACATGCATCACGACCAACGGCAATCAGAACCTAAAAAAAAAAATTAAGTACTATAACTTTATGCAAGAAAAGTGTAATCAGCAGAATACTTCATTTAGTCTTTTACTCAATAAAAACTGTGAAGCATATAATTGAAGTGACTTTTCCAAAAGTTTTTTCAGTCACCAACAGTTCAGGCTCCTCCACGTGCAACTTGTTTCAGAGAGGCAACAAACAACAAAACATCAGTATCAGAATGAAAACAAGCAACAATGTTGTTCACGTGAACTAAATTCCAGTCACAAAGTTTCAGCCATTTTCCTGACAGGGCTCTACTGAAGATGAATATGGAATCATGTATTTTTTTCAGTGAGTAATTTATGCAAACGATTTTTCAAGCAAAATTTCCCTTCCTGAACAACTTTAAAAATATTTTAATGCATTTTCATGTGCCACTATATTCAGTTATTTCAAATCCAGAAAGGCTTACAGTATTATATTCTTCTTCAAAGATTTCTGGTCCCTCAGTAGACTTTGCTGTCACTTTCAGTCTTCCAGGCATGCCTTGCTCCAGCTGTTCAACCTGTATAAATATAATGTAAGCTTCGAATTACCTTAAGCAGCAGAGCTTACTTGCATTGTCACTTCAAACCTTGACCTACTAATCTATCACTCAGCAGTAAAAACCAACTTCACCTCATAAATCATTTATTCCTGTACAGAGTGAAAGCCTTCCCAGACAGCACGTTCATTCTATGTGTGCTGTTCAAAGTAACTTTGCATGGAGAGAAAAAGGCTAAAGAAAGCACTTGCCTGAACAGGTACAAACTTCCTGATGAACTTCACGCCGTGTGTTTCCATGTAAGCACCTACTTTTTCTGCCATTTCTTGGTCAAAGCCTCGAAGGAGTATGGAACGCACCATTACAGTGACATCGAGACCTAGACCAGCAAGAAATCCTGCACACTCCAGAGCCACATAGGAAGCACCCACGACTAGAGTTTTGCCAGGGCAGTAAGGCAGGGAGAAGAGGTCATCACTAAAATGAAAAGAAGTAGAAGTTACAAGATTCTTCAAACACAACCTTGCTTGTCTTTGCAAGCACTATATCAGACAAACCTCAGTCTGTTACACATTTTCATCTCACCTTGTAATACAGTATTCTTTATCTCCGGGGATACCCAGGTATCTAGGCCTTTCTCCTGTTGCCAGGACAAAAGTCTCTGCTGTGTGATAGGTTACTTGTCCTTTTCTATTAGTTGCCTGTTTATATAGACAGAGTTAAAAAGCTTTGTGATAGAAACAGAAACAATTAAAAAATTACATAAGCTTCCCCCTAAACATTGTGAAAATGTTTAAGGATCAAGAAGAAGCAGTTTCAAAAAAGGTTAATGCATTTGGAGAAGCCACACAGGTCACTGAAGAACAGGTTTAAATCACAAGCTATCAGGCTTTTCTCTCATTATTTAAAGCACTTAAAATCATTTACTTTGAATCCTCCCTGTTCCAATGACTCATTTAGACTGAATTGTTCACAACAACTTCACTTTCAAGTTACAAAGAGCCACAACAAATCAAGCCCTCCTGCTCCCAACTTCCAATAAAAGACCAATACAATGCTTATTTCTTGGGGCTAATGTAGAAACTGAAGTATCTAGTTACATTATTTCACAGGGCCTAAGGCCTAACCTTAAATGAATTCAAACTAATTTGACCTTTAAAGGTCCAATGCATCTGTCTCAAAATCCAACCTTCATTATTGCTCTTTACTTATTTTCCAATACAGACGAAGGGAAGCTTCCTTCCCATCAAGCCATCAGGTAGTTCAGGTTGAAAGGGATCACAGAAGATCACCTAGTTCAATCTCCTGCTGGAAGTCTTCTACTTCCTTTATAGACTAAGGACACTTCGGTAGATGACCTACATACCTGGATACTAGAACAGTTGGCAGACAAAGTAAGTTAAGTTTACTACTATCTTTTCAGTGCTAGTCTCTTGGTTTGAAACACATGGAGTTTAGTCTTCGTAAACTCAAACCGAGAACAGACAATTACACCCACTGAACCAAACAGTCGTCTTCAATATGCAGTTCTCTTAAGTTAACCTTGCTACAGTATGATTATTTACAGCAAGATTGCCAGCACATGTTTTGTCTTGCAAAACTGACAGTTTAATTCTTGTGGTGATACAGCATAAGATTCTAGCAGTGCTGTTACGCAAGTGCTTCATCTGAATTTAAATTTCAATAGTTTTTATGCTTTAGTATGAAGATTTTCCAAGTAGCAAAATCGTACAGCTTAAAGCTCTTCTTTTTTCTCCCCTTTGCTATTCACTCAGGCTGCAGTCACGAAGTTAGTAACCAAGACCACCTCATCCTACTCATCCAAGACCTAAGTTTACAGGCACCCACGTTGACCTTACATAAAAGTTACTAGGTTTTCAAATACAGGGACATATGCTAAAGTACATTTAAATCAAAAACTTATTTCATGAATGAGTTTTTTACTTCAGCTGACTTAAGTTGGCAATGTCAAGACAATGCCTTTTTAGACCATGAGTTTTTCCCTCCCAACTAAATGATTTAAACACAGCACATACCTTAATTTTGTGTGGTTCAATGAATTCCCCATAAGAATTGAGGTATGTCACAGACTTCTCTCTTAAGGACACTCGATAGCCCCAGTTTAAAGAACCAATGTAGTTCTGAATGGCTTCTACCATGACCTCCCAGTTGTGTTTAACTGAAACAAGATGTTAATTTCATATTTAAAAGAAATCAAAGTGCAACAAATCCTTAAGAAAAAACTTAAGTCTTATTCATTGCATATAATGCTAAGAAAACATCATTATCAGTAGGGAAGATACATACTGAAGTCTTGCTATTCTATGCTAATATTTACCTGACTTGTGACTACCTGAAATAAACCTATTCTAGAAGTTCTTTCATTTAATTCAGGTAATATAGCAAGTAAAAAATATTTAGCTTTCCATCCTAAAGGTTTCTATGACTCAATTAGGAGTCATATAAGGAGGCCTTTCAATTCACCTAAGGAAACTACTGAACTCTGACGCCAGTTTACTAAGTCCAAAGTACAAGAACAATCTTAAGCTCAGAGTTTCATTTGTACACTGCCTCCATCCGTACTCCATGTTCTTACTAACCTTGCTCTTCATACTGCCAGCCATATTTCCTTGAATCTTGAAGCGCCTGACCCAGAAGTGCCGCTTGATGCATTAGCTTCTTAGGAATACAACCTACATTTACACACGTGCCACCAAGTCCTAAGTTGGAAAGAAACACATTATTACCTGTGTGAACATGATATTTATGCTTTTTCTATTACGTGCTTTATATAATCACCCTTAGACGTATCAGTTGGGAATGTTTGCTATAGTAACACAAGTAACATGAAACCTCTGTTAGAAAAGACATTTTAAAATACAACGGACACACTAAGCTTACAAGTCTGTATTCAGGTTAAGAGGTTATTTACTTCTCATATTGAGCCCAGAAGGGTACAGTGCGTAGTCCTCAACATACGCTCAGGATATTTACTCCAGAGTGCCTCAGATTTTAGTCAGATTGGCAAGCAAGACAAAAAGCCCATAGTTCCTAGAGTTTAGTATCACCTAATGCGTGGAATTAGAACCATGTATTTGTTTGAAATCTTAGCTATTGAAAGCACATTCATACCTCAACTCAATAAAACTTGATCAATGAAAGTTTCTTACTCATTGTCAACAGCCAATAGCATTAATAAGGTCAGACAACAGTTGTCTTTAATTATCGAAAGGTGAGGTATGTACAAGCATACGGTCACACTGTTCTAGATGTGGCCTAGGTCAGCTGTCCATGAAATAGAAAGCGATGAACTAAAAGGTAAAAAGCCCCCACAAACACGAGAATGAACACATGCACATGCACACTCTAGATGCAATGTGAAAGTGAATAGAACTAGAACATCTAACAAAGAACTGAGTTAGAAAAGCACAAACCAGAAATAACTGTCCAGAAAAGCAGGCACACCAGGAAAACAACTCCTGTGTTCCAGAACCACAAGAATTCATCCACAATTTTTAAGAATACTAATCCATAATATCTAACAACTCAGTATGTATTACTGGTACTCAAACACCATAAAATACAAGGTAACAGAAGCTTACCCCACGATGTTCCAAGGGGAGTTGGAACAACATAATCTAATACCATTACTTTCTTTCCCAAGGCAGCAGCTTCCTATAAAAAGGGAGACAAGTCAGCATTACTGAATTCCTGCCTGAACAAGAAAGCCTGTCCATTCATTTACAGTCACAATATACTTAGCACTAATAGTAGGCTCCTTTGCTAGTTAGTCCGTTATTATATACAGCTCTTCTACCACTTTCACTAGACAAACTTTTAATGCATACTTGTATTCAATGCTTAATCCATGTGATCCTACACTGGCAAAAGCTATGAAGGTCTGAGATGGGCTTATCAAACTATGATTCTCATCTACCTCACCCAAAGAAATATTTAAGGCACTAGCTCTCCTTTTCTCTAAGGAGGGCATGACTGACTTGGCACGTTCATGAACGAAAAGTGACATTAATAAACTGGAGAAAGTTCAGTGGAGCACTGTGACGATGCTCAGGACAGTTAAGCACACACCCTATGGAGAAGGGTAAGGGAACTTGGTGTATTCAGCCTGGAGAAAAGGTGGGTTTGAGAGAGACCCAACACCAACCTTCCAATAGCCACAAGGAAGTCATTAAGATGACTGCACCAGGCTATTCACAGTGGGAAGTGGTAAAGGGACAAAAGATAATGGCTTTAAGTTGAAACAAGAGATTTTTAGACTGGATATAGGAACAAGTTTCACACCATGAGGACATTCAAGCAGTGAAACAAATTTGCCCAGAGAAGCCGTTGTATCTACACTCCTGCCTATTTTCAATACCCAGATGGATGAGCTCTTGCATAACCTTGCTCGACCTCACAGTTGACCCCGCTTGGAGCAGGAGCTTAGACTAGATGTCCTCCTAATGTCCATTCTAACCTGAATAATCCTATGACATTCTATTCAAGGAATTACCAAGCACTTTACTGAATCTACTCATTGTTTCATCTCTCACGGACTGGACACAAATGTTCAAGTGTCTCAAAACTGTTTAATAACTCCTGCACAGTTACTGCAATCCTGGCTCAATTATGCCAGGATCTTGTATTCTGAAAACTTTGACCTCTCCCACGCTGAAAAGTTTGGTAATAATCACCAAATTTATAACTGATGTCCCAGAAGGCACTGTAAGGGAAGTTGTGGAGCATTCTGAAGATGCTCAGTTAAGATTAGCCAATTGAAGCAGTGCTATGTCACCTTCTCCTGCCTTTCTTCTATTTATCTAGTGAAAACTGCACACTTAACTATTGTGGTACAGCAATTGCCAAGGCTGTCAAGAATAGCATCACCATGCCTAAACCATAAACTGATGGTTAGGATACCTGGCCGAACAGAAAACAAAACTCAACCTGCATCTTAGGTCCCAAGACATTCTCACCAACAGCTATTTGTGCAAGAGATACATAACTCTGAAAAAGCAGCTAGAAAGAGAACTAAGAGTGAGCCAGTTCCTTGAGACAAAAGCTGAAAGCACTTAATTTTAGACCGACTGGTGATCCTGAATCCTCAACAGTCAGAATTACTTCTAGCATAGCCTTTAGGTTTTCCAGACTACTGTTTGGAAGCGTTAACATGCTTCCATATTACACACAAAGAACAGATACTTAAAAAAACAAACCCTTTGGCTCACCCTCAGCCAGGAACCTAAAGCTTTTATTAGGATCAAGACTTGAACAGGCATTGGCTAGAAACTGGTACACACAGACCACAATCTCCTGAGTGAGCACATTACTAGACCACTGCTGACTGATTAATTAACAAGTTGAACATAATAATCAAAATGATTCATACTACTGTGATTAACACAGACTAATTTTTGAAGACGTTTCATTCACAACCTGTTCTTTAATGTAATTTTCATGTCATACCTTGGAACATGCAAGTCCACCTGAGCCACCACCAATAATAATAAGATCATAATCATAGGGTTCTGCTACTTTGGTATCCCCAAGAAGTTTCTGCAGTGATCCGTCGTTATAAGCCTGTTAAAAAAAAAAAAAAGATCAAATTACTATGCACATTTCTGACTAAAGAAGAACTGAATGACATTACTTTCTCTGACCTAGACTACCAGTCTATTACAACACACAAAAACTTAATTATGACCAAACAGCAAATTTACTCAGTAACTTGTATACTTCCAGCTAATTTTTAAAGAAAAGTTACCTGGTAAGTTGAATCACAGCCACCTATGTGTGTTCCATTCACAAATACATTAGGCACTGTCCTCTGATTAGTTAGCTCTGCTAATACTTGCTGAATACTGGGCCCATCATCTAAGAACAGAAGAAACAGGTATATGATAGAACAATTTTCAGGAAGGAAGCTTTTAAAACAACCTGAAGTATTAAAAGTTTGGACTGCAATATACTGTAGGCCTACCAAGAAAATAATTCTATTTTAACCATCGCTTTTGTAGACTTCCTGGACATAAGCAAGGCTTCAGAAACTACTTCTCAAATAAGCATGCTTTAATACTGAGAATAAATTGGTACTTCAAGCAGTAGTTATACAGGACAGAACAAAGCTGAAGTAATAGAGTTTAGTGCCTGTATTTCCTGGTTTCTTATCAGTCTCTTCTTGAGTGTCACAGTTGGCACTACACAAAAATGTTTTTCCAGATATCACAGGAGATCACACAGACAGCTTTTCTTTCATGAGAACTGTCTGGTTTTGGAGTATGTTCTCTGCTACTGCAGTTTTGCCCATAACCTTTGTACTGTGATAACATGCAGATGGGAAGAATGAACATGCTCTTCTACTTACCCTAAAGCTACTTTCAGACTTTTTCTACCCACCACACTCTTAAATCTTCCAGTGTTAAGATTGTCATTGCCTGACCTGACCTGTCATCTGAATCACCAGCACCTGCACAGGGTCAATTTTGATCTTGCAGCTGTCCAGTAGTAAATGCGGGCATGACAATTTACAGCAGTCACTTTGACTAACATCTTTTTGCTTGAAGATTTAGTGCCAGTAATCAGAACAATTGCAAAGGAACCCCATTCTTAATTAGAATTAATTCCAGAAAAAAATTACGGTGTATTGTACTTTGTGTTTTGGACTATAATTAGTTCAGAGTATCACAACTCTAAAAACAAAGTAAAAATAAGTAAGAAGAGATGCAACAAATAAGCACATTTTCCTCCCAACACTGCTTAAGCAAAAATACCTCAAAAAAAGTACTGGAAATTAAGTTTTGTAGAGAAAAAAACCTGATGATAATACACAATCAACAGTTTATCAACAGTGCAATGAAAAGGTTGCCAAGAATTATGGTAGAAACTACTTATTCTTAAAACTACATTAAGAACTATGTGCATTATGTACATATATGCATAAGGCACTACACATGCTAAAACTAAAGCAGCTTGGGCTTTAAAAAAAAGCCCCTTGAACTAGCAACAGCCAAGGTACTGGAATTTACCCTTCCAATGACTCAGCAACTTCTCCTACGAAGGTCACCCACATACCAAGTCAAACATTAACAATTCCTTTAAAGCCACAAAAGAACCTGAGGCAGTAGAAAAATGTCAGTTTTCTTCCTGTGAAAGAGAGCTATAAGATAGTAATCAGATCTTGCATCCTCTGTCACTTGATGATTTGCACAGGAAGAGTCAAAGCCTTTAGTTACATTACAGTTCTGTATTAAAATCCACACTGAAGCCTAACTGCTTTTATCTCTACTTATAATATAATTGTTGCATATATCCTCCAATTAGTTGAAGACAGCTTAAGAAGTCATGCAGTGTCACCCATTTTCAATTACTTTAAGCAGCACGTGATAGATTTTTTTCTTCTACTTACCAGTTACATCAAGTTCCAAAGCATAGTACTCCACACGGATAGAGCGGAAGAGTTCTTTCACCTACAACAGAAACAGACATGACTCCAGTGCAAAGCTTTCACAATATCTGATACACAGGTCAGGGTAAAACTTGTTTGTTAGACATGCAAGGGTAACTGTTAAGGCTCAGTCATTATGCTCTGAGGGCCTAGCTCTACATACCTTTGCTAAAGTTTAGCACTACTTCTATGTTTTGCAGGTTCCTCCCTCAAAGCCAGGCTATTTAACAGCACTCTGATTAAGCACATCACAGCAGCCTTCCAAGTTTCACTACCTCAAGAAAAGGTCTCTACATGCAATTTCCTTAGCTGCAGACTGCTCTATCCCTGACAGATACTAAAAGCCACGAGAATAACTGCCAAACATGAAAACATCAAGAAGATAAAAGTAGCAACCAAATTCCTTAATAATACTAAGGAAAGAAGGGGGAAAAGGGACTAGAAGATAACATGTAAAACAACAAGTGCATTATAAGAAGCTGCAGAATGGGTAATAATCTCCAAGTGTACTGAGCACTAGGACAGCTCCTGCCGACAAGCCCTGCCTTCCCTTTTGGTTCATGTACTTCAAGGAAGTTTCAGAACAAGAGGAGAACAATTATTGTAAGGAGTCAATGATTTGTGTTTAACATAAAGAAAAGATGGGGAAAGAAATAACCGTATTTAAATAAATAACTGGCTACCTCAAGAAACAAGAAGTGGTGGTGGATGGAATAAGAACTAATGGTCTTGAGCTGCACCAAGAAAGCAAGATTAGACTGTAGGAAAAGTTCTTCCTAATAGCAAGACGCTGGAACATATTGCCTCGGTAGATTATAATCTTCATCAGCAAGTGGCTTCAAAGAACATTTCAAAACTGTTTGAACTACTTCTACTCTGAGCCAGAGGAAAGACTAGACAATCTCAACTTTTTTTATGCCAGCTCCGATTTTTGGTTTGCTGTTTAACAACATCTGTCAGCCTCCAGGAGCATGCAGTAGTTCTAACTTGTTTGCCATTGTTTTACTAACTCAGTTGTATCTTGCTTGTGAAACACCAAGAGTTAATATCAGAACACAATAGCTACATTTTTTAACCTTTTAAACTGCTATTCCTCTCCATTAAACAGAAGAAGCATTATAAAGATGCTTGGTCATTAAAAGGTTGCTTTTCTCCTGCATCACCATGAATAAACTTAGATACAGTTTCACTGGAACATGTCCTAGAAACAGGGTTCATGCATCCAGGAATCAGCAATAAATTGTTTTGAGGGGAAGAGAGAATGAGTGCTGTGTATTTTTTTTTTAACTGCTAAAAAACCAAAACCCAAACGGCAGCTGGCAGGGGGAAAGACAGGATAGAGACCATAAGTAGAACAAGAAAGGACAGATTTAAGGCAATGCATTTAGGCAATCTTTATTCTCTACTGAAGATAGGGAGTAAGAGAAAAAAGAAACCCAGACAAATGTCAGCATCCTAACTAAGAGTAGCTACTACACTTCATACTTATGAATAGATCATGCTTGCACTGTGCTAATGAAACAGAAGTAACAAGCATACAATCAATTAGGAGATCTTCAGTCTCTTGCCTGCGCTATTTCAGTTTGGAAAAGAAAACAATCAGGAGGAGTAGGAAAGATAATCATGAGTAATATCTAGATAAGGTGAACAGGAAATGATTTCTGAGAAATACTCACTGGAGCCAGCAACAACATTTACCAGAAAACAATTTTGAAATGAAAAGGAAGTAAAATTCTATGTACCATTAAGCAGAGAACTTACTGCCAGCTGACACTGTAAAAGGCAAAACTAAGAGGAGAAAAAAGAGCTATTAGACCAATTAGTGAAGGAAAGATCCACCAAAAACTAATACAAACTCAGGTCAAGAAACTCCAAAGCCACACAGTGCTGAAAACTTCAACAGCACACTGGGAAGTTTCCTTCCCTATGCCCTAAAAACATAATTTCTCCAACAAGTGTATGGGACAGGATTATAGGTTGCACAGCCACTGACACAACCATTTATTTCCCTTCTGACCAAAGTAATGGCCTTATCTACTAATAAACCCTTCCAGTTCTCACAAAAAGAGAGATGAGAAAAATTTCCAGATATTACTAAACAGCACAGTTTCACTAAACTGAGAAATTGGTCTAACACACTAGAAAATGCTTCCTGGAGATGTATTCTGTCATTAGGCTAGCTAAGCAGGTTTGAAATAAGCTTCATGCAGTAAAGTAACAATGGTACGTCCTATATCTGCTGTTTCTCATGTCAGCTACCATTCTGTAACAGCTACAGCTGAATTGACCAGAAACCCTTGTGGATACAGATCGTAATCATTAATAGCGTAACATATAAACAGAATCATCAGCAACTTTTATGCAACCACAGTTTAATTTTTAATTTCAACATTACGCAGTGTTTAGACTTGGCAATTTTTCATGCTAAAACCTCACGTTTTCTTTGTGTATTTCTATCTTCCTTAATATCAATCTTTTCAGGGTGGTAAGACAATGAAGAACAGTCAAGTTACATTATGACAAGGAAGTCATTCTAACCCCCACCCTCCACTACTGCCTTCCTAAAGCAACTGAGCAATAAATTGCATTTGCAGAAATAAGAACTGCACAATTGCCTAGCCATGCTACTGACTAAACTGAACAGATTCAACTACTTAATCAGTTTAGAGAATTTATTTACAATGCTTTTCTGAAGGAAAGTGCAGTCTTAATTTTCTTCCAGCATGGCTATACCCATTTGAAATAAATAATTCTTCCAACCCCTACATTAGGTCCGTTTAGAGCACAAGTTCTCTCCACTAGTGCTAAACATCATTTTTTCATTAATCCTACCAAAAGCACATTTCTAACAACCATCCCCAGACACAGTGCATACTCTTCACATCTGTCTAAGATTCCAAAAATATGCGATTACAGGCTAAGCACCAAAGTGTAACGACGCTTTCAAATTATATCCACTTCATTAATTCTACAAACTAGACCAGCTAGCAAGAATGCTGTGTGACCCATTGCTCCCCTACTCCTTTTACTAGTTTAAGTTTTCAGTGAGAGGGGGTGTTAATACCCATACTGTTGCAGATATTCCTATGTTTTATCACTTGATGTCTTATGTGTGGCTTCCTTCTCTCATCAGTTTTCTTACTCTAATTGTCCCTTTGCAATATGTACCTCTTCCACGTTTACTTCATTATATAACCTTTCTCTCCTGTTCCAAGCAGGAAAGTAAATAATGTAAATTTGCCTTCTAGAAAAATCATCTCTTCTCCCTTCTGAGTTTATCACCTCTTCCTTCACAAAGATTCATATAGGGTCTTTCAACACTCCTTCTAAGGAAGGGCCCTCCTACTCCTGATACTCCTTCTTTCCAAGACAATAAACAGAATACTCCTCATACCTGATTGCTTCCTTGAAGCAAGTAATTCTGCCTAGGAAGCAGCTCTGAACAAATGCCGAAAAGAACATTAGTCTGGAATTTAACTAGCAGATTACTATCAAGTTCATTTTTGCCTCAAGCTCCTTGAATTCGTCTAGCCCTGCTGCAATACCAGAAATAGATGAAGGAAAAGGCTGTAAGGTTTAAAAAGTCACTATGCCACTCTATGATCTCAAACACATTGGACTGAGTGTCACATACATCACCATTTGAGCAATCACAATCACTAAAAGCACATAGAGCAACACAGACACAATTATTTCTCAATGGACAGTACTTAAGTCCCCAACAGAAGGATTTCTCCTCAACAGAAAATATTTTTGTCAACTGGACTAGGTCTGAGCAAGACTCAACCCTATCATTACTTCATCTGTTAGAACTCCCACTAAGTTAGTAATCAAGCAAATTTTAGAAGGATTTGCACTGCCTACTATGCGATACTATCTATCCACCAAAACTCTCTTGGAGAGAAGGCACTGGGTTTGCTACCTTGTTAATACAGAGAAGCTTCCTTTCCCAAGATCTCAATAAGTTGCAAGTGAGACAGCATATATTCATTTAAGTTTTCTACCACAGGGTCATAACATCTCCCTCACAAAAGGAAATAAACCTAATTTACACCTGAGAGTGCAATTTCTCAGTGCTTTCCTGGTTGCTTATTCCACTGAGGAACAGCAGGACTCAATCCCACACTGCCTATCATGTTTTTCCACCATGGCCACATCAAATAGGACATTACGAGATTTAACTGACGCTTCATAAGACACTCTTTGTAAGCATCTAAGAATCACAATGCCTACAAACGCCTGGACTCTGTATGGGCTGTGACTATAGCGTGTTGGTATTTAAAATTCTAATGAGGATCCCGGTTTTATTTAATGACTCAGCCTCACTAGTTGCAGCTACCCTGTGATATTGATGCAAAACCAGGGCTAAAAAAAGATATTTCTCTCTAAACATCATAATCAGTATTTGGGTGGTTTTTTTTTTTTAAATGTATGATGACCAGTATGTAGAACTATAGAGTTGACCTGCTCCCTCAAATTTCAAAAGCAGCAGAAAATTCATATTCTTCTCCAGAGATGCAACTTTGTCAAACTCTCAATAAGAAAACAACACAACCAGCATCCTAATCTCCAAGTATCATAGAATGGTTTGAGTTGGAAGGGACCTTAAAGCCTACCCAGTTCCAACGCCCTGCCATGAGCAAGGACACCTCCCACTAAGTCAGGCTGTTCAAAGCCACAACCAACCTGGCCTTGAACACCTCCAGGGATGGGGCATACACAACTTCCCTGGGTACCAGCTACAAAAACTGTTTCGCTGAGGAACAAACGCAGTGTTCCAAGCTTCTCACACGTTTTTCTATTCCTTCACTCACGTGGAGAAAGGGGAGAAGGGCTCAGAGGGCCCACTCGGGCCTTTGCCTCACTTCAAGCCTCCTACAGGGGTTTCCAAGAGGCGGTACCTGGCGCTTCACTCATTCTTCAGCTCGGCGGGAGGGATACAGCCCTACACGAGCACCGCCTCACCTCCCGGGCGCTGTCACTGAGAGGAGCATCCCCGCCAGGCCTGTTTGCCCCCGGGGCAGAGGCCGCCCTGCCCGCCCCTCGTGGCGAGCCGCCGCCGTCAAGGCGGCCAAGGGACGGACGCGGCTCCCCGAGCCCCCCGCGCCGAGGCGACTCCCGTCGCCGCCTCACCTTATTGCAGTAAGGGCAGTAGCTCTTGCTGAAGATCATAACGCGGTGGGTGGCGATGAGGGTCCGCACGCGGAGCTTCAGGCCGTCCCAGTCCGGGAGCTGGGTCTGTCCGGGCGGCGGCATGGCGGGGCCGGCAGCGAGCGGCGACCGCGCGGCGCCCGCTCTGACCCTCTGCTCGTCCCGCCCCTTCCGGCGGCCCGCGGGGCCGAACCACCCGCGGAGAGGGGGGGAGCGGAGTGTCAAAGCGCGACTCTCGCCCTTTCTTTTAGCCGCACTCACTACGAATCATTGCAAAGTAATAAAAATACTGTTAAAATTATGGATAGAAACTCTACGATTTACATCAAGGTGATGTAGGGAGGGATAAAGTTGTATTTTTTTAAAGCCACCCCTCCCCTCTGAGAGGAGGAGTGGAACAACCCGAGAAGCGGCACGCGAGAAGGCGCATGGGCAGGGGCCGTCGCCCTGCCCTGCGGCGGGGGTGCTGTGGTGGGAGCGGCGGTGTCGGTCCTCCTTGATCCCTCTTTGGTCCCTTTGTGGTCCTCCTTTGTCCCTACTTGGTCCCTCTTGATCCCTCTGTGGTCTTCTTTGGTCCTCCTTGGTCCCTCCTTGGACCTCCTTGGACCCCTTGATCCCCCTTGATCCCTTTGTGGTCCTCTTTGGTCCTCCTTGGTCCCACTGCGCCTCCAGAGGCTGAGAAGCGACTGGGCGGGACAGACAGGCGCTGGGGGTAGTTTGTCTATCCCACCTCCCGTTCTCATGTCTCGAGGTGGTGATACCAAAACCACCGGCAAATAAAACTCTCCAAGACTCATTTTGGAGCTGTAGAAATCAAGCAGCCTTGACCAGGGCTGGGCAACGCGAAGCAGTGATCTCCATCAACCATGTGCAGCAAGACAAGACCTGGGACAGAATGTGTTTCTCACTGACATGCACGTGGATAGATTTTCCCAGAAATCTTATGCATATTCTATTAGTACTTTCCAATGTCTGATTTGGAGCTGACTCCGCCTTTTGTAATAGTAACTACTTACTGTAGCAGTGGCAGCAATCCCCCCATGTCCCAGCGTGGAACAATTACCACGGTGGGGACTTTGTCCCCCTTCAGAGCTCAGTAAATTAGGGCACAGTCTGGATGGCGAACTACCTTCTACAGAGGAGGAGCAGCTCTCTCCTGTCTGCCTTTACCTGCACTTTGAGCCTCTTATGCACAAGGAGGAGAACAAGGGTGCAGGGGGAGCTTCTCCTGTAATGAAATGGATTATACCCTGAGAAAATATTTGCCAAGACATCGGGAAGAAACTCCCTTACTTCTCACATTCCAGGATTAAAGCAAGGGGATGCTGAAGCATCTGGTGCTGCTTATCACTGGACACATCACTGTTTAGGTTGATTATTCTCTTCCTGAGAGTCATAGTAATTGTCAGGGCTGAAAGGTGAGTGGGCACTGTGCCTGGACAGTGGAAAGAGCCTGGCTCAGGGCATAGTGCTGGGGGAATCATGTCTGGTTATTCCTGTGCTTTGGTGTGGTTTTGGCTGGGAGATGGCAGGCTGTGTGCTGAAGTCCCAAAATCTGGTCATCTCCATGGAGAGCAACCCAATGTTTACTGTTTGCAGCAATAGCTTTCTGTAAATGGGGTTGCCCTGGTTTAACGTGTAAGAACTTCACTAATGTAAATAAATTGAACCCTGTGAGCCTCCAGGAATTGTTGTCCATAGGTGAGGAAAGACCAGAGACAGAGGAAGAATGTTAGAAACATTTAATAGGAAGTTTATAACAAAGCCGGTAATAAAATCCAGTGCTCCCTCCCACCTACTGCTATTTATTAATGCTAAAAATAATCACATATAAAAGCTGCAATGCCACCAGAGATGAAAATGGGCCTGCTGGGAGACAACTGAATTAACTTGCTTAATTCCTTTTTGATCACGCATCTGTGATGTTCACTGCCCAGTGAGCTCAAAAAAACATGTATTACATTTATTTAAATGTTGGCAATGGAGGAGTTAAGAGTGTTTCTACACTGCCCACAGAGAAAAATGACTCTCAGTTTTGCAGCCTCCTGTTTCATCACCAGCATGCAGGAAAATGGATACTGTGCCTGCACTTACTAAGGTTTGACATAACATCTAGAGGCCAGAACTAGCCACTGTGCTTTGTTCATAGTCCAGCTAAAACTGCTTATTTTGTTCCTAGCTTTGTCTAATCGCTCTCCCTCCTTCTTAGACTCCTTTTGCCTCATTAACCTTAGTATTCTTACAGGAATTAATATTGCAAGCTCAAGAGTTTGTGTCATTGTCTAAAGGTAGGTAGGTTTTCATATTGAAGTTGACATCCCTCAGCTCCAGAAAAGTAGATCTTTGTAAACATTTCTGAATTAAGTGGTTTGCAAGAAGAGATTTTGGGGAAAGGGTAAGTGGCTTGTGGAAAGAAAGTGTTTTAAACATAGCAATGTGAAAGTGTTGTTTAGTAAATGTTTAAGCACACTTGAACTGTGGCTCCCTGTGGGCCAGTCATCACCTATACAAAGAACTTATAGGGTGACAGCAAACTTTCTCACCTCCCACATGAAAGGCCTTGGTCTGCTTTCTCTAGTATAAACAGATAGAATAGAAGTAAGTAAACTCATTAAGACAGTCCTCTGCTATGCATTACTCACCTTAGTCTGAGGATTAGTAAAAACCAAACCACATAAAATAGTTCATAATGATGTACCATAGCGTGCCATTGAGCTAGAAACTGTTCGGGAAGGGAGAAGAGAAGAGAAGATGCATCATTTCCACAACTCTTGCACAGGACTGAAGAGCTCTTGGCATCATAAAGGTTTGTTCCCATATTTAGAAGTTTAAAGCTACACACCATTCTGAAAAACAAGGAATAAGACAGTCTGCCGTTAAAGAAAGGCTTCAAAAGACAAATTGACGCAGACAGCAGATGTTAGAAGCATTTCTAAATAGTTGTTTGCAAGAAGGTATTTCTTGCAAAAGGAGCAAATGGCTGATAGAAAAAGAACTAAGCAACTGTTTTAAAATTAACAATTTGAAATTCTTTAGCCATTCTTTTGTCTAAAATCAAATTCATGTATCAAATTCTCTCAAATTCATGTATCAAATTCATGTAAAATCAAATTCTTGTTCCCATTCCTCAGGTACATTTGAATAACTGTCGGCCTTGATGCTGCTGCACAGAGTTGATTTAATAGTGAAGAAGAGCCAGAGATCTCCTTCTCAGCCACATCTTTCTGTTTCATGACTCAGTCCTCATGTCACAGTACGGGAAAGGAAAGAGCATGACCTATCTCCAGTTTTATATTCCATTACAGATCTGCCTATGGTATGATATTCCCTAGGGTTGCTCCCTCTTTTATATATCCAGAATACTGTGACACGTCTAAGAAAGAGTAGAGAATATGTCTTAAAGATCAAGTAGGTGACAAAAGCCCTAAACTGTGGCATAATTCTTTCTCACATTATTCCCTGACTTTCTGGGAACTTACCCTGTCTGCACCAGGAGAAGAATAAGGGTGCTGTGTTTTAGAACTGCATTTACTTTTTTTAGAGAAGGAGCTCCAGATCTCCCTGAAGACAAAAGCTTTTCATGAGTACAAGGAAGAAAAGAGAGACGGGTTATTTCTTCAGAAAAAATAACAACTGTTGGCTCTTGAATTACCATAGGAATCACTCATAAGCCAGGAGACAGCCAAAGTCCTTAGCCATGAGCATGGTTACGCCCTTTGTCAACACTAGCAATGGAGAGTCAGTGGAGACTGAGCCATGCTGGAGGCTGTTGAAAACCTGATTTGATAGCCAGTCATTTGGGTGACATGCAGATGGCCTGCAGCTCCGAGTTTATGGATTAGCGTTTATCGCAAACGATGTCAAAAGCCTGGCACATTCACAGATTTTGGCACCATTAAACATATTACCATCAGCTCATTGGAGTGCTGACAGAAAACATAATACAGAGTATGTAACAACCCTGTGCTACAAGTCTGAGACCAGAGGGTCTTTGAGATCATGAAAGACTTTGGCCAGGGAGGGAGGAGGAAGAGCTTAGGGAGAAATGATTTTTCTTCTATCACTGCAGAAAGAGGAAAATAAACTCTTCAGCTGAATAGCAGTGCTCTCTGGGAAGGACTTGGCATAGCAATAACTTCGCTTAGCAGTGGTAGTGCTAAAATACAGTGAGCATACACACAGCAGAGGGCAATCACATCTTCATTGTTGTAAAGATTCAACATCCCACCCAGAAAAGCTTGTCTGGACAGTGGCAGAGCATTGAAATGAGGCCTCAATGTTTGCTGCTATTGAGAAGTCAATGGGGGGAGCTCAAGACCCATGAGGAATAATTTTTCTTCAAGATCTTGAAGAAACAGTGAGAAGCCGTTGTGCTCTTTTTTTAAAGAGCATCAGAAACAAGGCAGTTAAAGAGAAATAATCAAAGGGGAAGAGTTAGGACCTGTATCTGTTAATGATGTACACATATATTTTTTCCATGCAAAACTCACGCTTGTGGAAGTCATAAAAGACGGAGTAGGTGCTTTAAGTTGGCTTTCCTTGTTTTGCAAACCATCTGCCAGTTTGTGCCTGCAAATGAGAGATGTCTGTAATCTGCTTTTCTGCAGACATGATGATGGTGGCCCTCTCTTTCAAAATTTGTCCCTGGGAGTCTGCAGAATGTGTCTCATTTAACTTTACCCGTTACACTTTCAATCTAAAGTGTATGGTTAGTGTCCTTTGAACAGTGTTTAATTTTGGTTAATATCATTATGATAAAGTTATGATGAGGTTTTCTGATTCATCATCATTAGATTGCCAGGAAATGTTTCCTCCCATAGGTGTAGGGCATAAGGTTTGTTGATGACGCTGTATGTATTTTACAATAAACAGGGATATAGAGAGTGCCAGGTCATCTTCCTTAGGAGGCTGCAGTGAGAGGGGAGGCAATGGGGCTGTCAGGCACCAAGGATTCATGCAGACCGGGGTCTTCCTTTGCCCAGCTAAAGCTTTAATGAAGTCAGAGGGACTCAGGCTGGATCTAAACCTGCAGAATAATGACTTCCACAGTTCAACTGGGTTAAGTGCTGCAAGCCAGAAGCTTTTCTAGAGCTGACAGAAAGCGTTGGTGCTCAGCTACTCTACAGGATGAGCCCTTTATTTGTCTGCTTTAACAAACAGCATGATGTCTGTCTCCTGTGCACTGAAGTCACCTTTCTATGCTAAGTTTCTTACAAGGGCTTTTTAAAAGAAAAAGTAAAAGAAATGTTGAGATAAAGGATTAAAAAAAAATTCTTTAATCTTTGAGAAATATGGGAACTTGGCTGCATTTCTAAGCAAAATCAGTTCCTTTAAGTAGTCATATGCTGCACATTTTCCAGGAGAATATTTTAATGAAGGTTGGGGTTTTTTTTTAATTCTAGTCAGCTCTAGCAAGACAACTCTTCTACACTTGCAGTGCAGGGGTCTTGGCCTGGTGTCTACTCCCCTTTGCATTCCTTACTTTCAGTGAAATTCCTAGTGTCTTGATCAGTCCACTGTGACTGTACCACTCTCCACTTGAGAGAGAGGTAGTCAGAAGCATCACTAGTTAATATTTCTGAACAGGGAATATTCAAATGTTTCCTACAGATTCTTTAGCTAGACCAATTTATTTTATCCTGCAGCTGCACAGGAATGCTCAGCGGGGAGGTCAGATAATAAATTCAAACTCAGAGATTTCTACTTTTCCTTTTGTCATAGATTTATTATCAAGTGACTCTCTTAAAGTCTATTTACATGGGTTTTCCTTTACGTAGTTAAATACTGTGATGAATAGAGCAGGAATTCACCCAGTTTTTCACCTTTGGGGTTTCTGCATCAGAGAGGGGATCTTTCTGTGCATCCACATTCCCATCCCGTTTGTAGTTGCCCTCTCAGTTTTTTCTTCCATTCTGCGGACTAAAGCAGGTTGGACATATTTGAATCCTTGGATTTGAGAGCTCTACCTATTGTTCCTAATGGTTCACACGTACTGTGCTCTCTGATCAGAATAGGGTTGCTATGTGCATATGTTCAAAGATGCCGTAAGTCAGGATTTTCCCTGCTTCAGTGAAGTGAGTTGATTCTCAATAACTGATGCTGATGGGGATAAGCTATTGGCTGAATTTCTGGATCTATTCAAGGTTTCACGTCTGCTAGGTAGGGTGGTTCCTTCAGTAAAAACAGGCCCGCCCAAAAGGCTCGTAATATTTCCTGCTCCTGGGTGGTGATCTCAAGGAGCAATCTTTCTTGTGGTTATGCGGTGCTGCCAGGCCTGGCTGAGACCCAGGAAGCACTAGAGAAGGCAGTGTGGAAAGAGAAAGGTGTAACAGTCCTGCATTTTCTAAAGATTTAGAGATGGATGGCGCTTAAATTTCAGGGCGGGATCAGATAAACCAGTATTTCTGCTGGAATAGATTTCATGATCTTGCTAGATAACAGCACAACCCAAAGACAAACCTGGACTATTGTCAAATCTCATCATTTCAAGATGCATCTCTAAATTTGCTCTTTTGTGTTTTGCTTAAAACAGTTATGAAGAGAGAAACTACCTTCTCTTTCAGCTTCTGTTGCAAACAATGGCTTGGAAACATGGGTCTGGAATCTCAAATATCAGGCTGATGCATAAAGAACTAAACATTTCTCAATGGCACAATTTTAAAGCCAGTCTGGTGATTTTTGTACAGTTTGGTGGCAAGACTCAACAGCTGGCTCTTTGGAGATTGTCACTTGATGGATCCTTGATTCAATTTGCAGATGGTCCCTATTTTTCTAGCAGGGTAACCAAACACCAGAATGAAACATCCCCAAACACTGGTCTTTAGTCAGGTCTGAACACAGTCTTTTGGAGTATCTGAAATGTTTTTTTTCTGCAGCCACAGCTCCAGCAGGGTGCTGCTTTAAAATCCTAATGCCTGTGCATTCCCTGGAGTCTCTGTGTTCAGAGGTACCTTACATTGCCAAGACAATATTCACAGCAGTCTAGCTAATTTTAAATTATTGACTTTATCATTGGTGAGTCTGTGAAGGAAAGCCTTAGCACTGTTCAGTGAAGGCCTAAAATCCAAATCAAAGCAAATGCATTTATTGATTTTAATTAACCGAGCCCAAAGTGATAGTAGCTCAAAGTAAGAATTGCTGAAGTGCTGTCGTTTTCCTTGAGGTTTCCCAAGGCTTCCTTTTGTTTGTCCTTCTCTTCTGCAGTAATCCACGAAGATCCCTGTCCCCCAAAATGTTAACACCTAGCACTGCAGTCAAAATAAAGAGCAGGGTGACAGAAATTACCTCTTCCCAGCCTGTTGTTCTCCCCTGAGCTTGTGGTGGTCGCAGCCAGCTCCGTTTGATGCAGATTATCGCATCAGGACTGTGTGGCTATCATGGTCTTTGGTCTTGTTAATCTTGCATGTCCTTGATTTTGTTCATTTAGTTCTTGTAAATATTTTGTCACAGGAGGATATGGTGGATGGGAGCGAGGGTGGTGGGAAGGACAAAGCAACGAGACTATGGCAACTAGGTTTTTAACTGAAATAACTGGGTTTGGAGCTCTGCTTGGAAAGGAGGGAAAGCTGGATAAGGCGTGGAGCTGCTAGTACTTCTGCACTCCCTACTTGATTTTTCAATTGCTTTTGCTTTCCCTCATATGGAATCCATTTTGTTATTTTGACTTCTCTCCGGCTAAAGTGTTTTATGTAGTACCTTGGATGTTACTGAGTCATTGATAAGTACTAACAAACCATCTGCTTATCTCAATTTGTGCCAAAGGATAGCCTGCAAAGCATGGCAGGGTTGGGTTTTTTTTCCTTCCTTTTAATATGTCAGAGAAAAATGCAGCAGAGGGCACTGTGTTGTTAGGTTTCAGGGGAACATTTACTGATTTGCACTGGGTGACTGGGAGTAGCCTCCTCCCGTACAACTAAATAACAGAATATTAAAAGCACTTCCTCGAATATGAGGGGTTTAGGGTTTAGAAAGCAGTCTTTTTTTTGTTTTTTTTTATGCTGCAAGGACTTGGGTGTTTTAATTTTTAGAGTACCCAGGAAATGCTAGCATCAGAATCTTTTTCTATTATGTATAGGATATGAAAGACAGCCTCATTAAAGGAGCAGCATAGAACACAGATGACATGGAGTAGACAGGCTACCTATAATAATGTCATATTTTGTCATTTATAATAGATAGTTATTCCAAACCTTTGGGATTCCCTCAGCACTCGGCAAATTAAGTATTTGAATGTTGTTAAAGGGAAGCTTGTTCAGGGAGACTGGGCAGCTCTGAACTGGGACATGGATGCCATTGGAGGAAGAGGGGGAGCGTTGTAATTCCATTTCAGGCAAGTTCCCATTCACATAAAGCATGTCATGGGACACTTTTAAGTGCCTTTTCAATAAATATGGCCTTCTTTAAGGCATGATCAGAGGGAACTGGGTACAGTAAATAACACACAGGGTTTTCACAGCACTGAGCTCTGCCACACGGCTCCTCACACAGCAATCTGTGTGCAAGCCCCTTTACCTTCAGCTGGTGGCAGGAAGGTGAATCCAGAGGCTGACACATCTGGAAATGGAGTCCATGGTTTTAAGAGTCCTGTTTGTTCAGGCTGGAGGCTGGCAGTGCAAAGCCATCACTGCATGCCAACCTTTGCTGTTAAGGTAACGTTGATGATAATATTAAGACAATTCTAGATGCTTCAGGCCAGTGGTGAAGGTTTCTGTGGTGTATAGGGACTGTGCTGGGATAAATACTGTACTTCCCTGAGCTCCCTCTGGAGCAGGGTTTTGCTCTCACAGGCTACACCTGCACACAGTGAAGCAAAAACCCACAAAAGAGGCTCAGTAGGTCGACTAGACTGTTCTTGTGCTTGAAGTTAAACAGATGCTTAGATTCATGCTAATAGATATATTTTATTTAATTCATAAAGCTGGATTACTGGAAGAGGGAAAGAAACCCAGGGAGGTGGATGGACTGCTCTGATACTGTCCTGTCAAGGAACTGCCAACATGACAGGATGTGGTCAAGGTAAGGAGCAGGTAGAACCCTGGAGAATACAGCTTGGTCTCATGGGAACAAGAAGCTCAATCTGTCCTGTTTTGAGTCAAAGTCAAAGTCAAGATGTCCCATTTCACTGTAAGTTCATGACCTTTCCTATGGGTTATTAAGGCAAATGGGAAGTGGAGAAGCAGCTATAAAACTGAGCAGCTTTAAAATCTCAAAAAATTAGAAGAGGAATAAAAGGAATGAAGGGAAAGCCTTCCCCTCTCCCTGTCACATAAATGATGTTCTTATCCTAGTAATGGTGACAGGAGGTGGTCAGATGGCATTATTTAGCTGAATGGTCTGCGTCTCCGTGTGTGCTCAGATAAAGTTCAAAATGACCTTTAAAAAAATCCATTTTTAAAGATTCTTTTTACTTCAAAAAGGTCCGACTTTAGTAGCTTAAATTTAATTTTGTTCTTGAGGGAAATGGCTGTGAGGACGGAAGGCAGCACTGGAGATGCTCACAGTAAACTAATAGCAAGTAAAACGTTTTAAAAATGTGAGTGGAAAGCATGTGCCATTGCAAAGAGGAAAATAATGATTTCTCTTCCCCTAATTTCTTTTCTCTGTTTTGATATCTGATGTCTTTTCTTATGACTGCCACTGTCACTGCCTTTGCTTATGTTAACACAAACTTATTAGCTGGCTCATTGATTTGGCTGAACCCAAGGGCACCAGAGCAGAGATGCCATAGCGGTCAGCTGCACACGCTTACAGGCACAGTTGTGGGAACACAAGTGTCTTCAGCTCTAGAAACACACAGCTCGCAGGACAGT